>NC_087205.1:94834951-94842451 GCF_015104395.2 Macrobrachium nipponense | reverse complement strand
GAAGAATAAAGAAGGGAAAACTTGGTTTGGGTCCTCGAGCGGGGAATTCTGGAACGATGCTCTCATATTTTATTTTTTATCTGAGATAATTGATTAACTTTATCGGGTTTGGGCACTTTTGCCTCTCTCTCTCTCTCTCTCTCTCTCTCTCTCTCTCTCTCTCTCTCTCTCTCTCTCAGAACAGAGCGATCTGGGTTCGTTTCCCGGGATACTGTTGTGTGCCGTTTTTAACAGAGGCAGTGATTTTGTAACTGGCGGTCAGTAGACTGCAGTTGATCGCAGGTAGGTGCGTTTCAATCTTATATTGTTCTCTTATGTCGCGGATGAATCTGGTATATATAATGGCATCCATATTTTCGTAGAAGAATTGAAGTCTGCCTTTTTTCAGTTTTTTCCAGTTTTCTGTAAAAGAAAACTATTGTGGTGCCTGCTTTGTCTGTCCTTCCGCCCTCAGATCTAGAGGGCTGCAAATTGGTAATTTGATCATCCACCCTCCAATCATCAATCATACCAAATTGCAACCCTCAGCCTCAGTAGTTTTCATTTTATTTACTGTTAAAGTTAGCCACGGATCGTGCATCTGGCAGCGCTTTCCGGAGCCATGGGACGCACCCTCACTCTGCCGCATCTGGTGAGCAACTGGAGAGCTGCCGGTCATAGTTGTACAGAAAACTTGATATATTTAAGGTATAAATCTGAAAAGCTGTCAATAGCTTTATTTAAGTATTTATTTTTATTTTCATTGCCGAATTCCATTCCGGCAGCAAGGGAACATTTGATAATCCTTGAACTTTATTGCGGATCTTGTCTTGACAGTTAAGCGACTTTGATTGATAGGTGTGGACGCAAAAGTTGCTCTTGATATTTATGAAAGTTATATATTTATACTTGTAATTTACAAAGACAGGTGTCGATGGATATTACTGAACGGTATTTATTGCATTTGATGTTTAAATTTATGATCATTTATTTATCAAGTAACCTCGATTTATGTGTTAATGGCTACTTTATTGCTTTTTATACTTAAATTTATTAGCATTTATTTATGAGGTCACCTTCATTTATTTGGTAATGGCCACTTAAGCTTACTCTAAATGAATGTTGCACACTTTGAAAGTGAAATACAACTGAAAGAGTAGTATTGCTCATGCAGCATGAATTAGGCAAAATTGCTGCTTGTAATGAATTAGGCAAGGAGACATTTTTTCTTATAATGATATAATGAATTAGGTTACGTTGCTGCTTGTAATGAATTAGGCAAGGAGACATTTTTTTTTATAATGATATAATGAATTAGGTTACGTTGCTGCTTGTAATGAATTGGGCAACCTTTGCCGCTCATAATGAATTAGGCAATATTATATATAATGAATTAGATAACAAATCCACATATAATGAATTAGGCAACGTTGGGACTTAAAATGAATTTGGCAACGTTGGTATACTCTTAATGAATTAGGCAACATTGCCACTTATAATGAACTTGGCAACTACATCGCCACCTATAATGAATTATGCAACATTGTCGCTTATAATGAACTACGCAACTCTGCCACATAGAGATTTAAGTATACACTACCACTTATAACGAATTCAGCAACATTCCTCTACAATGACTTTGGCAGCATATGCCCACTTTTAATGAATTGAGCACTTTTCTGCCTCTTATTCCGGTCCTAAAGAAAGAAAGAATAAAATCCACGGAGTCGTATTCAGCGTTAAGAGATGGCCAGGAATCCTTAATTCCTCCTTGGAAGCGGACCTTCAAAAGGATACGAGGAGGTCCTTCTCTCAGGAACCTCATACTCGGATGGTGAGTCATCCATATTTTCGTGAAGGTTCGTTGTTTCTTTTTCATTTATTTATTTATTTATATATTTATTTTATTTATTATTTATTTATTTTTTTTTGTCGACACCGAGACCTGCAAAGATGGCTGGAAGAAGTCCTGTCTAGGAAGAAATTTCTTGAATATTTTTTTTTTTTTTTATTTGATTTTGATAGTCGCTTTTTTATTTCTTTAATTTTTATTGTATTTTCTATACATTTATTTTTTAATTTTTAATTTTATTTATTTATTATTTATTATTTCTTTAATTTTTATTGAATTTGTATATTTTTTTTATTTATTATTATTTTTTTTCGACACTGAGACAGACCAAGATGGCTGGAATAAGTCCTGTCTAGGAAGTTTTTTTTTTTTTTCTGGGGATGGGGGAGAGGGGGGACCACCGAGACGGACCAGGATGGCTGGAATAAGTCCTGTCTAGGAAGAAAATCCTGTTTATGAACTTCATATCTTAGCTTTTGACAGACTCGCCATCTTAAAACTGGGCGGGTTATATAAAGGGTTTAGGAAATGTCGAGGAATTTAGAGAATTTCGCTTTTTGGATTCAAGGAAATAAAGATGAACCTTTTTTCTTTTGATATGAATTATTGATATTCATATTTTGGGTCTGGTAAAAAAAATAAATAACCTGGGAAAAAATAGCATTTTTTATTGGTTTATTTAAAATAATATTGAAAAAATTACCTACTCTTTATTGGTTTATTTAACATACATTAAAACTTAACCTATTTTCGATTTAAAATACTTTAAAAATTAACCTATTTTCGATTGGTTTATTTTCCATTTTCTTTTGAAAGTTTTATATTTATTCATATAGAAGCGCACAATAGTTTTTTTTATACATTTTTCAATTAATTCATTAGAAAAGTAATTAAAAAAAATTTGGAAAAGGAAAACATAGCCTATTTTTGATTGGTTCATTTAAAATAATCTTGAAAAATATTACCAATTTTTTATTGGATTATTTAAAATACCTTAAGAATTAACCTATTTTCGATTGGTTTTTCCATTTTCTTTTGAAAGTTTTATATTTATTCAAAGAAGTGCATAATAGTTTGTATACATTTTTCAAGGAATTCAGAAGGAAAGTAACGTCATAATTATTTTTACTGATTTTTTTATTTCTTTTATAATAAAATTTGATGAATGTGCACAGCAGTTTTATTTATTTATTTATTTATTTATTTCTTAGAATTCCTGTCTTCAGTCTCACTTTTGATAATAAAATATGATAAATATACACAGAAGTTTTCAGTGTTTTTGTATATGATTAATATACACAGCAGTCTTCAGGGTTTTTGTTTTTTTTTTTCTTTTCTTTTTTAACCCTCCGAAGAATTCCTGTCTTCTGTCTGCAAGTTTCAAAAAAAACTGTATAAAAGAAACTGACCGACCTCCCCTGCCCCTACTATAACTGCTAAGGGGATGCCCGTGTCACCGGCGCTGTGTTGAAGAGATAAGGACCTTTTTCTCTCTCTCTCTCTCCTTCCACTGGCAGAAATCCCTGGCATTACGGCCGGATTTCAAATTCGTCATCTGAATGTCTCTCGCGGTGGTGAGACTACGTCCGAATTCGCGCTCACGACTTTAATTTTTGGATTTTGGCTTTTATATATATATATATATATATATATATATATATATATATATATATATATATATATGGAGAAACGGAGGAAATTTGTCCGTTTTCCTTTTTAAGATGGAGAAATCGAGTGGTTACTGGTGCCTAGCCATCTCTCAAGTTGCCTAAGAGGGTTAAAATATTTGTCCTAATTGATGGCAATTTGACAAACCCTTTTTCAAATCATCACCATTCTCAGTCAAAAGGATTAAAATTTGTTGAGTGATGCCAAACCCACCTTTTTAAAATCAGGCAAAAATGCATTTAGAAAATACGAAAGGAAGGGAAGAAAATTCCACAGTCTGAGAGCATTGCTCTAAATAACTAATCAAACTGTGATTTTCCGAGTTTGTGATTGTCATGGCTATAGGATCTGTTACAGAAGTACTATATTATCCTGCTGGTGGGTTGGCCCACTGTACTCAAATCTTGATTGCACACAACTTTGCATTTAAGTAAGCGTTGTCATAGGCCCCTGGTCCTCCCCACCCCCATCCCCCCCCCCCTTCCCTATAGTATTTCTTTTATTAAATAAGAAGAATAAGCGAGAGAACCATTGCCAGCTTGCTTGAGTTCCTACAACAGATTTTCCTCACGGAAAGCAATTTCGAAGTTTTACGCCAAGTATTTCCCGATAGCTGGCTGTGATGGTCTCTGCATTCTGGGAGGCCACCACATTCTTTCGGTGAGTTCGCGTAGGAGGACCTCGTCCTCGAACTTCGTTCTCGAACATTGTTCTCGAACCTAGTCCTCGTGCCTCGTCTTCCAACCCCGTTCGAATCTCGCCTTCTAACCCCGTTCGAACCTCGTCCTCGAACCTCTTCGTTTGAATTTCGTCCTCGAACTGCGTCCTCGCACCTCGTCTTCGAACTCCGTCTTCGAACTTCGTCTTCGAACTTCGTTCTCGAACGTCGTCCTGATTCGATATCGGTAAAGTTTGGTAAAGTCTCTCTATTATTCCACGTATGATTTATAAATCTCCTCCAGGCTTTCGTAAGTTGTAAATGAACAAAGAAATCGCAAAATCATTTGTTTTATATCATTTGAAAAATTACAAACTGTTGTCACCTGTCTCCTTCTCATTCTCGTGTCTTCATCCCACTCAGACGGGTAACTGGGTTTATTCTGTCCCATGAAACTCAACCAACTTAGAAATTAACAATAATAATCAAAATTGTAATTATGGTCGAAATTAACAATAATCATCAAAATTGTAATTATGGTCGTGGAAGAAAGCAACGGCATAATGACGGTAATAACGTGATATTATCGTCATTGAAACCACACTATTGTAATTGTTTCGCGCAATTAAAGTAATCGAAAAAGAGTAATTTAATTATTACAGTAACAATAGAGTACAGTCGTGAATTCCACATTTAATTGATACGGCAGCACGTCAGAGTGATGGGGGCGGGGCAGATTTGTCAATAGATGACAAGTGCAGGTTCACACACAAAATCCGCACAGCCTTTCGTAGCCTTCATGCGGGCGTGTATGCTGTAGAGGCCAACCTGCAAGGTCGTATCGATTTAAAAAAAATGTTTTTTCACATGTCGACAACTTCGCAGATTATCGTAAAATGGAAGAGCATTTGGAAGCGTTTACCAACTTGTCGGTAAATACATCCTTGTGTCGACGGGGACATCGTCATGTCTTACAAGCGCATACTCATGTCTGCCAGTGCATCATCCCGTCGGAAAGAGCATAGTCATGTCGACGAGATGAACCTTTGCACAAACTGCTCGTAAACCAGACTGCCTGGATTATTTATTGCAGACTGAATCTGTCTAGAGACGGGACAGTAGCAACGGCCCCCCGCCCTACTACAGCAGAGGCAGTAGGAGAAGGGGGAGTCCTAGGGAGGGGCGGGGAGGAAAAGTGCCGGAAGCCACATGTTCCAAACAGCAGCAGCTGCAGCAGCATCACACGATATATCTAGCAAGAAGGACTCTACTATATGTAGCTCCAGTCTGCCTTGCAGTAGCGGGCCACAAAAGTTGTGTCGAAACGGTCGAGGGCGATGTTGCTTTTGTTTTGTCGAGTGCTAATTGGTTGTTCGACCAAGAGAGCCTTGATTTATGAATTCATTTTCAATAAATAAAAACGTTCAAACGTTGTCCCGTCATTATAGTATATACATTTTTACGGACAGACCGCGTCTTAGTAAATGTATCATATCTAAAATAGAATCTTTAAAACCAGGAAATGTTTACAAATTAAAATAGTGTGGGAAAATGGGAAGCATATTGAACAACATTTCATTGGCTTTGAGAGAGAGAGAGAGAGAGAGAGAGAGAGAGAGAGAGAGAGAGAGAGAGAGAGAGATGGGGGGGGGGGGGAGAAATACAGGTACTCACGTCAGGTGAATTATCCTCAGGTCTTCAATTTGAAGGAGGAATGAGTGGGGACCCAGAAGATTGATTTTATCTCCGTCATTGGAAGGAAATTAGAGAGCGGAATAGTAGGGGACGTCGTTATCGAGGAGATTGATAATCACGTAACACACACACTCTCTCTCTCTCTCTCTCTCTCTCTCTCTCTCTCTCTCTCTCTCTCTCTCTCTCTCTCTTTGTATTGGTTCAATGTCATTGAAAGCGAAGCAGTCCTTAGTGTAATTTTGAGAGAGTGAGTCTCCTCTCCATCTCTCTCTCTCTCTCTCTCTCTCTCTCTCTCTCTCTCTCTCTCAAGTAGATTTTTGTATTGGTTCAATGTCAGTGAAAGCGAAGCAGTCCTTAGGTGTAATTTGAGAGAGTGAGTCTCTCTCTCTCTCTCTCTCTCTCTCTCTCTCTCTAACAGATTTTGTGATTGGTTCAGTGAAAGCGAAACAGTCTGTACGTCTGTATCGTTGTAATGAGAGAAGAGAGCGAGAACCCGAGAGAGGAGAGGAGAGAGAGAGAAGAGAGAGAGAGAGAAAGACGAGAGGGAGAGGAGGAAGGAAACTAACCTTCTATCTGTCATTAAAAGATTGTGAGTGTCCTTTCTCCCTGCTGTAGAAAGATAATGTAAACAGCTTCGTTTACACGATTATAATTATATAATCGACATACTTAATGATATAATCAAACATACGATTGGGATATATTCGTATTCGATCATCGTCACCATAAAACTGGATATATTATGCATTCGACACACAGAAACTTCTTACTAGAAACGAGAAAAAAAATAAAAAAAAATTAAATTATCCTTTTTTTCGCCTGCTGGCCTTGACCCGGTCACGCCTTCTCTTCTCCCGTGATCCTGGATAAGGTTAAAGGTATGGCTGTTTCGGGTGACGTGTTCCCTAGATAGCCACGTCACCTGAGTGACAGACTGCCTCCCAAATATTCGAAGCCCGTATCCTGGTCCTCTGTCCAGGGTACTACCATGTAGGTCGTTCCCTGTAGACTGTCCACTGTAGACCGTTCCCTGTGGACATATACCCTTCGGGCGGTCCTTCATAACCAGTCCTTTGTAAACGGTCCTCGGTAAACGGTTCCTGTGTAGATGGTCCTCTGTATACGGGGACCTGCAGGCGGTCCACTGTAGTCGGTTCCCTATAGACAGCACACTTTGGACGGCCCCTTATAATCATTCCTCTGTGAATGTTTCCCTCTAGACGGATCCTTACAGACGGCCCTCATTGGACGGGGCCCTGTAGACCGTCCCTTATAAACGGTCCTCTGTAGACGTCCCCTGGACGGTCCCATGTGAATTGAACACTGAGTTACACTGAGTTACGGACATCGCTGTGTCCGTAGCGAAATGGAACCGGAACATCAGCCGACTTGTCACGAAGTCAATACAGAGAGATTTACTCCTCGTATTCATCAAACAGAAGAGCGTTGTGTCGTAATACCTATCGTTTCTTTTGAATGCTAAATCTACAGTGTTTGCACAAGGAGGTAATAAACGTCTCGAAGGCTGTATTCATCTCAAGAGCGATGATGTCTTTTGATTGCAGAGTATAATCTAGTTGGTATTTTATGTCTCGTACGGAAATAAGTTTCTCTAAAATAACAGAATCGTGGGGTCCGAACGAACGCA
>NC_087205.1:94832616-94834451 GCF_015104395.2 Macrobrachium nipponense | reverse complement strand
CTTCCAGTGATGACTCACTCCTCTCGACTAACTACCAGGTACCCTTTTTCTCTTCATGGCTTTGAACCCAAGTCCCATTTTTTTAACCTTAAAATGATGCCATTTATAACTGCTCTGTCTGATTTTAGCTTCGTTTGAGACTGAGGTCATTTCATTAAGATATGGTTTGATTGTGTAGTTTTGTATTGGCCAAGATCTATATATAGGTACCTGCTGAGTGTGTGCTTTGGTTTCTAACAAAATGTAGTTGATGCCCCTCACAATCTTTACCTTTTCCTACCAACTTTGAGCGAAATGTCTCTCTATTTCCACCACATTGATTAAAACCATCGCCAGGATGTGCGTCATCACATTTGCGTTTTCAGCGAGGACTGCATGATCAAGGCGATGTACTACGTAATATGACGTCACGTGGCGAGCGAGTTCCCTCCCACTTCCAATCTTCGTTTATGCAAACTGTGCGGATGCTGTGGCATTTGCCACCTTAATTTCCCTTTATTGCCAGAGAGCGTTGATAAAAGAGAGAGGAGGTCGTGAACACGACGATAAAAGTGTAAATAACCTGGCGTTGCCCCTGAAAATAGTTCGGTGTGGGCTAAAAGGTTTAATTTTAGGCAGCTCTTCCCACTCTCTTGCCAAGGTGGAATGTCCGTATATGGCCAAGTCTGGGACCCACCTCGGCGCTCATCCTAGACGCATTTAGAGGAGCCGGGCTAATTATACGATACGTATTTTGATGTATTATTCTGACTCATGCCTTCTTCTTCTTCTTCTTCTTCGTGCGCAGGGTCCACGTTGCCTTGTTTTCTCATCGTCAGGTCGCTGCTGTAGTGATTAAATGAAAGAGAAGAAGAAGATCATGAAGAAGAAGACGCGAAACAAATGACAAGCGCGTGACGATCTTTCCCCCCGCGCGCCGAAATTTTAGTATAGTCATGAGAGTTGCGTGTTTGGCTGACGAGCTTCAATGAATCAGTTAAATTCCTCTTTCATGTGAATTTTCTCATGGCTTGACTCGTTTCGTAAGTCAGCCCAGCCACCAGGTGTTCGTGTTTCGCTTCGTGCGCTTAAAAGCGCTGTGTTTTACCTCTATTGATGTTTGGTCTAAAGTTTAAAAATAAACGTTGTAACGTCAGGATCCCATATACGTAAATGAAAATCTCCAGCACTGCGTGAATCTCAATTTGTCTTTACTTAATCTAGGTACATTCAAGGGGAAGTGGTTCTATGGGGAGATCTAGACAGTATTCACTGCCGTTACATCCTTGGTCAACTCGTCCTCCGCAGTCGTTAATTGTATACCTACGCACGACGCTCGTCAATTTCCTCATCGATCCGTGTCGCTAATAATGAGCTGATTTGAGTTAATTACCTCTCTTTGGCACTGACTTCCTGGATATGAAGACCTCGTTCTGTCCAGCGTTTTGGCCCCTGCCCCTGTCTGTTCTCTTTCTCTCGTCCACGACTTGAAAATTGATATAAAAACCAAAATTGTATACGCTATTTTTCCGTACCAGCTCATCATCTGTTGTTCTGCGCTGGATGACCCACGTCAAAACGCAACAGTCCATCTTTTTCAACTGCGCCAACCGTTATAACTCAATGCTGCAACGTTACATTGCACAAAACCCAATATTGCTTATTCCAAATAGCGTTCATTTTTATTATTATTATTATTGACAGGTATTTAGAAGGATAACTTTGCTCTTTGATGTCATGAGGAAAGTATTGATTATCAATATAACCCCCCCCCTCCTTCTCTCTCTCTCTCTCTCTCTCTCTCTCTCTCTCTCTCTCTCTCGTCGCATCACTCGGAGGTATGCGGACTGGTTTCC
>NC_087205.1:94730116-94830116 GCF_015104395.2 Macrobrachium nipponense | reverse complement strand
TTACATCGGCGGCAGACTTATGGTAGCATGACATAACAAAAGTAAACAGTAACCAAACCAGTTTCTCGTCACCACCGGTGGTGTCATGGTCTTTCGCCCCCCCACAAGTCTCGACCAGGACAAGGTTCTTGCATTTATGTGTGTTTCCAAGTCCAACATCACACACACACAATTGTGAGGTTATCACGTCTTGAGCTCTGGAACATTCGGTGTTTTCATTCCTTCATAACCTTCTCATTTTATCCAGCAGCCCTACGGACAAGAGTCGTTCAAAGTCACGAACAAGAATCACTAAGAGGCACGAAGATTCCGTCGCAGACATAGATAACGTGGACCAGATTCCAAATCTGTGGACTGTAGGTTACTAATGGTTCTTTGCAGCTTCTCTTCAGCCCTATAGCTGCAACCCCTTTCATTCCTTTTACTGTACTTCCTTTCATATTATCATTCTTCCATCTTACTGCCCACTCTTTTTAACCGTTTTTCATAGTGCAGCTGCGAGTTTTTCTTCCTTTTACACCTTTCAAACCTTCTTATAATCAATTTCCATTTCACCGCTGAATGAACTCACAGGTCCCAGCGCTTGGTCTTTGATCTGAACTCTATATGTCATGGCCAAAATATGTGAATAATTTATTGGCCCCTTACACGGAGGTTATGTTTATGGTTTGTTATTGTACTTGTGTCTGTTACCAGAATTACGCATGAAAAAAAATTAGTTTTATACAACAAATTTTTGACCTAAGTCGTGGATGGCAACGTTTGATTACATTTCTAGCGCAATTCGGATCTGTGGGCATTTTATTGTGTTTAATATTTTTTTTCAGGGATGGGATTGTCCTATCTTGGTAGAGATTTGTGGTCTCCGTGCGCTCTTTTAAAACTAAATTCATTTAGCTTTAAGAATATGATGACCAAACCTTTCTACAACATAATGAACCTTTCAATGTGAAGGTTTTCAAATTCGCTACATGTCCTGCCCTTTGTGATTATCGGGATTTTTTGAAATTCGAGATAGGCCGTTGTACTTCTGTATCTCCTAATTTTTTTTGCCAGGAGTCGTTCTCTAGAACGCGCCCCTTTTGAAGTGGGTGTAGTTTGTTTGTTTTGTTTTGTTTGTAAGATGTTTTTACGTTGCATGGAACCAGTGGTTATTCAGCAAAGGGATCAACGGCTTTGCGTGACTTCCGAACCACGTCGAGAGTTAACTTCTATCACCAGAAATACACATCACCGAGGTGGCAGGCCAAGACCATACCTATCACGCCACTGAGGCACTAAGTATAGTATGTTCCCAAAAAGGATGGCAATATCCACAGCACATTGTAAATTCCTAAGTAGTGTAGATTTGAGTCTGTAACAAACTCTGACGAGTACCTAATTCGACTGGTACTTTTCCCAGTTAGTAATCCTACGAGTTAGGATGGTAACCTGTGTTTGGTTTAAAATTCATTGTTTTCCTTCATTTTTAAATTTAAAGCTTCGTATCAATGAGAATTTCTCATCGTTTTAAGACACTAAAGGACAGCACAGATATTGTAGATTCATCGGATGGGGTCAAAGACTCGATAACAATCTTTTTTTTTCCATCCTAGGGCCTGGGCCCTTGGTGACAGGAACCAGCCCCATCTTCGACCATCGCTTCTTAGGCTACCAGCTGCCTAGCATAACTTTCCTGAGAAGGAGGTTATATGAAAGTTCCCATCACCTGCTCTCCTCACCTATACTTCTCACTTCTTCTTCTTCATCTGCAATCTCTCTTTGACCAGAGCTGAGCTGTGAGCTAACACCTCAGTCATCACAACTCATCATTAACATTCTCATACGTTTTTAAGTTTAGTTTTCATATGGTTCATCATGGTCTTACGAGAGGCACTGTGAGAAAAGACAGGTATATTCTGAAAATGTATAAAAGAAATCCACTGCATTCTGTGACAGCAGAATGTAAACTAGTTAATATGGCGTAGGGAGGGGGCGACCATAGGCCATCTGCTGTCTTGTTTTAGCGGTTTGGATTCCTGCCCTACTGCACATCACACCATGTTTAAAATTTGCTGTGAGCACAGCTTCTGCAGTGCTGTGCATATCAATGTAAGATGCTTAGCCCTCTGTAATATGTCGTGTGAACTTTATGGTCTCATAAAGTAGGTGTTTTTTTTATATATTTTTTTTTTTTATTTTAACTTTCATTTATTGTGGAACATTATCGAGGAGTTTTAGAAATAATTTTTGCTTCCTCCTATGGTTGGATAGTCTTGGGCAAATAGTGCACGCTAAAGAGTGTAATAAGCACCTTTGAATCACTGTAATACAGTAAAGTGTAACCATTTCAACATAGACTATCTTAACTGCTTTTCATATTTCAAATTCACCCGTCTCGTCTCTCCGCTGTGTGGACACTCACAGCAGTTTCCCTGACGACAGTGCAACTTCAAAAGGGAAGACCCGCTAGGAAGTGAGAGATAATAGCACCAAAGGACATTATTCTTTTTACTTCATTAAATGAGCTAAAATTGCTCCATAATTCTACACTGAACGCTTAGTGAATTCACTGTTCGCGTTCTCCCTTTTCCCAGACACCGAAGTATCCCAAAAGATCATTAGTTTGAGAGACACTGGGTTTACTTTGATTAAAGAATAAAAAAAATAAATTCTAAATTCTCAACATGGCACATGGACCACATTTGTCACCATACCAGTCTAGGACTCTAGGCTGACGTGCTCGTTACCCGTGAATGGCATACCCCAGCAGTCTATTAATTCATGTCACATCACTGGAAGAATACATCAACAGAAGTAATCAGTATTCTCAAAACATTCAGCTTGATGTTCAAAACTATGGGAAGTCTGAGACTTTCACTGACTCGGGCTTAAACAGGGCTGTCAGTTGGCTGGGATTCAACTGAGCATTCCATGTGAAAGTTGGCTCTTAACTGACAAGATTACAGATGAGTTGATAATTCAGGATGCACAATATTTATAAATCTGGGAGACTCTTTGGGTTCAACTGATGACACTTTCTCAGCTAGATATTGGTACCTCAAACCAATCTTTCAGATCGTTATTAGAAAGAAGCATGATAAATATATTGCTTGAGTAGACCTAGACCTATCACTTCACTTCTTGTCGATAACGTCAGGGATGGTCACCAGATTCTAAACATCTTCATCTAAAGATGGCTGTTCCTGTTTAGCAGATAAACATTTTCACCTCAACATGGCTGTTTCTGCTTAACAAACAAATAGAAATATCTATTGTTTACACTTTCGAATTCCAGTAAAAGGCAACTCTCCCTGATAAATTGTTCATCACCGGTTGAAGATACCGGATTAGAAACTACGGCTCCTCGCTAACTTTGGTAATCAAGCAACTCGGAAAGCTCATGATCGAGTCCAGAGTTGGTAGTAGATCTATTATATTAAATGGATTAATTGGAATTGTGCATTCGATATCCTGTAATGGTTCCATGTCAAGAGAGATTGTTAGTTTCAAGACGTTTCTTTGTCTGCTTGATCAAATTTACCTCTTCCAAGCTGGTTTTAACCACTGAAACCTTGGTGGTGAAAACCGTACATTCGCGTGGACTAATTTTCCCCTTCACTGGTTGAGTTAGCAGTCGAGTCAAGAAATCTTATTTGAATTTTGGAACAAAGAATTCAAGAAGTGTGGAAAGTGGAGCATCTTTTAGGCAATAAGGCTCACTCTCCTCGCTGTTTGTTATAAGCGTGAAAGAACTTTTGTGTCCAGAGGACGAGGAACTTGTTCAAATTACAAATTATTGGGTAAAAGAAACCCGCCACTTGAGGCTTTTTCTTTTTTCTTCTGATGGCACTAGATCACAGAATTAAGCAACCGTTTTAAGCTTTATGATTGAGAAACCAGTTTGCTGAAAATTTCCCTCGAAGCAGATACGGTATACACCTGGTTCAGTGACCTAATAAAACTAGTTTTCGGTAACCCAGATATGGCACGGTGGAATTCTGTGAAAGCCAGTTTGCAGGTTCTGTGTGTGTTCCGTTGTGGAACTTCATAAAGGAACACTCCGTGTTTTTACGCACTTATACGTGTAAGGGAAGTCCTGTAGCAGTATAACATAGAATGTTATTTTTCATGGGCGTTATGATATAATTTTTAATTCGCTAATATGGCATATCATCTATTATAGGTTAGGTCTAGTTTAGGCTCTGGGAACCTATTAATATATATATATATATATTATATATATAGGAAAAGGTCCTCTCTCTCTCTCTCTCTCTCTCTCTCTCTCTCTCTCTCTCTCTCTCTCTCTCTCTCTCTCTCTCTCTCTCTTATACACACACCCCCGTCTGAGCAGAACACATATTTTGAAAATAAGTTAGACAAGTTCTTGGACACCTTACCAAAACCACCTTAAGATTCAGTACAGGGCTCAGTCAGTCAATTCTGACTTAATCTGACACCGTTCTATTCGGTTCCAAAGTCAACTGTGTCAAAATTATTAATGTCTGATTACAAACATTATAATTTTGTCACAGTTAGTTCAAAGCAACGATGTCTTAAGTCTAGTACACAGGAGGTCATAACCCATCCTAGGAGCGTTGAAGCCTGCCTCTCTCTCTCTCTCTCTCTCTCTCTCTCTCTCGGTTTTTTCAAATAGTCCACATCTACTTTTTTCGTGATAATCCTTTGCATCATTTCTTTTCCCCCAGACTTTTCACTTTATCCTCATCTATTCTCTCTCTCTCTCTCTCTCTCTCTCTCTCTCTCTCTCTCTCTCTCTTCTCTCGCCTCTTTAATATTTGAAAGTTGAATTCTTTCAGATTGTGTTACAAGGGGAAGGATTCGAGTAGTACCAAGTCAGCCAATTAGATTACGAGCGCCGGCGATGTTGACTGAATGCATTGCCTAAGTTGCCCTGGCAAGCGCCCCAGGAAGGGCGAATGTCTCTTTGTTTGTTAGCTTGCTAGTCTGTCAGTTTGCTAGCACTCGTGGGATGGTCGTTATCTTCATTATTTGCAGTGCGACTACTTTTTTTTTTTTTTTTTTGGTTTTTTTTTTTTTTTTTTTTTTGGCAAGGTGTGTATGAGTCTCTCTTTCTCTCTCTCTCTCTGCATCCGTCAGATTACGGTTTCATTTGCTGTGGCATTTAAGTGTCCTCTTTAAGCAACTCTCTCTCTCTTCTCTCTCTCTCTCTCTCTCTCTCTGCCTTTCCGTCCGTCTCTTCTTGTCCCCCGTCTCTCTCTCTCTCACACACTTCCCCTGCCATGGGTGACTCACCACTTTGTCATCTCTCTCTCTCTCTCTCTCTCTCTCTCTCTCTCTCTCTCTCTCTCTCTCAGCACTGTGTGTACGTGCGTCTGTCTGTTACCATTCCTTCTCCTTTCTTTGTCTAAAAATGGCAGCCTCCGCCGGTGTACTTTTAAGGAGTTCCAGAATGCAGAGAAACCGGTAGAGGCGCTCTACCCCCAGTATATGCCTCTTGTGGGCAGGCAGGCCCTCGTCCCTTATCTACGAGGGGCACCCACGACTGGAGATCCCACAGACCAAAGTATATTATAGAATAACTAGCCAACGATTGTAACTGTGCAGCCAGCCATACCCAGGAGTAGCAATGGAAGCGAGGTTCTCTAGGCCTATGATATGATTGTCAAAAGACTTGACCGTCCTAAGGTTCAGGAAAGCAGTTATATTGTTTCTTGGTGAAGTGAATCATGGCTCTCGTATTTTTTAAGCTTTAGTGACTTACTTCATTTCACAGTTCGTGATAGACACCCATTTAGAAGCCAATGACCATGTAAGCGTATTGGAAATTTTGAACCCAGTCAACGGTTGGTTTATTCGGAGTAATTTCCATGCTTCTCTCTCTCTCTCTCTCTCTCTCTCTCTCTCTCTCTCTCTCTCTCATAAAGAATTTCACCAGTTTTGCCCCAGATAAAGTATTTATTTTTTTCGTCAATTATATTAGGTAGTTTAATGTGATTGTTCACATTTAGTCTCATTTTTATTACTAAAAAATAACTCCCTTACATCATTCAAAGAGTTCCCATGAAAACAAAAATAACTTGCGCAAGTTTTGAATGCAATTAGTTCGAAAGTAATTTATATAAATAATGCAAATTCGCCCGAAACATATTTGTTGAAAATCAATCGAAAACATTAACGTGTTCTGAACAGTAGTAATTAGTGTACAAGTAGTGTCTATAATATCGACGATTGCATCCCTACAATCAGTTTATTGCACAGTAAAAGAGATATCTCACGCGATAAACCCAGATTTCTGTATTTACAAGAGTGCCTTCGTGATATTTTTCAACGTTTGTGGATTTTCAGTTATTGAGGAAACATCGTCTTAATGATTGCCGTTGGTGTGTGTGTGTGTGTGTGTGCTTGTCATTTGCATGCATGAGCTTCTCCTAGTTGTAAATTCAGATCGCGACGCAGCCGTTACTTACGAAACGTGCTTGTGATCTGTAGACATCAGATTACAGATCCTTAGTTAGAGAAATTGTCGGAGGCGGCTAGGGGAGAGGGTGTGGGGGGGGCGGGGGGGGGGAGGGGGGGGTTTCTTCGTTGGAAAGGAGTTGGTCCTAAGGCAAGGAAGAAGATTAAGGGATTGGGAAGAAAACGAGGTTGAAGGGATATTCAGGAGCTCCAAAAACACATTCAACATTTTTTTGTCATCGCTTTTGGGGTGGGAGACCATTGACATTATATTTCTCGTCTTTTGCGAACCTATGTTTGTTCTATCCTTTATTGGTCTTTGCACCACACACACACACACTACTCTCTCTCTCTCTCTCTCTCTCTCTCTCTCTCTCTCTCTCTCTCTCTTTATTGCAGAGTGGATAAAAATGACTGTAGCTCACGGGAGTAATGAGGCAGAGTGCCTTCAGAATGTGGAAGGCAGAATAACTTTTTACGTCAGTACGACGATCTTAAGTAGGCATCTCGCGATGAAATATTGATGGGGGTGGGGGTGTTTACTTGTGAAAAAATAAAGCGTTTGCCAGCGAGGGAGAAAGACGGAAGAGAGAGAGAGAGAGAGAGATAACGCGGTTTACCGGCTGAGAAATAGTCCCACACTGTAAAGAAAACGCGGCGAAACCGGACGACGATAAGGGGCTGATTTAAAGAAGGATTTGAACCCGGTGAAAAATTGCTTGGGGAAAGAAAAGCCAGGAGTGAACGAGAGAGAGAGAGAGAGAGAGAGAGAGAGAATTTGGAACGCAGTAGTAGGAGGTTTAAAGAGAAAAGCTTAGTGAGTGTGTTGGAGTAAGCAGCACCGCTAGATCTAATATATATGCCACTGAGTTAGAACTGGTAGTACTACTGCTGATGCTGCTGTTGCATTTGCTGTGGTAGAGACTGACTTTCACACACACACATATAATATTATATAGATATATGTAACATATTTGTATCTAACACCTTATCCTCTTAGACTTAGAGGGATAGTCGCAACAAGATGGGTCTTAGCCTATAGAGTCTCAACAAGACGTCTGGGATGCAGTTGCTAGCCTCATACCCTATTTAACCCTGGGTTCAACTGACCCCCACAGTTAGCTAATTACCGGGGGTACATGATATTTAACCCAGGAAGGGAAGATAATTTCGTTTTGTGACCATTTGTAATTCTCTCTCTCTCTCTCTCTCTCTCTCTCTCTCTCTCTCTCTCTCTCTCTCTCTTGTGAATATCCTAATTGATGCATTAGGAAAAAGAATGCCAAAAGCATGCAAACTGTGTAAGGTTTGGTATAGCATAGTCAATCCACAAAACCTAATCAGAAAATGTGCTGCATGCAACATTCCGACCCATCCACAGTGTGCTGAGGTAATACAAGATTTGAGAAAAGATACAAGAATTTTTTGTTCAACATGTCTATCATGGATAGACAATGTTATTAAATCAAGATTGAATGTACAAATAGTTGAGGATGAAGAAGAAGAGGAAGAGGAAGAAGAAGAAGAAAAAGAAGAAGAGGAAAACGGAAGAGAAGTAAACAAAAATGAAATGACAGAAAAAAATAAGGAAAACAAAGAACAAGATAAAAGTATGGATGCAGAGATACTCATTGATACTACATATGAGGCAATAAAGCAGCATACCTACGAAGAAATAAATTACGATATGACAACAGAAAAGCAAATCCCGAAGAGGCTCTACCCAGATCTACACAATGACGGGAAAGAGGAAAAAAATAGACAAGAAAGACAAAATCTGCAACCTTTTGAAAAGAGGGAATTGCAGATTTGGAGAAGATGTTACTACAAACATCCTAAGATATGTCAAAACTATGAAATATATGGTAAATGTGCAATACTTAGATGGATATGGGGATGATTGCAGAGATCTGCATCCAAAAATATGTAAAAACACTAAAAGATTAAGAAAAAGGATGTAAGTTCGACAAAAAATCAAATATATGCACCCTGTAGCATGAATCATAAATCAAATAAATAACCAACCAAGTAATAAAAATCCAAAATAAGAAAGAAACAAAATAAAGAGAGAAAATCAAGAATATCAGGTAAAAGAGAAAAGCAAACCACCAATGAGATATGCAGAGGTGTCAGCAAAAAATTTCAAAGCATCAGCTCCGAAATTCTACTCAAGAGATAATAACTGTATTTATTATGCAAGAGGATATTGCAGAAACGGAAGAAAATTGCAGATTCAGACACTAAAATGAATAATATGATGAAGGAAGATCAAATATTATGGAAAACGTTGGATTTTTTAATGTCAGAATTTCTGGAAATGAAAAAAAGAACAACATACCAGAACAGGAAAGAGACATGGGAAAATCCTTATTACTACCAGTATTAAATGAAGGAGAAAAACACGCAAACCATCATAGTGATGAATGCGCAGGGTTTAGTTACGAGTAACTAAAAAAGAAAAATAGAGTACTTAGAAGAACTAACCCAAAATGAAAAGAAAATAGATATAATGAATATAAGTGAAACCTGGTATTCCCAAGAGACTGGGAATGATGATCAAATAAAAGCGGGTTCCAAACTTATAGATCAGATAGAAAAAATAGGAATCAAGGGGGAACCGCAATAATATGGGAAAGACAAAAAAACAAGGAAAAATATATGAGAAATATAGTAACTCAGAATGTGAACTAATAGCGGTAGAAGTTGAATCTGAAAAATTGATGAACATAGTAATATATAGACCTCCTAATACTAAGAGTTTGACTTAATAATTGAAAATTGGATGATATATGTAGAAATCACAAGGACTGGACTATTACTCCTATCTGGATGACTTCAACTTTCCTTTCGTAGAATGGAAAGAACGAATAGGAGATTGTGGTTGTACTTATACATATAAAAAAGAGAGTAATAGTAGTGCAGAAGATAAGAGGCAATTTTGAAAAGCTATTAGATATGCTACTAGAATACAACATTCAAACAAATAAATCACCTGCCAACAAGAAAGGAAAATACTTTAGACCTAGTATTTGTGAACGAGATGAATTATGTTAAAGAAATAATAGTTTATAATGCGAATATTTCAGACCATAATGTCATAGAATTAACAGTTCATTCCAAAGCAAGTGAAAATAGAGATAAGCAAGAAATGAAAAAGTGGGAAGGATATGGAAATACAACTTCTACAGTAAAAATATAAATGGTCAGAAATTAATGAAGAATTAAACAAAGATTGGATAACATTTTCGTAAGTGATGACATAAGGGTAAATACGGAGATATTATATATATGGATGAAAATAGTGGAAAATATATACCGAAGAAGAAAAGTAAACATCATTCATGCATACCAAGAGACAGAAGGATCTTGTTCCAGAAAATCAGAAAGTGGAAAAAAGGTCTTGCAAAAAGAAAAAAATGCATGGAAAGTTATAGAACTAAAAAGTAAGATAGAAAATGCAGAACAAAAGATATACAATCAAAAGAAAATGAAAAACGGGACTTGGAAGAAAAAACCCTATTAAAATAATCAAGCAAAACCCCAAACTATTATACTCATATGCGAAGAAGATGAATAAAAGAAGAATAGAAAGGCCCCTCTGAGAATTGAAGGGAGATTAACGAATGAAAAAAAGGAAAGGGAAGAAAATAGTGAATATTTAGCTGACATAGAAATTAATGAAGCTGATATTGTGCAGGCAATTAATGAAATTAAAAATGGAGCTGCTGCAGGCCGGATGGAGTCCCTGCTATTTTGTTAAAGAAAGTAGTTCATTCTATCGCAAAGCCACTTGCAATATATTAAGACAAAGTGTAGATACAGCACGATTTATTTTGATGAGCACAAATTAGCTATATCACCCCTACTTTCAAAAGTGGATCAAGACTAGAGGCAAGTAATTATAGGCCTGTGAGTCTAACATCACATATTATGAAAGTGTATTGAAAGGGTAATGAAGAAAAAATATTATGAAACATTTAATAAAAAATAATTTGTTTAATATAGGACAACACGGTTCGCTACGCCGGAAAAAGTACACAAACCCAAACTGTTAGTCCACCGTGAGAACATATTCAAAAATATGAAAAGCGGAAATGAAACAGATGTGGTTTATCTAGACTTTGCAAAAGCTTTTGACAAAGTAGACCATAATATATTAGCAAAGAAAATTAGAAAACACAATATCGTAGATAAAGTAGGAAGATGGTTAAAGAATTTTTTATACACAACAGAAAAACAGATAGTTATTGCAAACGATGAGAAATCGGATGAAACCAAGGTAATATCCGGTGTGCCACAAGGTACGGTGCTAAGCTGCAATATTGTTTGTTATTATGATTGAAGACATAGACAGTAATGTTAAGGATTCGGTAGTGAGTAGTTTCGCTGATGACACAAGAATAAGTAGAGAAATTACTTGTGATGAAGATAGGAACGCTCTACAAAGAGACCTTAACAAAGTATATGATTGGGCAGAGGTAAATAGGATGGTATTTAACTCTTGATAAATTTGAATCAATAAATTATGGAGACAGAGAAGGAAAGCTATATGCATATAGGGGACCTAATAATGAGGCAATCACAAATAAGGAAGCAGTTAAAGACCTTGGTGTGATGATGAATAGGAACATGTTATGCAATGATCAAATAGCAATTCTGTTGGCAAAATGTAAAGCAAAAATGGGAATGTTGTTACGGCACTTCAAAACAAGAAAAAGCTGAACACATGATTATGCTTTATAAAACATATGTTCGTAGTCCACTTGATATTGCAATATGATATGGTACCCACACTATCAAAAGGATATTGCACAAATAGAGAGTGTACAAAGGTCCTTTACAGCTAGAATAGAAGAAGTTAAGGACCTAGACTACTGGGAAGACTACAATCCTTAAAATTATATAGTCTAGAAAGGAGAAGAGAACGCTACATGATAATTCAGGCATGGAAACAGATAGAAGGAATAACAGAAAATATCATGGAACTAAAAATATCAGAAAGAGCAAGCAGAGGTAGATTAATAGTGCCCAAAACTATACCAGGAAAAATAAGGAAAGCACACAGGACATTAATCCACTACGCACCAGCATCGATAATGCAGCGTCTATTCAATGCGTTGCCAGCTCATCTGAGGAATATATCAGGAGTGAGCGTAGATGTGTTTAAGAATAAGCTCGACAAATATCTAAACTGCATCCCAGACCATCCAAGATTGGAAGATGCAAAATATACCGGAAGATGTACTAGCAACTCTCTGGTAGACATTAGAGGCGCCTCACACTGAGGGACCTGGGGCAACCCGAACGAACTGTAAGGTCTGTAAGGTAAGGTCTCTCTCTCTCATCTCCGGACATCCTTTAACACCTAGCCAATGTAATTTGAATACCTACTGGGAAAATATGAGTAGAAATATGTTTGGGCTGAAATACTTGCTTGATTTTTTTTTTATGACTAGTACTTTTAACTAGTCTTTCCTCCAACAGTCTAGGCAACTAGCTCCTGGTCATTCATTAAGAAGTCATGAGGAAATCTCTTGAGTAATTCACCGAGAGAGAGAGAGAGAGAGAGAGAGAGAGATATTTAGGTTTGTGGTGTCTGCGTGGTAAAAATGTGTTGCTCATAGAAAGCGAATGTTGATCGATGTCTGTGGAGTTCAAGAAACTATTATTATTATTATTATTATTATTATTATTATTATTATTATTATTATTATTATTATTCGGAAGATGAACCCCATTCATATGGAACAAGCCCACCACCATAGGGGCCACTGACAAAATTCAAGCTTCCGAAGAATATTAAGGTGTTCAGTTAGAAAAAAGTAATAAAAAGTAACAGACGGCAAAGAGAAATACAGAAAAAAAAGAGATAAAATAAGTGAACAAATGATTAAATAAATAGATGAAAATATAAGTAAATTATTAAAATACAAAGAGAATAATTGTACTCAGGGACCTGACTGCTCCATTGCAGAGTATCACGTGACTCAGATAGATGGATGTATAAATGTTTAAAAAAAAAATTCCAAGGACGACTTGTCTCTGATGACAGTAAGGACGACGATTAACTTCTTCGTAAATTCAGTCAATCCAATTCGATCTATTCATGAAGTACGACGGGAAGAATGGGCCTAGTACTAACTGGTCCATTTCGTAATTGGTGTAGATTGGACGAGGTGCCTTTGCGCCAGTGCAGTTGCACCCAGGTTATAGCGACTGTGTACGAGTAACAGGCTTCTCTCTCTCTCTCTCTCTCTCTCTCTCTCTCTCTCACGCTACACTTGTTTGAGGATATCTTCTCACGCGTCATGGAATTTCAAATTTATCTTTTAATCTCTCGCAGACTTTCAGATATTTCCGTTTCGGTTTCAATCAGATCGACGCGAATCGAAATATCTAGGTACATTTAGATAAAGAGAGAGAGAGAGAAAATAAAACGCGTCGCAAACGGCAAGGTCATCTTCCTAAAGGAGTTTTCCTTTCACTTGCTTGTGACAAAAGCCTCGAGTAGGATTCTGTCCCTGACGCAACAGCCACAGACTGCAGTGGAGCCTCTCTCTCTCTCTCTCTCTCTCTCTCTCTCTCTCTTATAGACCGCCTTTTCCCCATCCCCTCCTCCCCTTCTTATTCCTCCTCCCCCCCTCTCCTCTCCCTCCCCCTTTGCATTGCAGTCACACCTTGCCTTGACACGATCAAATCTGCCTGACCGCAAGGTTTGCAGCTCTCTGGGGACTGTGCCTTTTCCCCATACATACACCATTTGTGATGTATCATTTTTATTCTTCCACATTATGTGGCGTATGGATACCATGGTATGTTGTTGGTTTTCTTTTTTCCCTACGCCATGATGCATTTAGTTTTGGTTTTCCATACGTCGAAATGCATTAAGTTGTAGGCTTTTCCTACACCGTAATGCGGGCTATTTCGTTCTGTTTTTTCTGACGCCATGATATATTATTTTTGTGTTTTCATTTACCGTAAATTAGTAATTTTGCTTTTCCCATATTTTCCACATATTTTTCCCTTTATAATTATTATATATTATATATAGTTCATAATTTTTGGTTCTATAAACTGCCTATTTCCACCACATCATTATCCTGCACATATATGAAAAGATTTGAATAAAGTAAGAAATTTTCGGGTAAAAGTAAGATATATATAAATTAACAAATTTTTATTTTAAAAAATTATAAGAATAGTGATTCACAGTAAGTATCGGCAGTGTCCGATTTTTATCACAATCTTCTGGCCTTCGCTATTAAGACTAGGTTTTCAATAGGCTTAATGCACAGCAAGGTGTTGCATTAGTAATCTTTTCGTTAACACTTCTTTTGGCGTTTATGGCATTTAAAAAAAGAAGATACGTAAATAAATAGGTAGAAATAAGTGCCACAGTAACAGGAGAGAGAGAGAGAGAGAATCCCAAACTGAATTTTTATGAATACGTTCCACTGGCTCACTTAAGATTCCTGATGCCCAGAGAGAGCGAGGCATTTTAAGCCTTGTGGTGACGGTTCATAGAGTTGTCATTTCCATCCCGTTAGTGAAAGTCATGAACGTCGAGTCCCTCTGTTGTAGTTCAGTAATGCTGCTCACACACACCCCCGCCCCCACCCCCACCCCTCGCATGCTTCCCCTAACCCCTTAGGTAGCCTCCCTTTTCCCCCCCTACCTCCCACTGACGTCATTACCTCGTTCCGAACTTTAATATAGTTTCTTTATGTTGCCACGTTCACGTCTCATTCATTACGTTTGTTGCTGGTAAAGTATTTTTCTCTTGGTATGTTTATGCTGATATTTTTTTAAAGATTAATATTTCCTCAACTGTAATTTTCATACCAAGATACTTTTTTGTTAGAAAACAGCGCTATATTCATGTAATTTTCTTTTCCTGCTCTCCTCTTAAGTAAGCTATGTTAGGGGAACTTCATTAGCTAATTGTACACCTTTTTGCTCTGTTAATTACATGTGTACTCCTGTTAAACAGGAGTACACATGTTAATGCAACTTTTCATTCCTCATATCACATAGACAACATATCTGAAGTTTGAAGCGTTTATCGTAAAATTAAAATTATAGTGTCAGACAGATGGGTCACTTACTAGACCCCTCCGTCTTCTTAATTTAAAACATCTTGATTCTAACATCTGTGCCTTTTTGTTTGCGAGTTGAAATACCACACGACATTTTCGAGAAGGTTCGTTGCAGCTGTGGCCAAATACTGGAATGATCGCTGGAACTTCAGAAGTTCCAACTAGGTGCAAATGTTTTTTTTTTTCTTTCTTTCTTTTTTTTCTGGTGAGTAGAATCAGCCTTAGTTTAGCATTCAATTGTTTTACTTTTTTTAGCGGTTATTACCCTTACTAAGCTCATTCGTCGCTTCTGTAGTGAACAGCTTCCTTGAAGTATTATTGTTTGTTTTGTTTGTATTACGTATAATGTGACAGAACGTTTACATATATGTGTGTCTGTGTCTGTGTACGTGTATGTGTGGGAGTCTGTAAGCGCTGACTGTGTGGACACTTAGGCGTTCTTTTACTCCTTACGAGGTAATAGATCTCACGCTGTCGACAGTCTGCTCTCACAAGGGTCTCGAACGAATTTGTTTTTGTCTCTAGGGTTCTTTTAAGAAAATGAATTTTCGTTTCGGGAATAGTAGGTTTTGCTGCACTTCATTATATTTCAAGTGAAGTTTTCATGTCGTTACGGAATTGGGTTTGACGTCTGGGAGATTCAAATGTTAAATTCTTATTGTTATTATTATTAAAACTGAAGTTAGCTATTCATTCCTCTTGTATTCGTTCCTCTTCTCTCTCTCTCTCTCTCTCTCTCTCTCCTCTCCAGTTTCCTCAAGGTAACACCTTTTTCTCTGTGTCCTGCCCTTCGATATCGACTTTCTCTTCTCCCGAGCCTTCCTGCGTTTTACATTTCCCCTTTTATCCTTCCCAAAGTCCGTTTCTTCTTACCTCGATACGCCCCATTGCCTCTTTCCTCTTCCTCTTCCTCCTCCTCCACCTTCTTCTTCTTCTGCTTCCTCCATTCACTCGTTTGCATCACCTTATCGCGAGTGTTCCCTTCTCTCCCACTTTCTCTTTCCGTTCATTAAGTCATGGCGTCTCTGCTGCTCCTATTCATGCTGTTTTCCCCTCCCCTCGCCATCCTCCTCAGCTTCAGTAGTAGCAGGAGAAGCAGAAAGCAGCAGAGGAGCATCATCATCAGCAGCAGCAGCAGTAGGTTGCTAGCCCCCTCCCCACCCCTCTCCCCTTCCCCCATCCCTCCCCGAGGTCTCCCTTTCATGGCTGCCGTAGCGTCGTGCAAGGAAGGCTCGCCTCTATCGATTGTTGAGTGCAGTGATAGGCGGCCAATGTTATGTTTGGGGCCCGCGCCTAGCCTAGACAGTGCCACCGGCCGACCACCCACATCAACACCACCACCTCCACCTCCACCTCCCTAGTCGCGCCAACACTACGGACTAACAGCTACACCTACATCACCACCACCATATGCTAAGACCGACCACCCACACCAACACCAACACCTCCCTAGTCGCGCCAACACTACGGACTAACACCTACACCTACACCATCATCATGAAAATTATCACCACCACCATCCCCAACATCGCCTGCCGGTTTCAGAACCTCATTGGAACCGCTGTCGAATTTCTCTGAAGGACCCCAGATGCCAGAGAGTACTGAGAGCGTAAGATAACGCCGGCAGTGAATACCCCACAGTACTTTTTTTCCTTTTTAATTTTTTTTTATTTACATGGACGTGCAAGGGAATGCACGAACGAGAGCCGGGCGGCAACAGAAATGTTGCAAGGGGGGGCCAGGGGAAATGCACGCATTGTTGTTTATTTAAGAGAGAGAGAGAGAGAGAGAGAGAGAGAGAGAGAAACGCCAGTTCTCCCTCGCACAAAAGCGAGGGGCGAAATGGTGTTGGAAAGTGGGGCTGAGTGATGGTCATGAGAAGGGAATGGGGGGGGGGGGGGGGGGGAGGTATTCATGCACTGTTTTCAATTAAAACGTACTATCATCGTCCTTCCCTGGGCAGCGGGAGAGGAAATGTGGAGGAAGCGTCCTTGACGGGAAACAGGATTTTTATGAGGCCTTCATTATCCTGTTGGGAGTCCTTCCTTCCCTTCCCCTTGACTTCGGTTTCCCCTCAATTCCCCGTCATTAGCCTTTTTGAAGGTCCCACGCCTTTCCCCCTCTTCAAAGGTGCCGTGAGATAAAAAGAGGAACCGAAGAGGAGCTCGAAATGTCGGTATAGTTGGTGCCAAGTAGTTCGTCGATGTTGAATGCATCATGCAAATGTCAGCACCAGTGCAAACTTGAATAAGTACATTGACTTGCAAAGCTTTAAGTTAGGAAGACACCAGATCTATGACCAGACTAATCTTTGTGATACTGAAGCAATCCGATGCATAATTTGCAATTGTTTTGTTTGTAAGGTGTTTTTACGTTGCATGGAACGCAGTGGTTATTCAGCAACGGGACCAACGGCTTTTACGTGACTTCCGAACCACGTCGAGAGTGAACTTCCATCACCAGAAATACACATCTCTCACCCCTCAATGGAATGCCCGAGAATTGAACTCGCGCCCACCGAAGTGGCAGGCCAAGACCATACCGATCACGCCAGTGAGGCGCTCATCATTTGCAATTCAACTAATACACCCTTTTGGTTATACTTTAGAAGCAAGAACCTTAACATACTTTAGCCGTCATTACCCTAGCCTCTGGCACCCAAGGAAAGCATAGGGCCTCGATATCTGTGTTGGTGCGACCTCTAGACAAGTAAGGTCTTCCTTGGTTCTCACGCGACCTCGTGGTTCTTATGGTCTCCAACTTTGTACAACCAGCTGCAGTAAACCCTTCCAATATCTACCTTGATAGGTTAATGACGTAATCAACAACTAAGAGACATAACCTGTCTGATATTGAACATGTCGGAAACTTAACGGATAAATATCACAAACAGGTTGGAAACAAAAGCATAAATATCACAAACAGGTTGGAAACAAACGCTCAAATATCACGAACAGGTTGGAAACAAACCCATAAACATCACCAAAACAGGGTTGGAAAATAACAAAAACATATCACCAACAGGTTTGACAACAAACGCATACATATCACAAACAGGTTGGAAACAAAAGCATAAATATCACAAACAGGTTGGAAACAAACCCAAACATATCACAAACAGGTTGGAAACAAACGCTCAAATATCACAAACAGGTTGGAAACAAACCCATAAACATCACAAACAGGTTGGAAACAAACGCATAAGCATTACAAACAGATTGGAAACAAACGCATAACTATCACAAACAGTTAGGAAACAATCCCAAAAATATCACAAACAAGTTCGAAAGAAACGCATAAATATCACCAACGGATTTGAAACAAACGCATAACTTTCACAAACAGGTTGAAAACAGACGCATATCACAAACAGGTTGGAAACAACCCGAAAAATATCACAAACAGGTTGGAACAAACATAAATATCACCAACGGATTGGAAACAAACGCATAAATATCACAATCATGTTGGAAACAATTTATCGACCGTAAGAGAACAAATCTCTGGCCATTACTGGGATATCGGGTGAGAGCCTAGTTACCGTTATCAACAAGTCAACAACTTGTATTCAACCCGTTTGTGACGTATCTGCGACTAGTTAATGACGTGCGTTTGACGTATTTTAATGTAGTGTGGATATTCGTCTCAGACGCTTGCTGTTCAAGGTCACAGTGTGTCTGAGTCAGTATACTATACTATACCGAATTTGCACTCATAATTTATAATGGTCTTGACTATGACAGTTGTAACATAATATGACGGAAGAATTAATTCCACCCCCATTTTCTTTTCCATAAATACGTAAGCCAATGGCCAAGCGCTGGGCCCTCTGAGGTCATTGAGAGTGAGGAAGGTTTGAAAGGCGTAACAGAAGGAAAACTTTAAGCAGTTGTACTATGAAACAATTGTTAGGAAAGGGTGGAAAGTAAGATGGAAGAAAGAGAATTGTGTGGAGGCACAGTAAAATGAATGAAAGGGGTTGCAGCTAGGGACCGAAGGGACGCTGCTTAAAACATTACTTAATGCCTACAGTGCATCACGTGAGGTGCACTGACGTCACTAACACCCGACGGGGAAGACGGGAATGAAATTTAACTAAAGTTTAACTAACCAGGAATAATGAACAGATAGAAACAGTCTACAGGGAGGAAATTTTTAGCTATATGCAAACGGGTGCGTGAAATAAAAAATATTAGTCCTTTCTTGGAATATATCTTCGTCTGGTTCACGGGAGTTGAGAAAACAGCGGAGCAAACGACCGTGACTTTGCCTTCATATCGCTCTTATGCCTTTTTGCCTCTTTACATCTGCTTTTGCCTTTCGCCTCTGCGTTGCATGGGTTTGAAATACTGGATGAAAGCACAGTTTGTCATATGTGTGTATGTGTGGCCTTTGCTCTAATGGCCCCCCCTTTCTCCCTCCCCGAAACAAAAGCCATTTCGCCATCATGACCGTGGAAATTTAATTCCCCCAAATTAGGCAAGTTCCGAGCGGCTTGCTAGCCATAAATCTGGCTTCGGTCGGAATTTCCCTTCCTCCTCCAGCCCCTCCCCCCACCCCTTCTCATCTGTAGGAAATATCTACACCACCAACGCCCCCCCCCCCCCCAACCCCCCCCCCTACACACTCCAAAAGGCCTTCCAAGAATGTTTGTTTTAGTTAAGAGCGTCGAAACTTACCGAAGCCTATCATGATTCCTCCCGAAAGTTACATAGCCAGACTTTGGTCACTTTCATAAGTCTTCTTCCCTCGATAGAAACCGATGAAGTTCGGGATTTTCTCTTTTATCTCACTCCCAGAGAGAGAGAGATAGACTCAGGCACGCATACTTATGTATGCAGGCAGGTTCATCGGGAAATCATATTGCAGCAATTATTCAGAGTCCTCGAATTTTATGATGTGCATAGTGTTTACATTGATATATATATATATATATATATATATAGATATATATAATACTATATATATAGATATATATAATATATATATATATCTTATATATATTTATGTATGTGTTGTGTAGTGGTGTGTGTGTATAGTTTCATTACGGAACAAGGATTCCATTATCAATAACATAAGACGTACGAGTGAGAAAGCATGCATTTCTCACTCGTACGTCTTATGTTATTGATATGGAATCCTTGTTCCGTAATGAAACTATACACACACACACACACACACACACACACATATATATATATATATATATATATATATATATATATATATATATATATATATAGTAGTGTGTGTGTGTAATTATATAGCATGTGTTTCCATTTAGGTAAACGGTAGACATTGCACATTGACTTTCACGCTACCAGTTTCTTTATTACTACAAAGTTCCTAGTAAATTGTTGAGTAGCGCTATTCTCTCTCTCTCCAGAGAATGATTAGGAGGGAGGAATCCAAGGAGCTAGATAAATAAAGGCGAAGGTTCTATTCTGGCCTCCAGCCCGAGAGAGAGAGAAAAAAAAAAGATTGGGAGAATAGCAGCATTAACAGCAGCAGCCTTCCCAATCATCAGATTGAAGAAGGATGCTGAGTGACAGGTGATGTAAAAGGGAATGGGAAGGATGGGGCAGTCCCCCCAACCCCCACCCCGGGGGGTCCTTGAGGGAGGGGAGGAGAGAGAGACACTCTAGAGTCTAGAAGCATCCAGAGATAGGCCAGGAATGGCCATCTGGAAGGGATATATTGAAATGCACACTGCGACAAGTTATTTCCTAGACTCGTAACTCACTGATAAGTTGAATTTATCATGCACTGATACTTTTCGTATGGGATTTATTGTCGCAGACGCGTACATTCAAAAAGTTATGATACGAAAGCTTTTTTTTTGGGGGGAGGGGTGGCCTTGGTGGTAGGGGTGTCTGTAGTTGAAAACTTCACCAAGAATGGATAGATTGAGCTGGATTTCCGCTCTCATTGTCGACGGCAAGCTATGCTATGAACAAGTGAAGAAAATAAGCACATTTTGAAATATACGTTAAAACATATGGGCACATATACACACTTTTATATTTATTATATGTGTGTATATATATATATATATATATATATATATATATATATACATATATTATATATATACTATATATATATATATATACATATATATATATATATATATATATATATATATATATATATATATATATATATATATATTTAAGAAATTATCCTTGGATTTTAGCTTCCCTTTTTCTTGAAAGACTCCTTAGGGAGGCTAGGGCCGTCAGTGCACGTCTTGCGGGGTACTGTATGCATTACTTAAGGTTCTTTAAAGCGTCCCTTCGGCACCTAGGTACAACCCCTTTCATTTCTTTTACTGCACCTCCGTTCATATTCCATTTCATCCATCTTATTTACCACCCTCGCATAACAATTCATTCACAGTGCAACTGCGAGGTCTTACTTCTGTTACACCTTTCATACCCTTTCACTGTTAAAGGTTTCAGCGTGTAATTACCTCACAGGTCCAAGCGCTTGGCCTTCGGCCTAAATAATATATATATATATATATATATATATATATATATATATATTATATATATATATATATATTCTTTCTAAACTAGTACCACGCTCAGGTTGTTATTGTTTGATTTTGAGTATTAGGGATAAGCGTAGGAGGAGATATCTGGAGCAGGACCCACTCTGAGTGGGTGGGTCCTGGATAGGAGTACCTTGATCCAGTCACCGAACTGGCGAAGGACTAGGAGGACCCAATTTCACACTGGTAGGAGATCACAAGGCGACGGGCCCTTTGATCCAATTTAGTTATGCTAGTTACCCTAGAGAGAGAGAGAGAGAGAGAGAGAGAGAGAGAGAGAGAGAGCGCCTTGCCTTACCTTACCTTACAGCTCGTTCGGGTTGCCCCAGGTCCCTCAGAGAGAGAGAGAGAGAACATGATCTGATAAACCGAATGAAGTGTCCCTCCAAGCCAACATACTTCAGAGTCTTCCACCATATCTTTTTCTATAACTTGAAAAGAGGTATCTAAAGGAAATCTGGATATCTCCCTCTTTCTCACTTTTTATTCATTCAGCTTTTACTCTCGATAGTCGAGAGATATTGGTTAAACTTTCTCATGCCCAGAATGCAGGGAGAAGGAAAAAAAATTTGTTATAATTAGTTTTGGCCGTTGACTATTTTCTAGATTTTATCGTCATTCACCAGTGGACCCTTTCAGGTAGATCTCATTATCTGATATCCATTATTTCCTCTGCTGAGATTTCACTTTTTTCAGTTAATTATAAAACTTCTAGATACCAACGCCCTCCTCCTTCCTTTCGGCTAATTCTAGAAGGATCCACCAATTTTTTTTAAGCCCTACTTTTCTCTAATTTCAGTTTAGTTGTCCTGTTCACTCCCCATACTATTTAACAGCATACTACACGTCAGCTTAGCCTTGCTTTACTTTGTAAGACGATATTTAATTCATTTTCTTTCCCTTCATAACATTGATGTTCGAAATAACTTTTTTTTTTTCAATTATCATCCCATTTTGCATACCAGACGAAGTTCCCTAGAACTGAGAACTCTTCCCTACTCTCAATGTTCCTAGTTTCCAACATTTTCAGTTTTATTCTTCATTATCTCTCAACCTTTCCACAATTTCGAGTGAAAAACATCTTCAGTTGTATTTGAAGCCTGTAATGTGTTAACACGAGATACAAACCACGCCATTCCCGAATTATCCTACTCCTCGTTAACTCGAAGAGCTGGGTAAATGTGAAGGCAGGGTTCGTATTTGCAAAGCATTACTTTCAGTTTCTAAAATATATACTTCATTAGTTTTCTCCATGTCTGCTGGCATGGCATTTAAAGCCAACTTTTTAATTTTTGCTAATGTTCCGTTAACGTTTTGCCTGTGCAATGAAATAAAAAAAAGTTTGGGGTGAATGACCAGGAGAGAGAGAGAGAGAGAGAGAGAGAGAGAGAGAGAGAGAGAGAGAGAGAGAGAGAGAGAGACTACCTTTCTGTTCAACATCAAAGTTCTACAATTCCACTTACATTGTTGAATATACGACGAAAGGTGATGATCCTTTTTTAAAAAAAAAAAGATTCCTTTAGACTTTCAAAATCTCTTAATGTTAATTAAACTTTAATCTGTGTCCACCAAGTCCTTTTGTTTCTTTCATCCTCTTCCCCTGGAGGGGGGGAAGGGGGTGCGGGGGTGGTGGGGACCTTTCACGTAGGACAACAGCTTTGGAGACGAAATAGTTTTCGTAAATTGGGAAGCTCCTCCTCTGGCTTGCAGACAAGGAGGTGACTGGCGTGCCAGATGCTGTTCTTGTTTTTTAACATTAACCTTTTTCAGGGAGAGAGAGAGAGAGAGAGAGAGAGAGAGAGAGAGAGAGAGAGAGAGAGAGAGAGAGAGAGTGTAAGGGGTTTAAGAGAATGTTCGTAAGAACGAGGAGAGAGAGATAGTGGAAAGAGAAGAGAGAGAGAGAGAGAGAGAGAGAGTGAGAGGTGAAGGGGGTTGGTGCACATTATGACGGGGTCGGGGGGGGGACGAGTTCCGGCTGGTCATCGTGTGAATACGTCAGTAATATGACCCAACAATAACACTTGAATGTTTTAACAGAGCAACCAAACAGGATTTCATTGTTATATTGTTTCAGTCGTACGCTCTCGCAGGACGCAACAATTTTTATCATCATCGTCTGGTCAGGTTTATTCATTCGCTTTTTCTCTCGCTGAAGCTTTTTCTAATTAGTCCGGACGATGGTAACGGTAAACTAAAAGCACGAAGCTTTATAAGTGATACGAGGCATCTATGACTTAGGGACACAAGACTTCAAGCTGGAAATTTGGTGACGAAAATAAATTGACAAATCATACAGAACGAGAGGGAGCGGGTTACAAGGAGTTGCAAGGATTAGGATATCTCAGAGACTTGTTAGTCCATCCTAAGAGGAGACATCGTGTGCTCACTTCTCTGTAGGAGGTTTTATTGTGCATTCACAGTGTTCTAAGGATTTCGTCTAGCTTTCTTTTAAATTCTTCCACACTGTTGCTGTTTACAAGTTCTTTCTAGTGACAGTTTATTGTGTCAAATATCTTGTGTGTAAATAAGTTCCCACAATGGGATGTGTTGTATCTCTTCAGTTCTAGTTTCCATCCATTATTTCTTGTCTGGTTTTCGTTTAACGTAAGTAGGTTACTGTCTACTTTTGTTATGCCTTTCAGTATTTGAGAGAGAGAGAGAGAGAGAGAGAGAGAGAGAGAGAGAGAGAGAGAGAGAGAGAGAGAGAGAGAGAGCAGTGGAACAAACAAAAGACTCAGAGCTGCGACAGGCAAGAGCGAGTCTTTTTTGGATCACGGGAGTGTTAGAGTCTGTTGGTGGTGATGGTGTTTCGGGGGCAAGGAAGAAGAGTCCGTCGAGCAACAACCCTCTGCTCTGTATTATTTGGTTTTGCAATCGACCGAATTATGCAAGAGGGCGGTTCTCTCGCGTCGTAGACCGGATTTTGAGATCATGCTGTGAGACTTGGAATGATTCGAAAGGTGGAGGGACCCGAGTCAGTTCTGCCGAGTTCCCAAAACCATCGGCGACAATGATTAAGAATTAAGAAGTAAAAAATACAATCTGGTTAATGTTATTCCTTACCGAGTACTTTTTTTTTTTTTTTGGGGGTGGGGGGGGGGGGGGCATTTCGCTGTTTGTCGTTGCTTGGTTAGACAGTCAGGATTACTTGTAAATTCCACTAAAGTTTTTTTTTTTTTAATACCAAGGCAAAGAGCATCCGGATTTAACCAGCGAGAGGTCATTAACTCACTTGGAAGAACTTTTTTTTTTTTTTTTCCTCTTTCCTCATTGCTACTGAGTATAATCCTGCACTTCATGTGGGTTGGAGGTATATTCTGCTAAAAGGAAGGAGAGAGAGAGAGAGAGAGAGAGAGAGAGAGAGAGAGAGAGAGAGAGAGGAGGTTGACAGTAGAGGAGAGGGAGAGAGTGTAAGGGGTTTGAGAGAATGATTGTATGAGGAAAGGTGGATTAAGAGAGAGGGAGGTTGACAGTATAGAGAGAGGGAGGTTGACAGTATAGAGAGAAAAAAAAATGAAACGTTGACAGAGAGGGACTTTGAAAAAGCAGGAGAGAAATAAAAAAGAAGATTGAGAGAAAGAATGTTGTTACATCGTTAGACAGTCATTCATTCCATGTTGGAATCAGCCCAAGGTCTATGTATATAAAAAATGTTCATTTCCTTGTGCAAGTTTTAAGTGTTCTTTGTTGGTCCTGCCCCAACTTGAACCGCTTCGCGTCTGCCAACGGGAGCAATTCTTTACTTTGTCCCGAACTGAACAGGAAATTCTATCATCAGTCGCAGGTGGATTAAATTGATCTGTTTGGTAGTAGTTGCCAGGTAGAGTGCCCATCGAGACAGCTGTTTACTTCGTTTAGTTGATTTCGATTCTAGTAGTATTTGGTCTGGTTAATATGCAGATTTATTCTGGTGAATTAAGACAAACGATAAATCATAGTTCTGTCCAGCAACGATTTGATTGATTGATTGAGAGTTATCTGGCGTTACAACTACCAGGGTCAATGACGCCGAATACTAAATGTGATATTTTCACTTTTATAACATTAAACAAAATTATTATAACATATTAAAACAAAATTAAAAATAAAATTTTGCTAAAATAATTACATATAAATTTTTAATAAAAACTTAAAAATAAAATTTGATTAATTTCTTAAAGTAAAAAAAAGTATGTCCTGCAACGAAAATACTTTCTAATTTCCACTTAGAAAAACTTGCTTTTTGCTATAAAATGTTTATGAAAATATTCCTGCGTCGGTAAATTAACTTTAAAGAAAATAACTACATGTCAACATTCCCATCTCCCCTGGCTTCGAATTTGGAAATCCCTGTTCATCAAAGGAAAAATAATACGTTGTATTTTGAGCCCAAAACGCAAATGACCTTTAAATCAGCTCACGGTTTTCCCTTTCATTCTCTAGCTAATGTTTGCGCATTTTTCTACGAGATACAACGGGGATACCCAGCAAGAAATTGGCGCCAGAGGACGAAAGCATTTCCGCTTTCAAGATTTAGATTTAGAAAGGTGACACCTGGGTTTTTGTCAAATCGGGTGCCAGGGGTCGTCTGGACAGGTGCCGGTTGAAGGGACACATGTCGACAAGGGCTACAGGATATAGGGACAGGTTTAGAGTAACGCGCTACAGGATATAGGGACAGGTTTAGAGTAACGTGCTACAGGATATAGGGACAGGTTTACAGTAATGTGCTACAGGATCCAGGGACAGTATCGATTATGGACCACACGATATAGGGGCAGATGTCGATTAGGGTAAAAGGTGTTAGAGGAATTGGATAGTTGTCAGGCAGGGTACCGTAAAGAAATTTGATTACGAAAGATTTGCCGAGATTGGATAGCGGACTTTTTCAAATTCATCAAGATTTTTCATTAGGTTAGCACTTCTGTGGACCAAGAAGGTCTTTATTAAAGTCTCTTGATGATGAAAGAGATGATTTAAGATGTTTGCCATCCTTTTTTATTTATTTATTTGTTATTTATTATTATTATTATGGTTGGTATTACTGATATAATTATTATTATTATTATATGAGAGAGAGAGAGAGAGTGGTGGGGAAAGAGGAGGCGAAAGGACGGTTGAGAGAAAATGAGGGGTGGGGAGGGGGGGCCGGGAGATAAGGAGGGTTGAAAGAGAGAGAGACAAAGTATTGTTAAAGAGAAGGGGGACATAGAAAGGGGGATGAAAGAGAGAGAGAGAGAGAGGATAAGGAGGGTTGAAAGAGAGAAAGAGAGGACAAGAGACAAGGTATTGTTAAAGAGAAGGGGGACATAGAAAGGGGATGGTGAAAGAGAGAGAGAGAGAGAGAGAGAGAGAGAGAGAGAGAGAGAGAGAGAGAGAGAGAGCGAGGTTGACAAGGGGAGAACGAAATGAAAGAGTGTTGAGAGGGAGGTAGTGGAGAAAGGGGGTTGGATAGATACAAGAATGGAGAGAAAGAGAAGGGGGTTGAAGAGGAAGAGAGAGAAAAGGGGTTGCATTAATGCAAAGATCTCTCGCATTCCAGAATGATAGAGATGGGCATCCTCTACCTTGTGTCAAATGAGAGAGAGAGAGGGGTGTGTAGAGGAGGGGGATGAGTTTGCACTTTCTTGAAGTCATAGTGCAAAAGGCCAGAGAGAGAGAGAGAGAGAGAGAGAGAGAGACACGAGGCCGGATATTTCTGCGTAACCTAGTTGGAGTGTGCCATGCCATTGTACTGGGGCCCCCGGGCCGTTGCTCGTCTGCCCCCAACAAAGCCTCACTATTTCTTATCCCTTTGCATCACCGTCTAGGCGATGCCGGGTTTAATTTACTTTATATTATACCGCATACAATATACTTGATAGATGCTACACAATTTGAAATATACCCATTTTTTTGTTATTACTACTGTATACTACTTACACAAGTACAGCTACTGAGAGTGAGTCTGTTTCGCTATACGTGCCCCAGAAGTTAAAGAATTAAGGTGTTAGAAGAGATTAATGATAAGGAGACGGTTCTATCTACGGGATCATTATGTGAAAAGGCTTTTTACGCCAAATCGCACCAGACATGAGTTTGTTTTGGCAGTATATGAAGGATTAGAGGCAAATAGGTAACTATTCGCATTAGGACGTTGATTGAACTGGAGAGTTTACTGTACCGTATATATGGGTTTGAAGTGAAGGTTTTAGATGTAGGAAATGCTAAAGTTAGGATACATGGGCATTTTTCAAGTACGTAGTTTTAAACTGTAATGCAATGTCTGTCTATGAGTCTATCACGTTTCCCAAATAGAGTAACTGGCAACATTGTTATTTTAAACGCTAGTGCAAGAGTGTGACTATAGTTCAATGGCGATTTTTCATCATATTACACAGTCTAACTAGGATTAGTATATTAGTAAATTTTTTAATATACATTCATACTTAATGAAAACTTTCTCTTTTCTTTCCAGAAAATGGCGAAGGATCAAAATTCCGCTTCAACTTCTTCCGAGGATTCTGGCGCAGAAAACAATATTCGTTTGATAACAAGATGTAATCGGAAAGGAGGAGGAGAGAGAGAGAGGGAGAGAGCGGTTATCTTCGCGTCGTAGATGATGATGATGATGATATAGGCCTAAGCCCAGATTGCCTCTTTAAAAAATTCCTTTTGCATTTTATGGCATTACTAATGTAAGACGGGGGGAGAGTTCTTCCTCCAAGGGGCTCTTACTTAAAAAAAATAAATAAATAAAAATTCATTCACTGCTTCGCGAGTATAGTAACTGTCATGATTGAATAATGCAACAAAGAAGGTATCCAGGGATGTGTGTATTACGTACTTAAAAAAAACAAGTTGTGTAATCATTTGAATAGTTCAAATTAAGGCGGTTATATTGAGTTGCAAGTGCTGACTACCATATTATTATAGTCATAATAATTATTCTCGAAATAGCTATCACACGTCTACCCAAAATGCAGCAGGCGTTCACACGAAACGGCTTCTGTCAAGTGTAGACTTGGTGAATAGACACACGGAACTATATATATACATAGTCGCTGACCGAGGACTCGGCATTGCTTGTGGTGCATTGCTAATTTTATCAGGGGGAATCGAGACTTCAAAAAGTTTTGAAGAAAGCTTGTAACCATATTTTTATAGCTCTGTGGCTGTATCGATGTTTTTCTATATAGTTGCAGGTTTTTATTAATTTTTGCTACATCCAACTATAGTAGAGCATGTAACTCAAAACACATCATACACACTATTTTTGTAATAATAAGGGTTTGGTTTTTTAATTATCAAACTTCATATAAAAAAGTCATTTGTTCAGCCTAAGAGTATTTACTGCTAGCGAGTTTTTCAATATGTAATTGGTATAGCTATGTATATAATGGCACTTAAGAATTAAAGAATACTACTTTAGAGGTATTACTGAATTGCTAAGGTCAAAAAGTTATATAGCCAATGGCTAAGTTTGTACATTTGTTCAGTTATGTATATAATGCCCGTTAGATAGTGTTGGAAATACCACTAATATAAAATATAATAACTTTTAATTGTGCATTCCAGTAAACTTGAATGTACATAATATTGGAATGTCAAGAGATGTTTAGTTACGGTTGGTGCTTAGTTGGGACGACACATGTTTGCTTTGATCCTCTGAAGGACTCGACATAATCAGGTGTCACACAGACGTGGAATTCTCTAAGTCGTTTTACTTTAACGACCCTTGAAAATTGTTGGATCAGAGTGCATATGTAGCAATTCCGTATTTTATTTATACAATTCATCAGTCATTTTTATTAATCTGTAAATCTCTTAACTAATAAAATGTAAATGTAACCTTACTTTCTCTCATTCTCCTAGAACACATGAGTATGTAGCAAAATCACTATTCGTTCCACAAACTTACGCTGCCTAATGCCATTTTATGTAAAATCAGTATCTACGGTGGAACTTTGCAGTACAAAATGTAACCTTACATTTCATTCAACCCTGTTAGTCTAAATAAACAACTTCAAGAAACGCAAGGATTTAAGAGAAAATATCTAAAACTTACTACAGAAGTGTTATTTCACTAAAAGGTTGCCTAGTCGAAACTCATGTAATAGTAGTACGAACTTTCACCTTTATCAACCTTGTCTCTGGGTTCACGAGAAAATTTTCTTGTGATACCCAGTTAATCTAGATGCTACCAGTCCCAAGATACATTTTCGCTAAATACACCTTTCCACAACTATACTGTATTACAGGTACTTTCAGATTTGCGTCTGCAGATCTTATTACACTACCGCATCCAGGCAGAACATTGCCACCATCTCCGCTACTCGGTCTATAGCTACCTCTCACAAATGAACTACATTACTAACAGATGTTATAGATCTTAATTTACTCGTATTTGTTTCCAAATTGGGTTAAAAAAAATGGATGTCACAGCCTCAGTAAAGCAAACTTTACATTAACACACAAAAGCATTCATACACGTCTATACTCTTGTTTTTTTTCCTTTTTGTATGGTAACACTGCGTCCCGGGCTTTAGATAGTCATTCAGCTTACATTCAACTATTATAATAATATCCTATTTCGAATATTAACGGTGTAATTCGCATACAGTAAATTATTAAAACACTTTTCAGTTGCAAATGTACACGCAGATATCCTTTTATTTACCTAAAACTTACACATAGCGTAACAATCGAAAGCCCGGGACGCAGTGTTACCATACAAAACACCTCAGGCGGATGGACAGATGAAAAAACACAGTATAGTGTAGTACCCTTACGCTTTTTCACGTCCAACTATTTACCTTTGGAAAATAACCTCAAGCAAACGTAAACCTCACGATGTTCTCTTTTTTTTTTTTTTTTTCCACATATAGGGGAATTCTATATTTACTGACGCTCCTCCAACCTTACTCAACCACCACTAGATTCAATCATGTCCATTTCTACTATACAGACTACGTTTCCCACCCTACTACACAATAGAAATAGTGACACTCTTGAATTTATTACCTTACAAAAATGGTGAGTCACTAAATGACCAACACGCTTTCACTCCATTGAATTCTCAGTGTATCATGACTCTTAAGCTCTCCGTGGTTCCACTGCCTTACCAAGACTCCAAATTGTGTGATCAGTTAATTATTTGTTCTCACGCCATGACACTAAACCTGAGAAAATGGATATTATGTAATGTACTAATTACAACATTGATACAAGGCAGGTAATGCTACGTTCTACTTACTATGTGGGCTTTTACAGGCCTTTTTGAACTGGTAGTGAAAAAAACTAGTAATCATTTTCTGGGATCCACTCGTCACAATGACCTTAGTGATTTTTTTTTTTTTTTTGTAATCCTCCCCAACTACATTCAATTACACCAGCCTTCATATCCTGAGGCAAAAAAATAAATAAATAAATGAAACAAGGTTATAGTGATACCAGCAGTTGTCAATTAGGAAAATAAAACCGTTTATTTTTTTTATTAAGTAGTGTTTATTGGGGGGCAATGGAAGCTGTACAATACTGAGCCGCGCCGGCAAAAGCTTCGCCGAGGCAGCAACAGCAGAACACCAAGCTTGGGGCACAGATGGGCCAATTTTGTGCCTCTAAAAAATGCAGCACAGGTTGAGACAACCATCACTACACTGGATCCTAATGTTAAAAAATGTTCAGAGCAATTCTGAACCAAAGACCCCAAAATGATGATGATGATTTCGTCATTTAATAATATCTTAGGTTCAAAATCGCAGATCTCAGTGACCTGACAGGAATCCCTCCCCCCCAAAACTTTTTTTTATTATCAATTTAAATTCAAAATCCTCCCAAAAATAATGAAATAGATTGGCATCAACAGAACTTAAAACTGAGCAACCAACTTGCACAGTAGAAGAAATTAGAAAATGCTCTTTAATAATAATTAATTATTCCGTAGGTTCCAAGTAGGTTTTGACTGACCTACCAGGGAAGTTTCCTGGATATCAAGAGAAGGATGATACAGTAGTTGATAGGAATGCATTTCCATTCTTATTTCCTTACAGCTGGTGGGTAATGGGGAAACACAGAAGTTGAGGAACAAATTAATTAAAAAATAAAACACTGGGATCAGTGGCTAGCAGAGACTAGACACTCACACGGATGTTGGAGTGCGGGAGGAACTGGCTAAGTTAAAAAGGAAGGCTAAGGGTCTAAAAAACTTGCGGTTCGAGGAGGTGGTAGTGTATGAAAATATAAGACTTGCCAAGAGAAGGTAAAGACATAAAAGAAGGATCACGTAGAAGTGATGGATGAATGTGACCAATCCCCTCCCTACCACTAAATGCTCGCAGATATACACAGCTAGCCACTTCACAAATACTGTAACTGCAAAAAACCATCAGCTGTAATAAATCACTTACAAAGAGTGCAAGTTAATTCAACAAGCTACAATAATAAAATTATGGAAAAATTTATCATACAAAAGTTTAAACATTAAAGTATAGGTTATTCACTTGCTTTAAAAACCCTTGCCAAAAGTCTGAAATACGACAACACCGAAACCGGTGTCTGTACAGTATTATCCAAACCAAGGGCTTATTCCACTTTTATTATAATATATTTTCCTTTCAATATTTCTCTTATCAGATTTGTTCATACTGTAGTTATATGTCACAGTCATAACTCCACTGGTCAACACTGGTTTTTTATCACAAGTCACCAACCCCACTGCGATGAAATTCCAATGAATGAAAAACGGTGATATTCAGGAGCTCCATCACTGAAAAGGTAAATGAGATGATGTATTACTACGTGCATCTTGTTACCAAACTGCAGTGTCACTAGTTAAAGAGAAGCTAACTGAACCAAACTTGAGACCACTACTCTTTCATACACATTTTCTAATTCTAGTACACCACCAGAACTAAATCTATGGAGATCTGTTTACTCTACAGTGATTTCCTACTAAGGTTTTACTATTCCAGTTGCGTCAATCATTAAAAATGAACATGGAAGGGGAATCAAGTTTACTTAAAAATATCAATGTGGAAAGGGAATAAAATTTACTTGAAAGAACCAACAGGAGAAAAGGAATAAAGTTTACTCTTAGAAAGTTTACCTCAAACAATCAAGAGGAATGGGGAATCAAGTTTACTTCAAACAACCAACTGAGAAAGGAAATAAAGTTTACTTTATGAATCAACAACGAAAGGGAGCAGAGTTTACTTGAGAGAACCAACAGGAAACGGGAATAGTCTACTTGAAAAAAAAAAAACATCAAGGAAAGGGAATACATAAAGTTTACTATAAATAATTAAGTTAAGGGAATTGAGTTTACTTTAAAAATCAATGAAAAGGAATAGAGTTTAGTTTTAAAAACTTCTACAGGGGAGAGAATGGTTTTCCCTAGTTATTTTTTTTTTATACTGACTGCTGTCAAATCTGGAAGGGTGGTGATCTAACAACCTGACAAACCTCTATAGTACATAACCTACATAATCCTATGTCACTGGATGAGAACTACAGTACTACATACCAAATACAAACTCAACTACAAACTGAAAGTTTATACACCATACAAATATTGAACTAATTGTTTTAGATTTAAGGTTCCAAAAATTAATACATGCATCAACGTCATCCCTCTGCTGTATGAGAGAGAAACTAAATCAACATATATTACAAAATAATTCAACGCACCTCTCCTTTATGCCCTTACGTTCAGCATTGCACACAGTGCAATGCATATATCAGACGTGAAAATTACAGCAATTTCACACTTAGTCACTTTTCTACCTATGACCTTGCAATTACATTTAACCTTTCAGCATATCATAAAGACTAGATTACCTACAATGTGCTTATTTCATCTAGCATATATCTTGAAATTAAACAGCAAATGACTACAGTATATTCTATTCCCAATACCATAATTATACAAATGCCAATGTAATTACAACAAATGTCCTTACATTTAAAGAATGTAAATCCATTAAGCCTTACATTCTCCTTCCATTGCCAACTAACCTACCTCAATAGGTCATGGAGATTAAATAATCCCCTAATGCTTCAACAACAGAAGCTACTTGAGGATGTTGAATGGGTTCTTCAAAGACCGCTATTAATATTGCTTGCAGGGTCTTCATACAGTGCATTCCAGATTTACCTTTCTTGCATCGGATAACCTAGAAAGAGAGAGAAAAGTTCATGTTAAAGGTGAGAAAACCTTTTATAGCAAAAACGGTGATTAAACAAGAGGCCCATGGGTCACCATCACCCAGGTCACTGCAACACATTTGATTCAAATTTTCCTATGAACTTCGACCGGGGAGCCATGGTCTTCGCAAACTTGAAACATCTTTATACATGACTAGAACAGCATATCAAACTGACAAACTGCAGCTCTCTTTGAAAGATTTGTAAAAGATTTTTTGACAGTGCAATATAAAAATTGTGGCATCTGGGGTGATGGTTTAAACTTGGCCACTTCACACACAAGCTTCCACAGAAGTTTTGTCCATTCTCGACATGAGATCCAATGACTGTGTTTTTGAATGAACCCAAAATATTTTCTAACTATGTGTACTAGAACGTTACGGCAACATTAAATTTACACTGATGCTTACTGTTGGAATTAAATTGAGATATACAACAACAAGTCTTTTACTAAACCTTTCCTGAAATATGTTAAAACTATCTCCAACAAGTAGCCCCCTTTTCAATCATGTATACTACCATGAGTAGTCTGGTTTATCAGCACTGAAAACTATGCCATACAACTTACCTACCAATTTACATTCTAGGAAGCTGCAATGCAGACAATTACTGTATTTTTTCATAAAAAGAAAAAACTGGCTCAACGCCCCCTCCCCAACAACTAATTGCACATCATGTGATATAGGCAGCATGCTAATGTTCGGATTCTCATGATCCAAATACTCTACATGATCCAAATAAGAGGATACAAATTTTCCATGGAAGCAGAAACCTACACGGATGTGGCAACAATAGGGCTAACACCTGCCAGTCAAAATCTTAAATAAGGCCATTTATTTCAATTCTTCATTCTGCCTACCTCTGCTTCTTCTACCCTCCATGGATGTACCATGCGCTTACTGTATAAATGCGTTATGAGATGCTAAATATTAGTCAACCTATGCTACCCGTTTTAGAATGGCTCTTGAAATGCTGGTAAGTGAATTAACCTAAAACAGCCTGAAAAAGGCAAGATAAGTGATAATAGAATTTCATGAGCACGGCAGAAATCCAGTTTACAGGCTTTTCAAGTCCTAACAAGGAATGCAAGCAGCATTCTTTCACCAGGCTTAAAAAGTTCAACAACGTATACCATCCTACACCTAACACAGCTTCCTCTCATGGCAGGGAATATTCAATGGGCATAAGGGGTTGCATCAAGTTCACAAGGTCCACACATTTATCTTTTTAATTCTGCATTAAAACCTTTCAATACAATGCACATTTACTGAAAGTTGTCACATAGTATCATGATGCAAGTACTGTACGTACTAGTTTTAAATTTGTGAAATGTGGAGCAAGGTTAAAAGTTGGACAGGTAGACAGGAAACCAGACGGGAAAAGCCAATGCCAGCAGCTGGGCAGCTGGGGCTAAAGGGATACTGCCAAGAGCCTTAGTACTGCTTACATTGAGCCATATTGTTAGTGGTAATCAAAAAATTCAAGTATACAGTGCAAAACAGAACCCTGACTATAAAAAATGTTACCTCCTCATTCTAATGTAAACATATTATAGTGTTATATACGCAGGTATTAGTTACAAGTTGTGAGCAGTCTGGTATGTTAAATTAATAAATGTTGCCCACATTTGTAAACATGCCATGAGAGAGAGAGAGAGAGAGAGAGAGAGAGAAGAGAGGAGGAGATAGAGAGAGAAGGGAGATCAGAGAGGCGAGACGAATGAACCTGATTTTGACGAAGACCGAGAGGGAAAAGACTGGGCTGCTGGGGATTCATAGAGAGAGAGACGAGAGAGAGAGAGAAGAGAGAGAGAGAGAGAGAGAGAGAGAGAGAGAGAGAGAGAGAGAATGTTCTCAAATCATCCACCAACTTGTACTTCAAGACCAGCATGAAACCTGGCCAAGCCTGAGATAAATGTACCAGAACTTTCACTGATGTATAGTATTGTTTTCCTCTTCATATATTATATAAAGAAATTTAAATTAAGGCAGGCTGGCCTCTCCATTACAGGACAAATCGTATCTCAAACACACCTCCTTTAACTAATGTTTCCAAAATTTGTTGAGAAAGTTCCCTTTAAAGCGCAAATAGTGGCAGCAACATCAAACTCAGCAACAACTAGCAAGACTTTGTAAGTTCATCTCCACCAAAAGAAGCTGTGACATGCATCCTAGATGAATTAATTTTATTGCCAACTCAACTGCTAATCAATCTGAATAATGGAAGAATTCTCAACCCATATATGCAATGAAAATGACTACTGCACTGATACGACACCCATAATTGATCATTCTCAACCCTCATCTGGCATGCAAATAAGCCACTTTTCTCGGTAAGACTAAATTTTATATGTTTAATTAAGCCACTATTCTGGGTAGACTAAATTCTGTGTGCTTGTTTTCAACAGTATGCAATAAACCTACAAATATTTAGTGGCACAAATCTCTTTCCATTCTCTTAAAAATACTTTCCTACCTTTGTCACAAATTGGGTTGTTTATTGTTTTAATGTGGTATAGGGGATAAACTTCCTGTACCATTTTTGGTGATTTAACTTACATATTTTGTTCATAATCGAGGATTTCAGCTCATAAAATATATTCATACTAAACATCTCAAGGTACATTTACATAACTACGTAAGTTTTAAAATTACATACATACACTACAGCACTCGACTTTACACACGACAAGATGTTTAACTGGCCTTTACAAAATTTTTGGTAGGAATTGTAAATTTTTCTTCAAGGTGGTCTAAAACAATTTGATTGGGAGGCAACAACTACCCTCTTCCTTCTCAACAACAACATACGTCTACCTTAAAGAGTTGGAAGGGCTGAAACAATCGGTTGCTAAGTTTTGTTGAAGTTGTCTAAACACCTATCACCACTTGTCAGAAAAAATTCACTTGCTAATTTGGCATATGGTAAAATGACATCTTAAGCATTCCAACTATCTCTGCCCCTACATTTGCATATCTTCCGTTCACTTGAACATATTTGCTCCTTGAAATAACTTAACACTTGCTAATTAAAAAAAAAAAACATGAAGGCTTGTGCCAGCCACATTCAAAGTAAAGCATGTTGTGAAAGAGGATTAAAATCTACAATACCCATACAAACTAAGAATGTACTTTACCCTCACCCATATCCTTAATGATGAGAACAACAGGCAACAAATTTAAACGTCCAAGATCCAGCATGTTCTACACTGCGTAAGACCTATCATACTTGCAGATACAGCAGGGCTCCCCAACAAAATCTTAATGCTAACCCCCCCCCCCAACAAAAAATTTGTAGTAGTTTTATACTTCAATATTACTGTCTTTAATTTTGCCTGAATTGGCTTTTTCCTGCATATTTTTCTGACAGAATCCTTATCTGTAAGATTTCTTCTTTTAAAAACATGTAAGATTTCTCTAGCCAGAGGTAATTCCAAAAATCACGGGGAATTGTCAAATTACTGTTTTAGTCAATTTTCCTACAATGGAAAATCCAGTTTTTGGAAATATCTAACCGTGCAGCCACTGTGGGAAGTCTGTGTGTGGGGTTAAATAATACAGACAATATACCTGAAGTAGAGATTTTCAATGACCAAAATGTATTAAAGGAGTAAATGGGGAAGAGAATGTGAAGGTCCACGCTGTTAAATGGGAAGGCACTGTGAAACAGGAACTGAAAGGTCATTGCACCAGAAGAAAGCTTCAGCCTTAATGAAATAGAGTGAGATAACTACTACTGGGTAAACAAAATATCCCATTAGCAGAGGAAGGACACAACACATGTTTACACAAGGACAGTACTACTTTGCAGTGGAAGTGTGGAAACTTGGAATATGGCAGAGATTTTAAAAATATTTATGGCCAAAGTGTGGTGGAAAAGTCTTATCAAGAATGAGGGGAACGGCAGAGAAATTAGGCATATCTGGGCTGAAAAATAAACATAGTCTCTCTCAAAACTTCAATGGCTTGGACAAGGAAAGAAGAGATGAGCAGCAATGATTCGGAAGAACAATAAATATTCCAGTAGAATAACAAGGACCTATAAAACAGCTCAGGAAATCATTGATAAAATAGATAAGAAAGCTCAGGAAATCATTGATAAAGTAGAAAAATGAAGACCTATCATGATGAGAGTTCAGAAATTATGTGCATAGGAAAGTAAAGACCATTGCATGTTTAATCCTATTAAGAGACAAGATGTTGCTAATGAAAAGCTTTAGCTCTTAAATGGGCAAGAAAAATCACTGATTTTCAATAAATTAGTTTTACAAAACTTTACAAGAAACTGACTAAGTGGTTTGCCTTTGACCTACAAAACTTAACTCTCATACCAATATATTTTCATCAATACTTCTTTTAAGTAGCAAATTTTTTGTCCTAAAACCTAAGTTCACAAATATGACAAATTTTTAATAAATTTGTATTTTTCATAGCTCACAAAACTGCCGTCTTAACATTACAATACCTAAATCCTCAAGCACTAGCTGGAAACTGGTAAACCCATTAATGCTGTGATGCAAAGAATTGTGGCACTCCTTTCATCACAAAATTAAATGTTTTTTACCAGCTGGAAGATTTATCCAAACGTTAAGACCCAAGTTTGTTCCACATATGAACAATTAAGCTTAAATCCCAGTGGATATTACATTTTTCCATCATTTAAACTCTTTCTTTGCCATTGTTTAAAATAAAACATCAGCTTGTCATTATCTAAAACTTATCCAAACATCTTATGACTAATTTCCTCACTATTACTACAATTTCAATCTCACCTAAAAACCAAAAAATCCACAACTTTAAATCAATTTTATTTCATTGTTCACCTCACATTCCACTGGATGATACATTAACCCTTAATGGAAAGATAACCTCATATAGTAGCAATAACAGGTTTCACTCACAGAGAGCATCAATATTACGTGCCATCGATTTGAGGAATCGGGCAGGAAACAGGTTCCATTATTTCTGCTGTCCACATATTCACTAATGGCAACTTTGAGACTGGCTCATATCATGATTGTATAGGCAGTTCTGAAGTTAGTACGTAGTGATTCAGATGTCAAGGGGCATTTTGTCTTTCTCTTCCTCCCATGAAGTGTTTTATTTGCTCATAAAAGTACCCAAGGGTCGTCATTGGCTTTAGTTCTTATCTTTTATGCTAGTACGTATATCCGTTATAATTGAAAAAAAATAAATAAAAAATAAAATAAAAAATGTGAGCTGCAAATATAATTTTACAAAATACAATAATTATAAATTTCTAGAAGAAACATGTGCAACTTGATAAAACTTACATTCGTTGTAAGAACGAGGCCCAAGAGGGGTTGTAAAGAGTCACATTCAACTTCCCATAACAGGTAGGGAGACATTTAATTTTTTTTTATTTCTTATACCCTGTGCATTTGCATGTCTTCCTCTTTGCATTGATGTTATTTTCTTAAATTGGCCAACCTCAAAGTTCACCCGGTCTGGCTATTTAAAGAAAGGAATTTGACTATTCCTCAAAACCTAGTCGTGAGCATATAATGTGATGTTTAGTTTATGCCCATCACAAAATTTTATAGCTAACATCACTTCAAATACATTTTACACAGTTCAAATACATTCTAGAAAAATTCATAGGATGTTGCTCAAAATACTATAGCAATCCCAATTCCTCATAAAAAAAAAACTGGTAAACATTCCAGGTTTGGAATTTGCCTGGTCAAGGCTGCCTGTGTGTGCTTTGGATATCATTTGTAAGTTATAAATTAAATCATCATTAGATAAGACCATAATTAGGAATGTCATACAAGGCACCAGACTGAATTGAAACTGCAACCTGTTGCCGAAATGCCCCCAAGCACTGCAAGTTTGCTCACAAGCACGGTACCCAGAAAGTTGTCAAACTTAAGTTTCAAACGTGCGCAATGGGTTAATTAGCGATACTTCACAAAACAAGAGAAAATTCCATGGGCAAAGTCACTAGTGCAACCGAGACATGAGAAATCTGGGATAGGTTATAGTTTAGTGTAGGCAGGTTGGAGAGCAAAGTGAATATCCAACACCAGTTCTAGGAGTGGTGAACTAGAGAGCTAAACTATCTGGTTTTAATAGGAGCTAAATGATCTGGTTTTAATAATATGTCAAACTTGGAAATAGGACCACCTTGCTTTCATATACCTACATTTCACAGCATTTAACTTGTAGTCTAGCAGAATATGGGCGTTTCTATTAATGTCATTTGGTCATCCGAAAACCTTTAAATATTAATCCCAATTACGTACTCGAATAACCAATGTTTACCAGTACAATACACACTAGTATAAGTAGAATTTACAAGAACATGGGCATACATATAGGGGAATGAGATGAAAAATTGAGAGGGAGATTTTGTTTTGATTTTGGCAACGAATAATCAACTTGATTCCAAGTTACTCTATGTTAAAGACTGAAGGAGGGATTAGTACTAAAAGAAATACTTTCCTGTTCCCAAATTTAATTACACTTTACACTGCAGGGCACTGATGCCATTTTTGTAAATTCACTCAGTGAGGAATAGTGTGCACTACACAAACACAAACATTATGCCTACCTTATCAGTTCCAGAGAGGTAGAAGAACTTTTCGCCACCCATGTGAACACCTGTCATCGCCAAATTGTTTTGGTCTTGAAAACTTTGTGAAAGTTTCGTGAGCTCATCTCTTGATGGCTGAAACAGAAGAGAAAAATGTATTAGTAAACAGAATTAAAACAATAAAAATTACATTACTGCACTAATACTGAGAAATTTCAGGTTTATGAAAAATTACAATAGTACAAATCTAACCCACATAGTGGCAACTTATCAAAGACAAAGATGACTGGCAACAATGAAAAGAAATGTGCAAGTTTAATACATACATTAGTTCAAAAGTCTGAAATAAATATGAACACATATGTGAGAGAGAGAGATCGAGAGAGAGGAGAGAGAAGACGACGTGAGAGCGACGAGAGAGAGAGAGAGCGAGAGAAGAGAGGGAAAGAGAGAGAGAGAGAGAGAGAGAGAGAGAGAGAGAGAGAGAGAGGGGGGGGGGGGGGGGGGGGGGAGATAAGCTGGCTTGAACTGTCAAGTCCTGATGTTAAGGAAATGCTCCCTCCACAAAACATCTGCATTACACGATCTTCCTTGAATCTCTGCCAACCTCTGAACCATAAAAGCTATTTGGTCCATTACACTTAAGAATATACTTCATATTAATTAACCTTTCACAAATGCCTATTTCTAAGCAGTAATATGCACTCCCAGGATGACTATACATACATATGCACATACATACTCTGTTCTTTCTCCCTCTGTCACACCTTATGCCTTGCTATCCTTTAGGCAAAATTAAATTGAAACAAATTCAACACAATACCAAAATACCTCTCCTTTCGGTTACAAACTTTCCACTGTATTTTGCGCACAAGATCTCACAACTGCACAAGAACTCCCAATATCTCTTTCTGTGGCTTGTACAAGGTTAAATTCAACACAAATTTTCCTTCTTCTCACTACCAATCTTATATTTTCTTGACATTTCCTTTTAAATCAAAGGTATTTGGAAAACGAGAACCGTTTCTCTGAACCATGATCACAAATGCTTTCATTAAAGATAATGTATACAGAGATTCTTCATGATGTACTTTCTAATGGAAATGGATTCCTGAACCATTTTAGAGTTCACACCTCTCTGTTTAAGTAAGACACTTTATTTAGCTCAGGCTCACAAGTTCGAGCAAACCTGTACAACAGTAAATTTACGCAGCTTGAACTATTCCTGTGAATTTTCTTTTCTTAATTAATGTTATTCTGTTTATAATATAATATTCTTTTATGGATTTCATCTATGGTTACTTTATGCTTCTTCCATTTGGACAAGAAGCGCTCATGGTATTCAATAACTAAAGTTACGTCCCAAGGACCTTTGTCACTACGTACTACTCTTTTTCCATTTACTGTACGATGAATTGACCAACTGTTGCATTTATCGTGTACCTGAAGTCTTTTTTTACTGCATTTCTGTTAGTTTTGGATACTTGGGTTGTACCTCTATCATAAATCGCCCATAATCACATGCTCTACAACTAATGGTCAATACTTTTTAAGCATTTTTTCTATAACTTATATGAATACCCCTTTTCACATATATACTACTATGCATCTAATTTCATGGAAGATTGCCAATTAAGATAAAGTTTTTTATGACTAAAATACTCCATTGCAATTTGCTGTAAATTTTCAATAATGTTAAAATACCATCTAATTTCGACTCAGTAAGTTCACAATGACTTGGCCTAACACAGCTAATGTCCTAAAATCATTCCTGAAATACATTAACTTGATGTACATGTAACCAGCCATTGGAATCATGATTAATTAATAGTATGTTAACTTCCAGCTCTGTTAACTGGTATACATTTTGTGGACCTGCTTTTCTTGGGTTTAACAGTACCTATACTTTGATTTACAAAAACAACTGCTTCCACTGTAACCATAATATACTACAGTTCAAGTTAGGAATATTTTAGTTTTACCAGCCGACTGAGCTGATAACTCTCCTAGGGCTGGCCGGAAGGATTAGATATTTTTATGTGGCTAGGAACCTATTGGTTGCCTAGCAATGGAACCTACAGCTTAGCATGGGATCCGAACCACATTATATCGTCCAACAAATTTCTAATCGCGTAAACCACTCATCCAACGAGGAATTTATATACTAGTTATTTCCATTCTGGCACACTGACAAGAAAGCCCTGTCAAGCTGCAGAGGCCACGGCATTCCACTGGCAAACACCTCAATCAAAAGAACCTGGCAATAATTTCACATTGTTGAGGTTAACCAACCAAAAATGAAGCCCTGTTTCAACATTGGAAGAATGTTCTCAAGCAGCAAAGTTTCCCTACCTTCCTGGCATATTTGAAAAGGGATGCCATGACCAGTTCTCAAAACCACTCAAAATCTATCGAATAATTCCTATAAAAAGCTGAAATAGCACTGTCCTACAATTTTTGGTTACCATCTGCCTGATCCTTACAAAATCTGCTAAGCATTTTATCAATTTTTATGTTGGGAGATACCTTTGAAAGGCAAAGAAATACTACATGTACGTACTACTTCGAAAAGGGCAACAACCCAAAAAATTACATTGTTCACTAAAACTTGAAAACATCTTTGCATCTTAAAAATCTACTATTCCAGATGTAAAACAAAAGAAAATTTCTTGGAAATTTTGCAGAACCAATGAATCCTCTCATGTTAACAATCGTTATACTCAATTACCTTCTGTCACATATCTCTCGCAAAATTGTCGGGGGAGTTCCTGAACCATATGCTATGGACATATCAGGCAAATGACTTGTCAAGTGCTGGTTCAACTTGCAAGACAACCACTACCATCTATAAATGTCTAGTTTCTAACTCAAAATCCATAAACCATTTGCACAAGTACAGCATTTGGTGAAAGCATTTTCAATCGCATCCAGGATGGCTTCCCATTTTTTTTTATTTTGTTAACCATGCAAAGTAGATTCAAGCTGGATTCTGGACCAAATTCTTCATCACACTTTCTTGTCATTGGGTGACATTCAAGGTTAAGATATCAATAGGCTTGATAGAGGTGCGTCACACAGCATTATGTATCCTATCACAATTTCAACTTGTTTCAGTCGTATGGTACTTTTACCTCCTCCATACCAAAGCTAATTCTAGTAAATTAGGAATAACTATTCAAGAACAGTTTTATGCAAACAAATTAACCTTTTATCACATATATATATATATATATATATATATATATATATATATATATATATATATATATATATATATATATATATATATATATATATATATATAAGATTTTACTTCACAGACCAAACATTCACCACGAACTATCGGGACCTTCAATTTTACTACTTTATTCAAATTTTACTACTTCATTCAATTTATACTGAATTTAGTCTCATTGTCAAATACCTTGACATTGTAATAGTAATACTATACCTTTATTTCCATTCAATGCTTGTTAACTAAACCTAGCGAAAAATAATCTACAACTTACAAACACAGATCTGCAATACTTTCCAGCACCCAAATACAAATAACCGCAACTCTTTAGCAAATATTATGCATTGTACTTTTCAATACTGAAGTTTCAAGAAGCAACAATTTTTCAATAGGTAGAGTAACCAATGGCCAGAAAAGTATATTGGCAAATAGATGTAAAAGATATTTGCAAGTTGTTAATGATACATCTAAATGCTCAGAACAAGCTAATTATTATTTCAATTAGATGCTAATCTTCAACTCACTTTTCTTATGCAGTTTCCCTCTATTACAAACAAGGCATGTGTCCATGTGAACAACAGGGCTGTGTACCTACTATTTAAAATAATTTTGTTAAAACATTGTACTCCTACAACCCCCTCCCCCGAATTCCCATTATCCATGTTAAATTCTGCATATGACTTCAAAGTATACACATGACATAGCTACGTACCTATACAGTATTTCACTCATGGCCAATCTCCGGCAATGCTAGTCCAGCAATACGTACTTTTTGCCTATAACACCAGTACCTATACCACTATGTATATCTTGTTATATCTTCTAATACTTCTATGAACTTTAACCTTTCAAAAGGGGTGAAGTCCATGTGCTTTTCCCTACATTATCAAAATTGATTTAAAAACAATGTGAAATTATCATTTATTGCCTACACCATGTGGTCATACAAGACTTTCAACATTTTAATCAGCTGGATAGCAAGCAAAAGGTACTGGAAAACTATCCAGTGTGCTGGGCAGGGCAAAGTATGAATGAGCCCCTAATACGGGATATGGCCATGAGATTTTCAAATCCTTTGGTGTGCTTTACTCAACTCAAAGCGGGCTACCTATTTTAAAACTGTTCATGATCAGTAGGCAATTGAGGGAGACTAAACATTCCTTGATTTTTTTTATCCAAATTTTTATAATAATTCAATTTTATCATAATTCTGATAACATCAATTCAGAATTTGAAGATGTAGAATATTATAACAGCTTTAACATACAGTCATGATGCCTTGCCCACAATACAACATCATTTGTTGTTGCTGGCAATTAACAGGTTCTAATCAATACTTTGTTTCAATGTCCTTTCTCTAAAAACTGCTAAAACGGTGGATTATTGTTTCAAAAATATGGCTAATACAGACCACTGATGAATGGGAAATAAAAATCCTTTCAACATCATCCCTGTCCTCATCTTGTCATGCTAGCCAAACCTATAATGTCTGAACACTTATGCTCTTAAAAACTTGCATACTACTTTTAAAAATGATACTGGATCGATGCCAAAGTTTGTATGGCATAAGCATCATTTCCTATTTTCACACACCTACAGATAAAATTCACTATGGAACTTTGCCTCACTTTAATGGCAGATTCAGCACCTTTGATGCCAACATACATTATTTACTCAATTTTCATTGATTACAACAAACACCCTCAAGAATACACAAGCTAAAGCCTTTTCCTAAAACCAACGGGACAAAGTTTTAGAAATCCCAATGTCTATGTTTTATATTGTTCAACATCAAGACCGAACTAGATGGCTATCTAATTCAAGCAAAAATTAGAGGTGATCCTCAAAATGTCTACATCTGGCAGCTTAATGTATCCATAAAAAAAAGCTCAAATGCTCCACCTTCCACCCCCTCCCCTGCATCCAAATATACTGAATCAAATTAATTCCATCCATACATTTAGAAAGTGGAAATCATACTTTGTAATGACTGTTCCGCTGTTGCTTATCCACAGCTAAAATCTCTCTATTAAAGGCTGGGTCTGATCGCTGAAATTTACGACACTCACTACGTCCAATTACAAAGAACTAATGCAACATTTGTCATCCTCCTGGTGTATAAAATTCCTCCACCACACACATGTTATATGAAGGTTCACCTGACATAATATCCTGCTCTTTAGAGAACCAGACATTTACGTACAACTAAAACCTGCAACTGGTGGGCGACACACACACACAGCTTTCTACATTAATGCGGTGTAAAAGAATTTTATTTCCCTGTGTACAGACAGTATGACAATGCTCTGGTTACTACCTAAGTGTAAATGGGTCTGCACTCAATCTGTAATAAATACGTATCAACTTAATTTTTGCCTTCCATACATTCTGCTACAACCATACATTTTTTTATGGCAAAATATGCTGATGGTACATGATAGCTATACATGGATATTTAGCCATTTCACTAGAAAATATGGCATTTTCTTATACCTGGACTAGGTGTCACTTCTGATCAAATAAAATTAAGGAATAAGTAGAATTCTCCTATTTGTCCTCAATGCCTGATTTCAGCTACAACATTCACCTGAATGGTATCAATTTTATTCCTGAATATGGTCTAAGATATACTTCAAAAATAGGTTTAACACCATTCTCCCCAGACTTGAACCTAATAATAAAGATACCAAATATATAAAAATAAAGTTTCCCCAACGGTAAGATTTTTAAAACATCATATGTTGTGCCCTAAATCACTGATATACTTTCAAGACATCTTAAGACTGACATACTTTTTCACAGCCTAATGTGCACACAAACACACACAAAGGAAAAAAAAAAGGGACAGCCTTTGTTCCCATACTAAACTTCCCTATGTTTTTCGGCTAACACCTAAATCAAAGAGCAGTCTTAACGGACAAAAATTGGTTAAAACGGGTATATTTCACTACATTGCTTGAGGGTATCGGCAACCTGACATATCCTCAGTAAATAAATATATAATTCCTACCAATCTTACTGCCTACCGAAAAAGAACCTCAGAAATATGCCTAACGTATATTCAAATCAATATACTACAACCCACCAGACAGCCTACCATATGTCAAAGAGCTCGCATAAATCCCACCCCAACGATTCGTTACGTCTCTGACTACTTCTGGTTCCCTGGCGCAATTTAAACAACGATCATATACAAGCAGTATAAACATTAATTAAATGTAGCTTAAATGAGTAAATTGAATTGTTTAAATCACCTCCAGGCACACCTGGGAGATTCTCTCTTTCTCTCTCTCTACCTTCCTTGAATGAATTATCTCCATGCGGTAAAAATGGATACCCCGTACATAAGGGGCGTGCCTTGTCCTCTTGTCATTTCAATACCGGCAAAACGACTTGGCTGTTAGAAAAAATTCTTGGGAGCTTTGGTCAACGAATCTGCTCAAATCTAATAGAAAATATCGAATTACGCAACACCTGCAATTTTGAATTCGACCCAGCCGAGGAGAAGTAGCAGCCCTGGACAGGACGGGGACAAGAGAGAGAGGAATGAAAAAAAAGGGGGTTTGACGCACTTATAACCGTAATGTCTGCTGCTGCTGCTGCTGCTGCCTGCCAGCCAGAATCAACCCCCAGATCCCTAAATATACATCCATTTTGAAACCCCGTCTGTCTGTCTGGCTGCTTTTCATTCCTCTCGGAATGCTTCAAATTCAACGTTCCCTAATTACATTAAACTAAAAAGGATAATACATCCATCCCAGTCTGCGAATCGACTTTCTCTCCCTCTCTCTCTCTCTCTCACTCACACACCTTCGTCGAGAGGGAGGGAGAAATCCCGGGGACTTGACTGACCACGCCATGCTTGTTGTACCGGTCTTTGTTCATTTTAAAAATTGTTCCTGTCGGCCATTTCAAAGAAAGGATCTGCCTCCGTTGCTAACTCTACGGTTGGCGGATTCGACCGTGGCATTCTTCAATCGTTATTTTAAAGGGGGGGGGGCAGGGAGGGGAAGAGATCAGGGGGTGACCAGATCTAGAAAAATCTCGGGGAGAGAGGGAGGAAGAGAGTGAACGAGAGAGAGAGAGAGAGAGGGAGAGAATGTGAGAGTAAAAGGGTGAGATAGGAAGAGTGGGAGTCAGAAAAGAGAGAGGGTGAGAAAGTAAAAGAGAAATAGAGACAGAGAGAGAGCATAAAAGGAGAGAGGGTAAGAGAGACAGAGAGAGAGAGAGAAGAAAAAAAAAGGTGACAGGAGAAAGTGATGGAACCGGCGAAAAGATCTATTATTATTACTCACTTCTATGTTATTACTCTTGGCCCAGCAGGTACCGTCGTGTCCAGCGATCACAGCTTTGGCGACTAGTCCAGAGCCCATAAGCTGCTGGTCCACATAAGTTTGCCAAGACATGATTTTAAAATAATAAGTTTAAATTCGCTCCACCACAACTACTACCAGAGCACAAGTGACTTCACTACTGCCATGGGAGAGGTCACTCCCAACCGCACAACGCCAAAGCCCGTGTATTCCTCCGATCCTGAAATGCCATACGCCGCCACTACGCCGCGACTCTTTCCTTAACTGCGTCTTCGTTAGACACCAAAAAGAATCCGAATTCATCCCAAACGAAAATATAACACGTACAGAACCACACGAAGCCGCCACTTCAAATTTGGCTCTCGCAAAATTATTCGTGGTTGCCGTCAGTCATTTCTTATCTGGATTATCTGGCACGAGTTACGGTGCTGGTGTTATCATGTCCTAATCTTATGTCATGGTGATTTCAACGAATCTGTATTGATCGCGTATTCATTTCCGTACATTTTTATGACATATGCAACGCTTAAAACATTCGGCAATTTCTGTTTCCAGTTGGAGAACTACTTTGCCGAGCGTAGGTCTAGATGAATCATCGCCTGTTACTGGGAGGGTCCATGTGTCATGTGACGTCACAAATTTCACTGAGAGGATATATATATATATATATATATATATATATATATATATATCTATATATATATATAGATATATATATATATATATATATATAATATAATATATATATATTGATCAGGTAAGAAATCTCCTTCAACAACATCTCTTCACATAGACTGAATCTCCAATGCCTTTTTTTTTTGTACATTATTCATTCACTGATCATTTACATATTTTTGAACCATTACTTTCTTCGAATAATTCACTAAGAGACACTTCCAAGGCCAGCACTTTAATATTTTCATAATGATTCGTTAAAATATCTCCAAACTTTTCCGTCATTCAAACATTGTGTTATTCCCTAAGAAATGTTATGTCTAACAGATTGAAAATTAGTTATCTGAAAAGCTACGGTTCAAAATATGAAATCTGATGATGACAAAAGAAAAAAAAAGGAAAAAATCCATGGTGATCTCCAGATGAATGTCTACTTTATTAACGAATAACTGAACAGTATGAAAAATATAATCAACAGACATTTATCTTCGAAGAAAAACACGAAAATAAAACTTATATAAAAGCAATCTTTCATATTTACAATCATAGCGAGGCAGTCGGATATCTTAGTAACATTGGCGCATAACTGCAGAGTGCAGACATATGTTTAGACGAGGAAGACAGTCAAAATGTCGGTAAATTGCATGATAACATAAGCATACGGTACTTTCATTTTTCATACTTATATAGAAACATATGGCAAATTGGCTGTGTTTTATTATATAGAAAGTATAAAATCAGTGTGCTAAACAGAAAGAAAATGACGGCACATAATGAGGGGTTAAGCATTAGCACGGTCATAACAAGCTCGTTTGCAACAAATTCAGGCCAGTCACAGAAGTCTTTTAATCTTTTTTCAAAACACTAAAATTGTCACAGTCGCCATAAAAATAACTTTAATTCGAGTTTCTACTCTTCCCAATATATAAATAAATTTGTCACGATTTAACAGTACAAAATTATCATTGTACTACCTCATAGCCACATAGTAAATTTTAGATTTTAAAGCCTTGGTCTCATACTAAATACATTTACAGACCGTTGCATTCTACAACTACATAAGAAAAAAAAGAGGGTATATTACTTTAAAATTATGAAGTATCCGGTAGTTAATTGGTTTTAGTGGTTGGTCGAAGTCAGCTTAAATTTCTACAGCTGGCTGAGCCACAGAGGTTGATGTTTGTGTGCTCGCGTGTTCTATTTACGCATTTTATGAATAAAATTTCAGTGGTAAATTGTCTCATTTCTAAAGCGAAGGCCGACGGGACTGGCCACCATGTGGAAAGTGGTCACTTAACGCATTTTTATAAACCTCTAAGAGGAAGTGAATTAGTCTAATGAGTCTAGGGCTCTAGGCGAAGAGAAGGTGTTGAAGCGTAAGACCATTGGACTAACAAAAGGAGAACTTTCTTAAACCACACTTAGGACAATGGTTGATGATGGATGTGTTCTCTGACATCCTTACTTGACTCAGCACTTGTTATCAAAGCAGGGATGATTGCAAAATAGACCTATACAGATAGACATACGGAAATTATCTACAATCTATCTCGAAAAAATGAGCTAAATGAAAAGAAACTTGGTAATTTGGAAAAAAAATTTAATGCAATGTTACTAAACGACGGGAAAAAACAGAGCCAATCTGCAATTTTTTTTAAATGGTTTATTTTCATCTTCTTTTCAGCTCCACATCGATTGATGGAACGAAAGGAGAGGGAAAAACAAGATAAGAAATTTAAAGTTGTCAACAGACCTTTAAACTTAGAATGGGCTTCTAAAGGTGGAAGGACTATTTGTAAATAATACACTTTTTGCATCCCCGGTTTAGAAATATTAGTAGTATTACTATATTAACTATTATTATACTGACTCATGGGATATGCACATATCCCAGATCAAGTTTAAAACTTTGTACATCATATTTATCACTTTATTGACGTTGACGTTAATTCTTTTTATTTGGGAATTACACAATGTAGAATTAAATGGGCCCCCCCACCTCTCTCTCTCTCTCTCTCTCTCTCACACACACACACACACACACACATTATATACAAAATGTCATTTGTATGAAAAGAGACAGACAGACAGATATCCTTAGTGCTAAAAGGGGCCACTGGTTAGTTATATCTAATTAGACAATAACAAACATAAGGGAAAGTTGCTAAAATCATGGAACCCACAAGCACTTTTAAAGTGCCAAAGCTTCCTGATGAAGCAAGATCACCGAAACACCACAATTAATCTGAGAGGCGTCAAGCGAGTACCAAACATAGGCCTATACAAGGAGACAGAAAAATAAACTTTTAAGCTCAGAGACACTGATAGACGCATCTCATTATAATAATGTTTCTCACTAATTTCATCTGATAATTACTAACTTTCTCTTCCAGTCGTCTACACTTAAATGAGATCACAATTACCATCTTCATTCTTTTATTAACTACTTTAATTACACTCTTCTGTATATCCGGGTAGACCTAACACATGAATGAATACGGGAGATTATTAAGGATAAGTGAAGTTTTTTTAATATATACGAACTGGTAACTCTATGGTGAATCATCACACTCGCCGTTTTAGAGAGATTAAGCGAAGGAAAGCTTTGACGGTTTCCTTCCTGTGAGATTTAATTTATCTCGTTGCCTTATTTATTTCTCTTTTATCCCTACTTACCACTTACATTTTACAGTATCTTGCTATCTTTTAAGTAATCAAAAAGCACGGCATTGATTTTTTTTTTTTATCTTTTTGGACATTACCGCATTCTAAGATTCCTTTGTTTTCTTGCACAAAGGATTTTGAATCGTTTTCAAAATAGTATACAGGAAATATTCCGTCGCTAAGAACATAATTCTATTACTAAACAAAGCCACAAAGTTTTTTTTTAATACGCATTGCTGGTTGGTAACACAGGAGAGGATATGCGAACAGATAAGTCACCACATAGTACTAGCAATTTAAATGAGTTATATAACTATCCGAGAGAATGTAAGCTTTTCCTTTGTTCGGTGGAATTAATCTCCGACTTATTCCTTTACTTTATGTCTTCGTACGCATAAACTTACGAACATAGAAAGATAAATAATCGATTTTCCAAATCAAGTTTATTGAGTTTATTGTAATATTAAGTTAATTGTGATATTGAGCGGCCTATCTTATCTTCGACTTGGTCCCTAGTTGCTTGCATAATTTAAAAATGGATTTTTATAATACTTCTTTGGTTATGCATCCGTAGTTGCCCTTTGTTTTAAAGTTTTTTTTTTATTATCTCAGAGTCTAGTAGATATGAGAGAGAGAGAGAGAGAGAGAGAGAGAGAGAGAGAGAGAGAGAGAGAGAGACGAGAGAGAGAGAGAGATTGAGAAGAGAGGAGAGAGAGAGAGAGAGAGAGAGGAATAACTATAGCAAACAAACTCATAATTTTGCTATTGACTCATACAGTGGACAGAGAGAGAGAGAGAGAGAGAGAGAGATTATTAAAGGAATAACTATAGCTAACAAACTCATAATTTTGCTATTGACTCATACAGTGGACGGAGAGAGAGAGAGAGAGAGAGAGAGAGAGAGAGAGAGAGAGAGAGAGAGAGAGAGAGAGAGAGAGAGAGAGTCCCATTCTGAGGGAAATGCTAACATCTCTTTCTCTTATATTTAAGACAAGTTTGGCAAAGATTTCAATGTTACGGCATAAAGCATATACAAACCATACTTTGAACCCAGCGCCTCTTAATATCTGATAACTAAAAAGACTACACATAATTCTGATTTTTTGTTTGTTAGTTGGTATGGTGCTTTTACATTGCATGGAACCAGTAGTTATTCAGCAACGGGACCAACAGCTTTACGTGACTTCCGAACCACATCGAGAATGAACTTCTATCACCAAAAATGCACTTCTCTCACTCCTCAATGGAATGGCCGAGAATCGAATCCGCTACCACCGAGGTGGAATGCCAACACCATACCAACCACGCCATTGAGGCGCTCAGAATTCTGATGAAATATTGGGGACATAAAAAGATAATGTATAACTATGTTTAGACTGGGGACCTCGTATCATTATTTTCATCCCAATTTAAAATGACGTTTAAAGTCACATCTGTAGTTTTAGTTGAAATTACTATTATTATTATTATTATTCTGTTAAAAAGGATGGCAGAATTAAGCGAGTTGATTTTATATATTGTTTTTTCTATTTTCCTTACAATTCGCTTCTCAGGCTCAGCGATGTTTCAGAGTAACTGGCCAATATTCATATTGGGAATTTTCAAAAATTGTAAATGCTGAAGGAATCTTTTATTAGAAAAGGATATCAGGTCCAGGTCAAGCAGGGGTCGTCGTCAGTGCCAATATTATTCTGTAGGCGTAGTTCAGTTCGGGCCGGGGTCGTCTTTGGTTTAAGGGCTGGTATTGATGCTGGTATAGCTGGTATCACGTGACGTTTCGACTTTCTCGTAGGTTATCTTCAGACGAGCCGGTTGAAGAGACTGTAGCAAGAAAGTTTGCGGAATGGTATTTATAGCGGCTCGGACCTAGAGTTGCATTCTCATTGGTCGGGCCGGTCTTGGGCGAAGCCGTGGATCTCGCCTCGAAGGTCTCGGGGATTCTCTCGTGCGAGCGCCACAGTAGTGTGCCTGGGGATGAACGTCGGGAATTCCGTCTGTAGCAGGAATCTTATCATCCTGTGGGGGCTCCTGATTATCTGGCATCATCAGGGGGTCGCTCGCTGCTCTCCAGGCAGTGGTGGGAAGGAGAAACGTTTCTTGAGTGATGTTTAAGTTTGGTTTCTCCTTACCTATATGGAGGGCTTCTAGGAGGCGCAGACGTTGGGGATCCGTTATCTGATCTCTTATTTTGATATTAGGGATAATATTTCTTTTTATCCGTTTGTTATGAGCAGTCCTAGCGTGGTTGAATATGGCTACTTCTTGGGCGTGGCAGGAGATTCGCTTGGAGAAATGCATGGAGGTCATACCGATGTATTTGCCGAGGCATCCTCAGACGGGGCATGTGTAACGGTAGACCACACTCGTCTTCTTCAAGGGATCCTGCAGGGGCGCCGAAGGATTGTTTCTCACCACCAGGCTGCTCGTCTTCTTCATTTTATAATATATAATTATCTTAATATTTCTGTCTGGGTCGGCGTGGCTGACGTTTTCCTTGATGATCTTTTTGAGGGCTTATTCGTTCTCCTTGTACCTCAGGTGGAAGTGCCCCTTGTAGAAAAGCTTGATGGGCTCTGCAACGTCGGGGCGGGGTTCCTGGTTGTACAAGCCTTCGTCAGGAGGGCCCTCTCACACTGCTCCTCCTGGAATGACACACACAGTGAGTTGTAGCGCGCCGCCCAGGTCCTCGTCGACAATGGACACACCAATCGTGCTATTGATGAGTCAATAAGGAAAAGTATGGAAGCCTGGTACCACCAGGAATCCCGCTCTGATGTTGCAGAGTCTATCAAGCTTTTCTACAAGGGGCACTTCCACCAGAGGTACAAGGAGAACGAACAAGCCCTCAAAAAGATCATCAAGGAAAACGTCAGCCACACCGACCCAGACAGAAACGCACGCACGAGAGAATCCCTGAGACCTTCGAGGCGAGATCCACGGTTCGCCCAAGACCGGCCCAACCAATGAGAATGCAACTCTAGGTCCGAGCCGCTATAAATACCGTTCTGCAAACTTTCTTGCTACAGTCTCTTCAACCGACTCGTCCGAAGATGACCTACGAGAAGGACGAAACGTCACGTGATACCAGCTATACCATCACCAATACCAGCCCTTAAACCAAAGACAATCCTGGGCCGAACTGAACTACGCCTACGGAATAATACCGGCACTGACGACGACCCCTGCTTGACCTGGACCTGATATCCTGTTCTAATAAAAGATTCCTTCAGCATTTACAATTTTTGAAAATTCCCAATATGAATATTGGCCAGTTACTCAGAAACATCGCTGAGCCTGAGAAGCGAATTGTAAGGAAAATAGAAAAAACAATATATAAAATCAACTCGCTTAATTCTGCCATCCTTTTAAACAGCATTTGCCTAAAAGTGGGTCTTCTACCAAAATATATTATTATTATTATTATCATAATATTATCATCAATTATTTTTTTTTTATATTATTAGTTATTATTATGATTATTATTATTTTTTTTTTTTTTTTTTTTTTGTTTTTACTCTATCACAGTCCTCCAATTCGACTGGGTGGTATTTATAGTGTGGGGTTCCGGGTTTGCATCCTGCCCTCCTTTAGGAGTCCCATCACTCTTCTTACTATGTGTGCCGTTTCTAGGATCACACTCTTCTGCATGAGGCCCGGAGCTACTTCAGCTCTAGTTTTTCTAGATTCCTTTTCAGGGATCTTGGGATCGTGCCTAGTGCTCCTATGATTATGGGTACGATTTCCACTGGCATATCCCATATCCTTCTTATTTCTATTTTCAGATCTTGATACTTATCCCAATTTTTTTTTCCCCCTCTCTTTTCTCTTCAACTCGGTGTCCCATGGTATTGCGACATCAATGAGTGATACTTTCTTCTTGACCTTGTCAATCAACGTCACGTATTATTATTATTATTATATATTATTATATTATTATTTTATTATATTATTCAGAAGATCAACACTATTCTTATGAAACAAGTCCACAGAGACCACTGACTTGAAATTCAAGATTCCAAAGAATATGGTATTCATTCAAAAGCTTCAAAAGCAGTCAAAGAAGGTAATGGGATACACAGAAAGAGGAAATCACTTATAAAAAAAAAAAAGACAGACATTTTAACAAATTAATAAATAAATTTACAAAAATTATGTAAAATATGAAATTATAAGTTGAATTGTATTGGGGGAGTACTATTACATTTCATTTTCACTTCAGCTACAAACGTTCCAATTGTACTGCATCCTCTGGGGGGCTGTTCCACTGTCCAAGGAAGTGAGGAAAAAAGGACTTCTGGAAATGAGAAGTTTGGCAGCGAGGCACATTTACTGCATTGGTGCTGTTGTTCAATGAATCTGGTTGCTCTTGGCAAATAAGGGGGATCAGAGCTGTATTGTGAATGGGAAAGATCTCTATTAAAATACAACTTACAAAAAAGTGACAAATAAGAGACCATTCATTGACGGTCCAAGTCATAAGTGACAAACGAGATCATCCGTCGATGGCCTAAGTCATAATTGCTAATAATTTAGGAAACAAACCTACCACCAGGACCTCTACTCTATCTAAAAGAGATAAATCTCTTGCAGAAGCAGACGTCCACACTGGAGAACAGTATTCTAGTAAAGGAAGTACAAATTATATCACTGCTTTAAATATACGAGGCCTTATGAGCAATACCTAACTTTTGTGCGGCATTTCCTGAAACTTTCATTAGAAGCTTCTCAAAAGTGACATGTGAGTCACAAGTTACACATAGAATAGTTAAATCTTGAGACCTGTTCAGCAAAGTCGCACTCACCTGAAGGAGAGGATGGGTTGGAAAATCTGTACGAGATTGCTAATCTATAGTGTTTTCACTTTACTGGATTTCAGCCACATACCCCACCCACTACTCCATTCACTGATCCCATCCATGCCCCGATTGAGGCTGAAGGCAGCTTCATTTCTCATAAGTGGAGACAACTACACACAAAAGCATTGCATCTGCACACTGAACTGTCTTATTTTCGAAGCCAACAACCATATCGCTTACAAACACCCAAAACAATAGTGGACTAAGAGCACTACCCTGTGGAACTCCAGACACAATAGGTCTTGGTTCACTAAAGATCCCATCAAGAGCAGCTTGCTGCAGCCAACCTGTGAGTAAATCTTGAAGTATAATCCTAAAACGCTGCCCACCTACTCCAAGATTCGGAAGTTTCTAAATAAAGTGCCTTGTGATTTACTAAATGAAAGCAGCACTAAAATCTATTTGAATTACTTGGCACTCAAAACCCTTATCAAGGTTCTGTTGCAAATGGCATGCCAAGCCTAAAAAAGCATTCCAGGTACTTAACTGCTTTCTATATATACTACATACTATTTACTACCACCTAATAATCCTTTAGATTCCACATACTTATATAGTGGGTAAAAATAAAGGTTTTCAGCTATACTTTGGAGAGCACAGAGAGAATGGAAATTGGCCTGTAGTTACCACAGTCTGCAGATATGCCACTCTTTGGAACACGCAGCCTATTACTAAGCTTACGCTCATCAGCAAAGATACTACAACTTAAAAATCCATAGAATCTACTAATCTTGGGATAAAAAACAAAGGGAAGAAACCACCAGGATCTGCTCCACCCCAGCTATCACGATTATCCAGAATTTTCTTAACATCCCTAGAGCGTAATGCAAATTTTGTAAGAAGAGGTTCAGGATGACAAATACGTGTGTATCAGGGAGAGGAACATCCTCAGCTGACTGCTCAACTTCAAAAGCTCAAGGAAGCAGTTCAGCTGTTTCCCTACGGCCAGTAATCAACCTACCATCATCTGTTAGTAGTGGTGGAATGGAAAGTGAGCTTGACCCAAAGATAGATGATACCAATTTGGTCCACCACAGATGAGGTTTAGTATTCCTCCAAGTTTTCTCTTCAAGGAATTATTGTATTTTCTCTCGGTTGTATAGTAAATTCTATTAGCAGCATGGCGAGACTCAACAGAAACAGTGTGATTTTCATTTGGATGATTTCGTCTCTGTGTTATATTTAGTCTGTTGGTCATGGTAAGCTTGTCTACATGTATCATGAAACCATGGCTGGTCATTTTTCCTGAATTTTATGACTTTTCAAGGGACATACCTCATCAAAATTGCATCGAAATTTCAATCAAATTCTTGGGATCAGGATCTAATATAGCATTTGAAATATCAAATGTCTGACAAACTACAATAATGCAATCCCAATTGGCCCTAGATTTCAGCCAGACCCCTTTTCCAAGAGTGGGATTAGGAATATAGTACTGATTGACAGATACGTCAATCCCAATGGCGCAATAATCGGAAGTGCCTATATATATTCACAGACTTTGGACTTGACAACAGCTGCAACATCTGTGGATATGAGGTATAATCTATTACCAGAAATATGCATTGGTTCCTCAATCAGCTGGACAAAATCTGAGGATACACAGAACTCAAGAGCAGACTGGCCACGTTGATCTGTAGAATTTGAATTTAGCACTCTCTGTGCTTTGCATTACAACCTTCACAAAAAACGAATGAAGTTTTGAATCCTGAGATTGAGCCATACTAATCATTTGAAAGATACAGTCATATATAGAATTGTATTTGCATTGCAGTAAACAGCAAATATGTAAACATTGCACAACTTACTGAAAATTTTAAAACTAAGAACTTCATGGCAACTACACTCCATATTTTTCTGACAAAAAATAGGTCATCTGGACTTGGTGTACAGCCATGCCTTTTGCATGCACGTGGGATGTTATGACAATAAATAAAGTCTGGCCCATCAAACCCAAGGATTTAAAATTCAGTCTTTGACTTCTTACTGCTTACAATAGTCTCAGATAAAAACATCAAATCGTAATTATGGGCACAACTCTGGAGAGTGGAGATAAAGATAATTTAACCTAAGCCCTCAATATTTGAGTAAAGTACTTTGCAATTTTTCTTACTGTAATGAGTAACAGGCCCAGGGTTGAACTCAATGTCTCCCAAAAGAATTAAATTTAACAATATATATTCAGTAGTATAACTAATAGACTCATAACAATTGCAAACTTGTAAAAATCAACAGAGCAATACCTTCAACAACAACAACAGAATTTACATCATTTACAAAAATTCTGTTGACAGTATAAATAAACATGACCAATGTCACTGAAAAAAAAGTCCTGGAAGCAACTCGTTGACAAGATGCGGCTGGCACACCTTGTAAGGCAAATAAGAAATCTGCCAGGTTCGCCTCAACAACTGGGGGAGGACAGTAGTCGGTATTAGGTAACGATGAAGGCACTTTCCTGATAATCTACCAAGCAACATTTGCTTTCTCATCAGCCTGTCCAATACACTTTGGAAAAAACAGGAAAGTGAATAAAAAAGAAGACAAATGCCTGATGGTATCCTTGAGCAATGAAACTCAAACCCAAGACCATGGGAGGCCATGGTACAATGGCTATGCCTATGGCACAGTCCAAAGTTGGAAGACAAGGTTTGTATACAGAGTAACCTTCTCTTAAACAGGTTGCCTACCAAGCCTTTTACCCGCGTTTGATTTCAGAGCATCCTTCCCTTAAGAGTTGCCTGCCAAGGCTAAAGAGTCTCTTCTCCCCTAATGTGTGCAGGCAAGGAAGTCACACCCTGAAGTAAATGTTGCCAAAAAAAGGTTGGTCAAGTCATTGTTTTTATTTTCCTATTACTTATGTAAACAACATTCAACATATGTACAATGTGGTAAAAATAAACCTGATTCATATTATTGGTCTCTATAGCTTTTGTTTACTTTCGTGGTTCCTTGCTGACGTGTCTCGCATTACAGCTGTAGACTCGCCAGATTATGGTACATTGCTTGTTTCTTTGTATATGCTACTTATGATCTCCCTTTGTATGTTATATGTTTTGTGTATATTCTTGGTTATATTGTCTTTCATAAGGAGTGATTTATGTACCTTCTTAGTTAACACAAGTGTTTATTTATGTTTATGTCTGTGTTCAACAACGTGTTTGTTTTATTTGCAGTTTACTACTGTAGTGGAATTGTTTGCTGAATAAAACCTTGATTCTGGTTACACCGGGTTTACTTCAATTTATTCAGCAAAACAATTCAATCGCAATGGAACGGCTTCTACGCCCTCCCTGGTTCGAGGTGGACCCTGACTCTGCCCAGGCCGCCAAGGAGTGGACACACTGGCTGAGGATGTTTACAAACTTCGTTCAATCAGTGCAGCTGACTACCCCTATGCTTGACAAACTGGTTCTTCTCACTAACTATGTGGCTCCTAGTGTGTATGATTTTATTTCTGAGTGTGAGACTTATGAGAAGGCTGAAGAGGTTCTGACATCTTTGCACGTGAAACCAAAGAATGAAATATTTGCCAGACATTTACTTGCCACTCGCAGGCAAAACTCAGGTGAGTCCCTGGATCAGTTCCTGCAGGCACTGAAGCTACTTGCTAAGGACTGCCAATTCAAAAGTGTAACTGCGGAGGAAGCGTGTGACAGTTATGTTCGGGATGCCTTCATTAATGGTTTGGTCTCGTGTGCAATACGCCAGCATCTGTTGGAGAATAGGACACTGAACCTAAATACTGCTTATGAACAGGCCCGCACTCTGGAAATGGCCCAGAAGCATTCCGCCTCCTCCTCTTCAGCAGAACCTGTCAATGCTGCTTTGTCAGCAGTGAGTCGAGAGGAGGAATCAGCTAGTCTGTTTCTGCTGCTACTTCTGGTGCTCGATGCTTTTTTTGTGGGAACAACCAGCATCCCCGGACTCAGTGTCCTGCTAAAGACGCAGTGTGTTTGAAATGTAAGAAGCAAGGGCATTATACTAGGGTGTGCTGCTCTGTGAAACTGGTGAGTGGCTCTTCTAGCTCAAAACATTCCGCAGCAATGCTAGCTTCAATATTGGGGGCCTCCCCTAAGTGTCTTGAAAAATCCATAACACCTCTCAAGCTTAATGGTAGCTCTATCAGTGCCCTTATTGATACTGGGAGTTCAGACAGCTTTGTGCGTCATGATGTAGTGTACCTAAACAAACTAACTATGTCTCCAGAACATGGAAAAGTCTCTATGGCTGATGAATCCTTGTCCTCAAACATCTTAGGTCTGTGCACTGTGGACTAGGAATTGCAAGGAGAGACTTATCACGGTGTTGAACTCAAGGTGTTACAAAGCTTATGTAGTGATGTGATACTAGGGCATGACTTCCTGAGGAAACATTCTGGTCTGGAAATGGATTTTGGAGGAGAAAAACCTCCCTTGAAGATATGTTCACTAGGTGTTGTTAAGGTGACCCCTCCTTTCCTTTTTAAGAACCTGACACCAGATTGTAAACCAGTGGCTAATAAGTCAAGATTATACTCCTTGAGTGACAAGAAGTTCACTGAAGCCGAGACTGAGCGTATGATGTCGGAAGGAATAATAAGGCCTAGTAATTCTCCTTGGAGGGCTCAAGTGCTGGTGACATCAGGGGAGAATCAAAAAAGGAGGATGGTTATAGATTACTCTCGTACCATAAACAGGTTCACTGAGCTTGATGCCTACCCCCTGCCAAATATTGATGAGATGGTGAACAACATTGCACGGTACAAGGTGTTCAGTACCTTAGATCTGAAAAGTGCTTACCATCAGGTTGCAATAAGAGAAGAAGAGAGACTGTACTCTGCATTTGAAGCTGGGGGCAAACTTTATGAGTTCAGTTGCATTCCATTTGGAGTGAAAAATGGAGTAGCAGCTTTTCAATGTGTGCTTGACGAAATCCTTAAAAAAGAAAAAGTAGGTGGTACTTTTGCTTATGTTGACAATGTTACTGTGTGTGGTGAGACAGAGGAGGAGCATGACCAGAATTTACGGAGGTTTTTGAAGGTGGCTGAGGAGTACAACCTCACTCTAAACCACAACAAGTGTGACTTCAAAGTCAGATCCATTAAATTACTTGAGTATCCAGTAACGGATGGGGAAATCAAACCCGATCCGGAATGCTTGCAACCACTGTGGAACCTTTCACCCCCTAAAGATGCAGCTTCTCTTCGCATGACCATGGGATTGCTTGCACATTACTCAAGATGGATACCAAATTTTTCAGAGAAAATCTGCCCTCTCACACAAGCCAATGGTTTTCCTTTGTCCACTGAAGTACTGCTAGCTCTCTGGAACTTGAAGAAAGACATTTCTAGTGCGGTGGTAATGGCCATTGATCCCTCCTCTCTTTTCACTGTGGAAACGGACGCCTCTGATCATGCGATAGCAGCTACTCTGACACAGAATGATCGCCCAGTGGCTTTCTTTTCCCACACTCTCACTCGCAGTGAACAAGGACATTCCTCAGTGGAAAAGGAAGCTTATGCCATAGTGGAGGCATTGAGGAAGTGGAGACACTACTTAATTGGACACCACTTCAAGCTCATCACTGACCAACGTACTGTAAAGTTTATGTTTGACTCTAAATCAAACAGTAAAATAAAGAATGACAAAATAGTGAGGTGGCGAGTTGAACTCTCATGTTTTCACTATGACATAGTATACCATCCAGGAACAGAGAACATACCAGCTGATGCTCTCTCCCGCATCTGTGGTGCCACTACTTCAGATAAACTCTGAGAACTTCATGAAATCCTATGTCACCCTGGGATATCTCGTATGATGCATTTTGTCACCAGCTGATGCTCTCTCCTGCATCTGTGGTGCCACTACTTCAGATAAACTCTGAGAACTTCATGAAATCTTATGTCACCCTGGGATATCTCGTATGATACATTTTGTCCGGGGGCAGAATCTACCTTACTCGGTAGAAGAAGTGAGGAAAATTACCACCTCTTGCCAAGTGTGTTTAGAGCTCAAACCTCGATTCATGAAATCCTCAGGACAACTGATCAAAGCAACCCAGCCATTCAAGAGGTTGAACTTAGATTTCAAAGGCCCAGTTCCCTCTCAATCTAGAAACAAGTACCTCCTCACAGTTGTGGATGAATTTTCAAGGTTCCCGTTTGTTTTCCCTTGTGCTGATATGACCACTAGAACTGTCATCAGTTGTTTGGTGCAACTTTTTGCTTTGTTTGGCATGCCAGCGTACATCCACACTGACAGGGGTGCATGTTTTATGTCTGAAGAGCTGAAGGATTTCCTGATGAAGAAAGGAAATCGCACTACACCTTATAACCCTAAAGGGAATGATCAGGGTGAAAAATATAACGGAGTTATATGGAAAACTCTGACATTAGCCCTTAAGACAAGGAACCTTGATGTGTCTCAGTGGGAAACTTTTCTCCCAGATGCTCTCCATTGTATACGCTCCTTGTTATGCACTTCCACGAACTGTACTCCTCATGAGCGCCTTTTCCTGCATAGTAGACATCTTGCTCCTATGGCTAGTGACAACCGTGAAAGTACAGATACTGGGGTTCCTGTATCTCAGTCTGAGGTTCCTGAGGAATTGTCAGATGCGAATGCTCCTTAGGAGATTGCACGCGGTCTCTCCCATGTGGATATTGCTCCTCAGCATGACACTCTTCAGGAATCCTGTACAGTCCCTCAACAGGTAGCCTCACCTCCTCCACTTCGAAGGTCAGAGAGAGTGAGGCAACCTCCAAAGTACCTTCAGGAATACTCCACGTGAACTTAACTGAGAAGGGAAGAATGTGGTAAAAATAAACCTGATTCATATTATTGGTCTCTATAGCTTTTGTTTACTTTCGTGGTTCCTTGCTGACGTGTCTCGCATTACAGCTGTAGACTCGCCAGATTATGGTACATTGCTTGTTTCTTTGTATATGTTACTTATGATCTCCCTTTGTATGTTATATGTTTTGTGTATATTTTTGGTTATATTGTCTTTCATAAGGAGTGTGATTTATGTACCTTCTTAGTTAACACAAGTGTTTATTTATGTTTATGTCTGTGTTCAACAACGTGTTTGTTTTATTTGCAGTGTACTACTGTAGTGGAATTGTTTGCTGAATAAAACCTTGATTCTGGTTACACCAGGTTTACTTCATACATATTTCATGTGCAGTCTCTATGGATTACTTGTAGGTGATGATACACTTACTTGATAAGTACTGTGGTTTGTTTAGGCTACGCTGTTGTGACAAGGTTCCTGAGTGAGACTAATTCTACTGTCATTTTTGATGTGTTGAATATAAAACACATTTAGTAAATACAGAAATTTTGAATAACTCTAGGTTTCAGCCAGGATAAGCATTCAGGGAAATTTCAGAAGAAAAATTCAAGGAGAACCAAAAGATATTCAACTATTGTATTTTTTCACTTTACAGGAAAATATAAGTACCAAGTATCATCATCATCAAACACAAGGCCCTCAGGTTCTAATAGATCCATAACAATCTGAGAAGGATCCTACTGGTGCCAGGCTTAATACTCCAAAAACACTAGAGCAGAATGGGAATGATCTGAAATATATTCTCCAGACTTTTCTATGAATAACTGAAGCTGAGCTAGTGCAGTAAAAGGCATAGGAGAGCTGGCATAAGTGCTATCAAGCACATGAATAGCAGAGGATATGCTATAATAACAGGGCCTGCCAGGTACCAAAATATGATCAGACATGCAGCATTCTTCACAACACTCAAAAGTATTGTTGCATACCAATGATGTCACATGTGAACCATAATTCCCTCTGGACAGGTACCCAAGACTGAGAATATGTGGGACATATGGGGAGTGACAAATCTTCCAGTTTTACCTCTGGTAAAGTATGAGAAAAAGAGGAAGTTCTCCTCTCTTGAGATGAACATGTAGACAATGGGTCACAAGCATGCTCATAAACCTCTGAGCCATCCTCCTACCATAGCAACCTGATGCATATGTGAGTGTACATCACTCTCTCACTTCTGCAAAATTTTCAAGGCTTTCTGTGAGTCTTTCATCATGGATTCTACTATGAGAGGGAGGGGTTGAGGACAACTAAGAAGAGGAGGATGAGACACAATTTTGCTCCTTTGTCTTACTCCATCCTTGAGTTTCTTTACTCCTACAAGGTCTGAGAACAAGGTTTACGACAAAGATAAGGAGTACCAGGAAGAGGTGCAACTGCAAGGGTTTCTCCTACAGGAACCACCAAAGTGACAGGAGGGTCAACGGGGCTGGTCTCATAAGCAAGAAAGGGAATATCAGTAACAACAACAAGAATGAGAAGTTACCTGAAATAACCAAAGTAAGCCATACCATCTTAGGATATTTCCAAGAATCCATCTACTTACCCAGAGCAGTCAGTATCAAAAAAGGGTTGGAGAGACTATGAGCATGCGCAGGTACAAGAGGGCATTGCACATTAACCTCTGACCAAATAAACAAGAGGAGAATGAGTAAAAGAATCACTGAAAATGGTGGCAGTATGAGGCATTGAAGATCCCAAAAGGTTTGGTAGTGTCAAAGGGGGAGTATGCCCTCATCCGACTCAATGAAGAAACTGGTAGGCACTTCTTGGCCTTTCTGAACTTCTACTTGTAATACCTTCATTGTAAAGAAGACCAAGCAGTACACACCTCATGGGGAAATTAGGATTGAAAAACCTTCCCTGCAATATGAACAAAAGTAGTGAGATTCAAAAGTACTACATTATTGGGCAACATAAAGTGTCCTCACACACAATCTCGCTAAACACAGTTAATCTTTATGTGGGCAGCATTCCACCACCTATCTGCTACTATTTATTAACCATCCTGTTCCTGAGAGAGCAGTTTCTTAGAACACATTACTCCAGATTCAGTCTGTCCATGACGATATGCAAAATGAGTATATTTATACATGAAAAACTTGTACCTGATGTACACTTTTATACACACTATGCAGACAAGCAAACACTTCTTGGGAAATCTCAGAAAACAACCCTTAGATAAAGTAGTACACATCAACGTATGCCATTGAGTCCTGAGAAATTACTTTTGTCCAAATGGCATTAGCTGAATAGCTTATAACATGCATAAAATGAAAACATGCTCTTGAGCTCCTGAGAAACTTCAGGGGAAATTGAAATTCATAGCATTAATAAAATATTTATGATATTCAAGCTGCCACAAATCTTTTAATGTAAAAATGCTTTACACTTTCACAACTACAAAGACTGTCGTTTTTTCACAAAATCCACAATCAGATCAGCAATTTCATTTTGCGTCTGTGCAACTTTTTGTACCGAGTCTCTTATGCTTAAGAGCAATGAAATTTCATCCATATCTTTCTGCTCCTCTTCATCTTTACAAACTGATATTATTTTCTCCCTATCAGTTTCATCATCCTTTCCTCTTTCTTCATCTTTATCTTCTGATATCATTTTCTCTCTTTCAGTTTCATCATCCTTTCCTCTTTCTTCATCTTTATCTTCTGATATTATTTTCTCTCTTTCAGTTTCATCATCCTTTCCTCTTTCTTCATCTTTATCTTCTGATATTATTTTCTCTCTTTCAGTTTCATCATCCTTTCCTCTTTCTTCATCTCTAGCTTTTCTTTGATATTATTTTCTCTCTTTCAGTTTCATCATCTCCCTTTCCTCTTTATTCATCTTTATATTTGATATTATCTTCTCTCTTTCAGTTTTCATTCCTCTTTCTTATCAGTAATCATTTTCTTCTTTTACTCATGTCCTTTTCTTCTCTTTATCTTCTGATATTATTTTCTTTCTTTCTTTCAATTTCATTCATCTTTTCTTTCCTTTCTTTCTTCATCTCTATCTTCTTTTGGTAACCTTTTTCTCTTTTTGAGAACAGGAGCAGATTTTTCTGAAAAGAAAGCACACTATAAATATCTCTCGAAACATCATTTCTATGCCGCAGCCGTTTCCGAAGTCTATGAATGAAATGCTCTAGCTTTTCAGATCATCCTTTGAAAGGGTATTGTGAATGAATAAGAACAATTCTTCTCCCAATATATATTAATATAAAATAATCACATGATTCTTTTACAGATCAAGTGACATCTGCCAGATATTGTGAGAATCGAGACATTCATCAGATATCACCTGTTCATATTCAAATTATGATCTTTGTTGTTATTTCAACAAGTAACAATTATCTTCCAATAAAAAAGAAAAATGATCTAAATGTTTCTCACGATGATGTTGAAACTGAAACAGCCAAGAGAAGTTGGGGACTTTGTGGGTGTAAATGTAAATGTGTCACAGTGATGCCTTAGGCCAAAACAGCTGAAACTGATGCCACACAAGTTCTGAATTTTTAGTACAAAATTGAATATCTAACAATAATCATAAGAGGCATAAACTATCACCAATAACTGGAGTATTTCAGTTTCCACTACAAGTGCCATGGCAATGCCATTCATTTTTGCTTGGACTCCTCCTACTTGCAAGTTGCAATCACATATGAATTCTCTTAGTCCAGTGAAGCTCATATTGTTTCTAGTTTCATCTATAATAAACAAGAAAATGATGAGAGCGTGCTTACTTCCGCATTCTCGAGCTGTGGTTCTTCAGCTCCTGAATGATTAAGAGTAATAAAAAAACTTCCAAGTCTGCATCTCCTTCAGCTGTGACTCAATCAGCTCCCTGGCCTTAAAATAAATCTATTTTTACCAAAAGGTTTTATTTTTCTCACTATATACAAGATGCATGCATTCCTAAGAGCAAGCATTAATACTATTATCATTACGTATTATTATTGAGTTCTACGAAAACTTTGGGTAACATTTCTAAACTTTCATGGGATTCACCCAAAGGATTTATTTTCATATGAGGGGTGCAAACTTGAACAAGGTAAAGTTAAAAATAAACTGCATAGAGACATGACATACTGCTGGTTGGTTTCCTGTTATCTATCCCCACTACTGGCTCTTTCCTGACTAGGTCTATGAGTGGCTCTCTTGTGGACATCTCCTTTCCTTTCACATCAGGCTACCTCCTGTCTGGGTTCAAATTTGGTGCTTGCTATGCTGAACTCTTCCATAACTAAAGCTACCTTGGACAGCACTCTAAATTATCATCTCGGTGACTAGGACCAGTTCTGATGGACTGTTGACAATGACTGGCTCATTGCAACTTGCTTCTAGGCTGACTGGTTTCCTCTCAGCCAGAACTGAACCTATTCCAGGAAGAGGTCTTTCCCTCACAGCAATCATCTTTCTTTCAGGTCCTGTATTTCTTCTAAGTACATTTCTCACATGAAACAGCTCCTTTCCATATGCTTAACATCCTTGATACATGTACATAGTTACTTTTATCCATTTAGGAACATTTCGACTGCTGACAGGGATCAGCTTATGATCAACTCTTAAGCTACATCATCATCATTGTGGGCTGCCATTATCTGAGCCTGCAAGATGAGTTTATGAGTGCAGAGAATACAGCCTGGCCTGATTCCTTGCATTGCATTGTCAAAGGCTGGAATGTTTAAGAACATGGAAAGGGAAGGGCAAGTTGGTCAGAGAGAGCAGCACATATTTATCTGATTCTATGGCTAAAGAAACCACATGTTCTCCTGACTACCTTTCCCTTCCTATTGCTTTAAGTTTACTAATTAGTGAACTTTACATACTGCTAAAACAGTACTCAATTTGTGGGTTGGTTTTCCAAAGGGAGCGTCATTCCCTCGACATGCAAGAAAAAGCATGCAAGCCATAATGATGAAGGTCATGAACTTATTTAAAGATTCCAACAATTTCACTGAACAATAGCAATAAAAGGATTCTATTTAAATCAGCGGTCTGGTTAATCTACATAGTATTAATAATAATAAAAAAATAAATAAATAAAAAAATAATAGGAAAATGTGCTTTAGTTAATATACAAAAGGGCAAAGTAACAAGGACTGAAGCGATAAAGCTACCAGATGGGAACATCATCAAACACATAGATGAGACGGGATACAAATACCTGGGAATAATGGGAGGGGATATAAAACACCAAGAGATGAAGGACACGATCAGGAAAGAATATATGCATAGACTCAAGGCGATACTCAAATCAAAACTCAACGCCGGAAATATGATAAAAGCCATAAACACATGGGCAGTGCCAGTAATCAGATACAGCGCAGGAATAGTCGAATGAACAGACTATACATAACACGAAAGGAAGGAGGGAGGGGACTACTAAGCATAGAGGACTGCGTCAACATCAAGAATAGAGCACTCGGGCAATACTATATGAAAACTGGTGAAAATACTATATGAAAACTGGTGAAGACAAGTGACTCAAGAGTGCATGGGAAGGACTGATAAAAGTAGACAAAGACCCACAAATATGCAGAGACAGGAGAATGACGAGCAGAACAGAAGAATGGCACAACAAACCAATGCATGGACAATACATGAGACAGACTAAAGAACTAGCAAGCGATGACACATGGCAATGGCTACAGAGGGGAGAGCTCAAGAAGGAAACTGAAGGAATGATAACAGCGGCACAAGATCAACCCCTAAGAACCAGATATGTTCAAAGAACAATAGATGGAAATAACATCTCTCCTATATGTAGGGAGTGCAATACGAAAAATGAAACCATAAACCACATAGCAAGTGAACTAGTACAGAACTAGTACAAAAAGAGGTATGTTTCAGTAGAAAAAGACCTCCACTGGAGCCTGTGCAAGAAACATCAGCTACCTTGCAGTAATAAGTGGTACGAGCACCAACCTGAAGGAGCGATAGAAAATGATCAGGCAAAGATCCTCTGGGACTATGGTATCAGGACAGATAGGGTGATACGTGCAAATAGACCAGATGTGACGTTGATTGACAAAATCAAGAAGAAAGTATCACTCATTGATGTCGCAAAACCATGGGACACCAGAGTTGAAGAGAAAGAAAGGGAAAAAATGGATAAGTATCAAGACCTGAAAATAGAAATAAGAAGGATATGGGATATGCCAGTGGAAATTGTACCCATAATCATAGGAACACTAGGCACGATCCCAAGATCCCTGAAAAGGAATCTAGAAAAACTAGACGCTGAAGTAGCTCCACGACTCATGCAGAAGAGTGTGATCCTAGAAACGGCGCACATAGTAAGAAAAGTGATGGACTCCCAAGGAGGCAGGATGCAACCCGGAATCCCACACTGTAAATACCACCCAGTCGAATTGGAGGACTGTGACAAAAAAAAAAAAAAAAAAAAAAAAAAAAAAAAAACTCTCTCATCCACCTAAATAAGCAATAAGAAAGCAAAGCCAAACAAAACTGCTCTTGCTTCTAAGATGAGGCAGGTAACTCACACAAAAAATCAGCTTCTTTATAAAGAAAAACACCATATAGAAAAATTCGTAAGATATTTGGGAACAAAGTTATAGTTTGTAAGAAAAACAAAACCCTCCCATGAAAATACAATGCACTTATGTTTGGGCAAATTTTACCATATGAATAGCAATGGTTGCTTAAACTCACAGGCATTAAAGGATAAGTAAAAATATTTTTGAAATTCATACGGACATGCAAAGTGCAACAGCTGTTGAATTACTCATGCTCACCTAAGCAAACAAGCTAAAAACTCATAAGTACAACTAACTATTACCAAGCAAAGACTACATCTTGAGTAAAATATCTAATTTACAGTACAAAGTTCAGAGTTCTTTAGGACTTTAATTACAGAACATTATCCTGTATGTACAAAGATAAATCTGAGGAAGATTTAATTTTCCCATAAATAGAGTGACCTCTAGCCAACCTCATGGTCCACAGCATCATGGTATTTGTTTCAAAACATTTTATATACTCTTAATTCCTCTAGCAGTCACACATCCCATTGTAAGTTTTAAAAACGTCTTATAGGGTGCATCAATTTAGCAGCGTGCCTTAAAACCACTGTACGCGGTACTATGGGGGTCTTTGGTTTCAGCAGCCATTTGCCTTTTGCCTTTTGCTTCTCATCCTTTCCTTGTGATCTCTTCCTCTGCTGAGCAATTTCTATGACTATACCCTGTTCCAATTTTCAATCAATATATTGAATGAAACATGATATTGTTTTAATACAATAAAGTTTCATACATACTTACCTGGCAGATATATACTTAGCTAAGACTCCGTCGTCCCCGACAGAAATTCAAATTTCACGCCACTCGCTACCGGTAGGTCAGGTGATCTACCTGCCTGCCCTGGGCGGCAGGACTAGGAACCATTCCCGTTTTCTATCATATTTTCTCTCTTCCACCTGTCTCCTGCGGGGAGGCTGGGTGGGCCATTAATCGTATATATCTGCCAGGTAAGTATGTATGAAACTTTATTGTATTATAACAATATCATTTTTCATACAATGAACTTACCTGTCAGATATACTTAGCTGATTGGCACCCTTTGGTGGAGGGTAAGAGACAGCTAAAATGGAATAGACAGGTAAACAACATATGTTGTAGGTATATCAAGAAAAACCTTGGTTCCTACCTGATAGGTGGTAGACTTCGTGGCTGTAGCCCCGGTAGTCTGCATCACCTCAAGACTTTAGCGAGATATGTTGATCTATGGCTAAGAGTTCTTGTGGGTCTGTCGATGGGTATATGAACCGCTTACTCGGCAGAGCCTGAAAGGACTTTGTCAATGGGTACTGGACCACTTCTATGACAACACACCTTATGAAGGAGCACACAACCAATCCCGACCACCTGATCCTAACCACCATGTTAGTATAAAGAATTGTTCTGAGTTATCCCCGAACTCATTACAAACAACCCATAACTCGAAACTAATACGCATTCATACAAAAATTCTAAAAAAAAAAATTTTTGATACTCCTCTAAAAGATATCACAAGAGTTCCTTACTGAACAACAGTGACTGGCCGCCAGTGCAGCACCGAGCCCTCTTTGTCAGCAGAAATCTAGAACATATCTAGTAGAAGGTATGTACAAAGTTAAGGATTGGTGTTTGCTCCCGTACCCAGTATCGTATCCGCCGATACGAAAGGCCCCAGAGAAAAACATTTCTCGTAGGTCACGCGAACGTCTTTAAGATAGTGAGATGCAAATACCGAATTGCACCTCCAATATGTCGTATCAATGATTTTCTTTAGCGACATATTCTTCTGAAAAGAGAGAGACGTCGCCACTGCTCTACTTCATGAGCTTTTACTCTTAAAAGCGGAAAAAGAGTCGTCAGGACAGAAACTTGTGAGCATCTGTAATGACGCTCCTTATGAAGAAAGCTAATGCATTCTTAGACATGATTCTTTGTGGGGTCCTTAATCGAACACCAAAGACCTTGCCTAGAGCCTCCCATTTGTTTCCTTCCTTTGTAAGTAGAACTTCAAGGCTCTTACAGGGCAAAGAGACCTTTCTGTTTCTCTACCCACTAAACTCGATAAGCCTTTAATCTCGAATCTCTTGGGCCAGGGATTCGAGGCGTTTTCATTTTTCGCTAGAAAAAGTGTTCTAAACGAGCAGAAGGCCGAGTCTCTGTTAAAGCCGACTTCATCTTCAAGGGCGTGAAGTTCACCAATTCTTTTGGCTGTCGCCAAAGATAGGAGAAACAAGCATTTCCTCGTTAAATCCTAAACGAAGCTAAATGAGGAGGCTCGAATCTGTCAGACGAAAGGAACTTGAGAACTACATCCAGGTTCCAGCTGGGAGGAGTTAGTTCCTTAGATTTTGTTGTTTCAAACGATCTAATCAAGTCGTGCAGATCTTTATCAGCAATCTCTAGGTCTCTGTTTCTGAAGACTGCCGAAAGCATGCTCCTGTATCTTTGATAGTCGATACAGATAAGTGAGAGTCCTCTCTCAGGCAACAAAAGGAAATCAGCGATTTCGGTTATAGAAGTACTGGAGAGGACAACTTCTTAGACTTACACCACCTTCTAAAAAACCTCCCACTTAGACTGATAAACTCGTCTAGTGGAAGCTCTGCGGGCTCTAGCGATAGCGCTTGCAGCTTCGCGAGAAAACCCCCTCGCTCTGACAAGTCTTTCGATAGTCGAAAGGCAGTCAGAGCGAGAGCGGGAGGTTTTGATGAAACCTCTCGAAGTGTGGCTGTCTGAGAAGATCCATCCTTCTTGGAAGGGATCTGGGAAGTCTACTGTCCACTCCAGCACCTCTGCAAAACCAATCTTTTGTGCTGGCCAAAACGGGCTATCAGGGTCATTCTTGTTCCGTTGGACGCTACAAACTTTCTCAACACTTGCCCCAGGATTTGAAAGGGGGAAAAGCGTACACGTCTACATGAGACCAGTCTAGCAGGAAGGCGTCGACCACGAGAGCTCTTGGGTCTTCCACCACTGAGCAAAAAGACTTCCAGCCTTTTGGAAAGGAATGTGGCGAAACAGATCTACATGAGGAGTGCCCCAAAGATCCCAAAGACTCTGACACACCTCTGAATGAAGGGATCCATTCTGTGTGAAGGACCTGGCTTCTCCTGCTCAGTCTGTCCGCCCTGACGTTTCTCGTACCCTGAACAAATCTTGTCAGGAGGGAGATGTTCCTCTGGGAGGTCCAAAGTAGCAGATCTCTTGCTATTTCGTATAGGAACAAGGAGTGTGTTCCTCCTTGCTTCCGAATGTAGGACAGGGCGGTAGTGTTGTCCACATTCACTTGGACCACACTGTTTGCCACAAAAGGTTCGAAGAACTTTAGAGCCAAGTGAACTGCCAGAAGTTCTTTTGCAATTTGTGCGCCAGGACACCTGTGCTGCCTTCCAGGTGCCTGACACTTCTCTCGGTCCTAGTGTTGCTCCCCAACCCCAACCCTTCTCCGATGCGTCTGAATATAACACTCGGCTTGGGTTCGGAACTTCCAGAGAAATTCCCTTGTTCTCTTTTAGAGGGGGACAACCACCATTGCAGGTGTGGTTTCATTCCATTGGAAGGAGAAAACTGTCGAGAGAAGTCCCGTCTTCCAATTCCAAGATCTCCTTAGGAAAAAACTGAAGAGGACGAAGATGAAGTCTTCCTAGAGGAAAGAACTGTTCGAGCGAGGAAAGGGTCCCTAGAAGGCTTAACCATTCCCTCGCCGAAGTTCGTCTTTCCCTAAGAAGAGAGAGACTTTCTCCAAGCCTCTCACGATTCTCTCTTGCGAAGGAAATACTCGAAAACCCCGAGAATCCATCTGAATCCAGATAGACTAAGTTCTGTCTGGGGATCAGTTGTGACTTCTCGAGGTTCACGAGTAGTCCCAACGCCTTTATCAGGTCTAGGGTCAAAAAAAGGTCCTCCAAACACTGTCTCTCTGTTCTGGCCCTGATGAGCCAATCGTCCAGATATAGAGAGATGTTGACGCCTTTGAGGTGAAGAAACCTCGCCACATTCTTCATGGTTTGTGAAGACCTGAGGAGCTGTGGACAGGCCGAAACACAAGGCCCTGAACTGAAAGATCCTTCCCCCGTCATGAAACGGAGGTACTTCTTCGAGAAGGGTGAATCGGGACATGAAAATAAGCGTCCTGGAGATCCAGCGACACCATCCAATCTCCTTGACGTAAAGCCGCAAGACTGAGGCCGAAGTCTCCATAGAGAACTTCTCCTTTAGAACGAACTTGTTCAGAGCGCTGACATCTAGTACTGGTCTCCAGGCCCCCGAGGCTTTCGCAACCAGAAAAAGACGATTGTAAAACCCCGGAGAGTTTGCTCCAGAAAAATAATTCTATAGCTCGTTTGTCCCACATTTGATTCACCATCAGACGAAGAGTTATCCCTCAGTACAGGGTCCCTGTATCCGGCTGACAGTTCCCGCGGAATAGTCGTTAGGGGAGGACTGTCCTGGAAGGGGATAAGATATCCCTTCCCTGATTATGGACATCGAAGAGGCGTCCGAGTTTATGAATGTCCAGGCGTCTGCAAATTCGAGAAGCCTGGCACCCACTGGTGTTTGGAGGTTGTCTGTCTCACTTCCCTTTAATTAAAGGGACGGGAAGAAGCTTACCTCTCCTCTCAGACCTCTTCTCTTAGGGGGAGCTATGGAGGGAGGGCCTCCTCGAAAGGGCTGAACAGTAGAAGTCGGTCCTTTCTTGTCAACCGCAACTAGGGGGGGGGGGTCTCTCTTCCTTCTGCAGTGTAAGAGAAGATCCTGTGTCGCCTTCTCAGTCAGAGAGTGAGAAATGTCCTTCACTAACTGAGAAGGAAACAAGAAGTCTGACATGGGAGCGAAAACCAGGGCTGCCCTCTCTGTAGGGAGAAACCGCCTTGGTTAAGAAGGCACTAAAAATACTCTCTTCTTAAGGAGTACCGCTCCAAAGAGAGAGGAGACTTCTCCCGATCCGTCTTGTACTGCCTTGTCAATACATGACAGAATACTAAGATGACTTCGGGGTCTAGACCTTCCGAGTCATGAGCCTTCTTAGACATCACCCCACCCAAGGGACCAGTCTAGGAAATTAAACACTTCCAAAATATGAAGAGGCCCTTGAGGAGATGATCAGTCTCAGAAATCGCCCAAGTCACACGAGCTCCATTCAAAGCGTGTCTCCGCGATGAATCAACCAAGGTTGAAAAGTCCGTTTCAGCCGACGCTGGAGAGAAAGGCCCATGTTCTCCCCAGTTCGGTACCAGACACCTCTTTTTACCAGAAAGTATGGCTGGAGGCATACAGAAGGTGGTTCTGCCCGATCCTTGCCCTTTCTTCGACAACATCCACTTGTCAAGAGACTGTAAAGCTCTTTTCATAGAGATCGTAGGTCTCATCTTCAAAACTGACGAAGACTTCGGTACGATCGCACTCGAAAACAGTGATCGAGGCGAAGGAGGAGCCGCAGGAGTCAACGAATCTCCATACTCCTGCAAAGAAGGTCCGTCAAAACTCTATAGTTGAGAGCCTTCTCTACCGTTAACCTCGTCTTCCGAATCTACTTCCACACCGTGCGGAGAATCGGCTTGAAAAACGAGAGGATCTTCACCAAGTTCTCTCTCTACTGGTGACAAACTCCTACTAGGAGAGGGACTCATAGAGTGAACAGATTCTCTCTCAAGTCTACTAGTAGTCTCGCGTCTGCTTGACTTCTCACGCCTGTCAAGCTCTTCGCGCTTGGCTGGCCCTCGCGCTTCTCGCTTGGCTGGCGCTCGCGCTTGCTGGCTGGAGCTTGCTTGCTTTGCTTGGCTCGGGCATCTCGCGCCTGGCTGACGCCTCGCGCTTAGCTGACTCCTCGCGCCTGGCTGGCGCCTCGCGCTTGGCTGACTCCTCGCGCCTGGCTGGCGCCTCGCGCCTGGCGTGAGCCTGAGTATCCTTGTCTAGAGCAACTCGCTCGGATAGACTCTGACGCCTGAAAGAATCTTCGCGCCTGGAAGACGTCTCGCGCTTGTAAGGCTCTTCATGCCTGAAGGACGCTTCACGTCTGGCAGGCGAACGAAGACGAGACTTCTTAATAGGAAGTCTAGCGTCCTTCTTGCGAGGGGGGATCCCTCGAAAGAACTCCAACCAAAGAGGGCTAACTGTTCTTGTACAGCTAGCAATATCCTCTTGGAAGCCACACCAGCGTCCTCTTCAATAGAAGAAGCAGGAGAACTCGAAGGAGTGCGATCCTCAACTACCGATCGAGGAGGCGTCGAGACCATCTTAGCCTTCTTGATAGAAGAGGGGGCTTCCTCCGAGAAGCGCTCCGGGCTCGAGTCAAACGCGCGTTCTTTCCAGTGCCTTTTCAGTGGCCTAGAAAGATCCGAGTCCTTCCACCCTCGTTTAGGTGAAGGAGAAACCGGACGACAAGAAAACAATCTCGTAGGACGCTTCTATTAAAGCGGTCCTGAGCAGACTGTAGCGAAACAGAACCTGCTGAAGGGACGCTGACCGTTGGGGATTCCCCACAACCTCCGTACGACTTTCGACTTTCCTTCTCCTCTGGGTATGTGAGTTTGGAAGAGGTCTAGGCCTGGGAGCATCGCAGGGACGGCCAGACGCCCCCTCCACAACACTGGGAACACTCACTTCACGAAGTAATTCACTATCACTTCCCTTACCTTGCATGGCCGCCATTTTTGTCTTCATCTTACGAAGAGAAGCCTTCAGATTGGCGATTTCAGAAGCCGAATCCGAATGCAAAGCCTGTGAGGGTTCAGATACATAGGGAGAATCAAAATCATTAATAACAGGAGAGTTAGACTCAGAAAAAGGCTCAATAGGCCTTGTACTCACACCCTTTTGTGCAGCCCGTCTAATTCTATCCCTCTCTAACTTCTTCAACTAAGAAGTTAGAGTCTTCCATTCATTAGCATTCAACTTTTCACACTCAATACAGGTGTTAGCTAAAGAACAGTCAAACCCCCTACACTTACGACATACAGTGTGAGGATCAACCGAAGCCTTCGGTATCCTCACCTTGCAGCCTACATTCACACACACTCTCACACTAACACTTGAATCAGACATTCTATCAGAAAAATCAAAAGCAAGTCCAAATCCAGTCCACGGTAGTGAATGCCAAAACAACGATCCAGTACGTCACCAAGAAATCCAAAATAGATGATCAAAAAGTCTTGAAAAGCGAATTCCAGTCAGGAGGTAGTAACAACAATGTTGATACCACCGGCGACAGAGAAAATATGATAGAAAACGGGAATGGTTCCTAGTCCTGCCGCCCAGGGCAGGCAGGTAGATCACCTGACCTACCGGTAGCGAGTGGCGCGAAATTTGAATTTCTGTCGGGGACGACGGAGTCTTAGCTAAGTATATATCTGACAGGTAAGTTCATTGTATGAAAAAATCCTTTAAGCAAGTCCTGTGAGTTTAGAAATGAATCGGTTGTCTTGTACACTGATTCAAAATATATTAAAAATCTGAAGCCACTGGAAGATGGTGGTTTATAATACTGTATATAGTATATAAAGAATATAGTATATAAAGAATATAGCAATACCATACCTTCAGCTATAACAGATGAATCACCACTGGATGCATCCTTTAATTCAGACTGGTTCAACTCAAAGGCATATTCCTCACTGTTTGATAGCACATTCAATTCAAGCTGGTTCACCTTTGAGGTATGTCCTTCAACACAATCAGGATCTTTGCTATCACTGACAGAAGGATTATCACCCTCTAAGAATTCTAAAAAAAAAAAAAAAAAAAAAAAAAAAAAAAAAAAAAAAAAAAAAAAAAAAAAAAAAAAAAAAAAAAAAAAAAAAAAAAAGTCTTCAGATTCCAAATGCTAGGGCAGTTTCTGTTACATTAAGTAATGCAAACATACATAAAAGAGTATCTACTGATTTGTTGTCCTTCAAAGAACTGTCCACAAGCTTTCTTGTATATAAGTTTGAAGAGCATTTCTTGCAATCATATAAAAAGAAAAAGACATTTTATGTTTACAAGATTTCCACCTGGCTTTTGATCTTTTACACACAATATGGGTGGGTTAGATTATATCACAGGTTTCAATGAAAAGTAGTCCAAGTACTTGTTGGGAACATCTTAAGTAGCAACAGAAGGAGGAGGTCATTTTGCCGATCATCGGATCTTAACACTTGATATAACAAAAGTTCTTATGTAACATAAAGACAGTGCAATTTTCCAAGCATCATGGGCTCTCATGCAGGAGACAGACTCATCCCCCTCACAAGATAACAAGCGATCCTTGTTTGATACCAAAAAAAGGAAAAAAAGAATTTCCTTGAACACCTTCTCCCTCTGCCTACTGAAGCCAGTGAAGATACTATCTTACAAGCCAATGCTGCTCACCTAAACCCATAATGAAGACATGCCTAGCAAGATGTCCATCTGTAATGGAAGGACTCCATCTCAGGCCCACAGAGGGTCTCAAAAGAGAAAGCCATCCTGAAAGTTTAGTCACATGGAGAGCTCAATAAAGACAAGGAACTCTGCTAGCTGCTGCTTAAGAGTGCATCTGGTGAGTGAGACCTCTCTAATGAAGCCAACCATGAAAGATGGGAAACTTCTCCCAAAGTGTCTCTCCAGAGGACCTGCTGGTCTATCTCACCCCTGTAAGAGGAAAAATTTCTCTTGCAAAGGGAAACTGCTCTTCAGCCATGAAATAAAAGCCCCTTCACAGTGGAACTCAGCAGGAGGGACTAACAAATTAAAGTGAGCCTGGAATAAGTCCCTTGATATGTAGCCAAGACATCAACAGATCTGGATTTCAATCAGGTTTGAACAACATGGAGCTGTCAGGGGTATCCTGAGTCCTGAATAGGTCTGCATCATACAGATCAACCAATGGATCAGGAGAGAGGAGGAGAACCTAGATGTCTGAATGTAGTCTCTGGCTAAAAGTCTTAGTTCATTTAGTAGTAATCTCCTCATTGCAGAAAAGTGAAAGAGGACAAGTTCAACCTACCATACGTCGGGTCTATACCAGAGGTGTATTCTGAGCAAAGGGGCCCAATTTGAGTGCTGTGTGTATACTAGTGTGAATTCCTAAGGGATGATAACGATCTGGAAAACTGATTCAAGCAGTTCTGAAGAAAACAAAGTGGGAAGCAAAATAACTGAAGTCCTGTTGGATGGAATTTTTGCATATATACATCCTTCACATCTACAGTACAAAATTGTTCATGGGGGATGATGATCTAGCCTCCTGACCCCTTCTGATTGATAATAAAAATAGAAAAAGGTATGCAACAAGAGCTAAAATAAAAAGAGAGCCACTAATAATTTAGCCAAGTGATTATTAACCTTTGATGTCACTATCAACACTGATTTCCCAACAATGGCAAGTTGTATATCATCTTCCTTTAAAATGATATTGTTAGAATACAATAAAGTTTTGTACATACTTACCCGGCAGATATATACTTAGCTTATGTCTCTGACGTCCGACAGAAATTCGAATTTCGCGGCACACGCTGCAGGTAGGTCAGGTGATCTACCCCCCTGCCGCTGGGTGGCACGAATAGGAACCATTCCCGTTCTAGAACCAGATTCTCTTCCACCTGTCTCCTGAGGGGAGGCTGGGCGGGACCATTCATCTATATATCTGCCGGGTAAGTATGTACAAAACTTTCATTGTATTCTAACAATATCATTTTTGTACATGCAACTTCCCCGGCAGATATATAAGCTGATTGACACCCTTGGTGGTGGGTAAGAGACAACTATTTACTGAATAGACAGGTAAACAACATACGTTGTAGGTAATAAATAAATAAAACCTTCGTTCCTACTTGTTCAGGCGGAAGATTCCATGGCTAATGCCTAGGAATCTGCTTCGCCTCAAGAGCCTCAGCGAGGATGTGACCTATGGCTAAGAGTTCTTGTGGGTCTGTCGATGGGGTCTTATCCATTTACTCGACAGAGCCTCTTACATGACAATATGCCTTTGCCTAGTGCATTAATTAAGGAGCACAACACCGATCCCGATCACCTGATCCTAACACGAGGGTTAGTGCTTAAGTTGAAAAGAGTTATCCCCAAACTCCTTTCAAACAACCCAAAGAAAAAACACGACGTTAAATAAAAATTTAACTCACTAGTTAAGGATCAGTATCGGCTCCCTATCCCAGCAATGTATCCGCAGACACGTATCAACCAGAGAGAAGGATCTCTCGTAGGTTATCTTGACATCCTTCGGATATGGGAAGTCAACACAGTTGCATCTCCCGTATGTGACAGCTAATATGTCCTTATGACATATTGTTAAGGAAAGAACAAGAATACAGAAAAGCTCGCACTTCATGCGCTTTTAATTCTCAGCTGTTTGAAGGAATCATCAATGCACTTGTCAAGTGCTTAGGAGATCACATTGTCTCAAAGAAGGCCAGGGCATTCTTTGATATAGATCTCTTCTGGGTGAAGGCTGGAGCCTGGCTAGCGCTTCGTGCCTGGCAGGCGCCTAGCGCCTGTCTAGCGCCTCACCGCTGGACTTGGAGCCTGGCGAATGGACGCCTAGAGCCTGGCTGGAGCCTTGCGCCTGGAATGGGCCCTAGAGCCTGGTGGAGCCTGCGGCCTGGCGCGCACCTGGCTGGCGCCTCGCGCCTGGCTGGCGCCTGATTGGCTCCTCCTCCTGGCTAGCGCCTCGCGCCTGGCTGGATGCTGGAGCCTTGCGTCTGGCTGGCGCCTTGCGCCTGGAGCTTGGCAGAAGACTTCATGATTAATGTCTATGAGTCTGCATGCCTCAAGAGTTTCAGCGAGGTAGGGACCTATGACTGACACCCTTCTGGATCATGTCAATGGGGCTAGCCCGCTTACACGACAGAGCCTTCTCGGATCGTTGCCAATGGGGGCTGACCCACTTACATGGCAGAGCCTTACCTGTATCATATCAATGGGGACTAGCCCTCTTACATGACAGCAGCTTTAGGTTTCTCTTTACTGGAAGGAGCCTTGCGCCTGGATGGATCCTCAATCCTGACTGGAGCCTAGCCTTGAAGGAGCCTGGCTGGCTTCTAGAGCCTGGCTGGCTCCTAGAGCCTGGCTGGCGCCTCGCGCCTGGCTTGGCTCCTCCACACTTGCTGGAGCTTCGAGCTTGGAAGAGTCTCTAGGCTGTCTGGCGATGTCCACATCGGACACTCTATCTGTACGATTTGTTCGCCTCTGGCGCATTTGCGCCAGGTTGGAGGCCCGCCCGTCCTTCTCAGTATCCGACCATGACAGAGTTCCTTGGAACTGTCCGCCTCTGGCGTTTTTTTCGCCTGTATTGGCATTTGGCGCCTGGCTGGCGCTACATTGTCCGAGAGTCCTGAACAACCACATAGTCTATCAGGAGACTGGGGAAGGGTGGAAGAAATTCTTCCCCTTTGAGCTTTTGGCCCCTGGCAAGGGGAGGTGATTGTAGTCAGCTACATCCAGTAGACGACAGGATATCTAACAATACAAGAGAGAAGAGTCTTCCTCCGAGGAGGATCCTTCATGAATACTTCCTTTGCTAACGAGATCTCTTCTTACATGTTGATGAGGTTCCTCGTTGCAGAATCTTCCCTATCCTTGCCCGAAGGAAGGGAAGGAGTCTGGAAGTCGAGGAGACTCCGAGCTGAAATTGGGCGGAACTGATTTCTAGCTCTTATTGTATCCTTCTGAATACCTTCTGGGAAGCATTTTGAGCCCTCATCGCACCCCGAAGACTCTGTAGGCAACGTTTAAACCATCTCTTCTTCTGTAGATGAAAAAAGTAAGTACCCTGTCTGGGCAACGAAACTTCTATCTGAAAGCGTTGCGTCAGGAATAGAGGGTTTTAGTTCTTTTGCCAGACATACTATGCTGGCAAGAACCCATTGCCGAGTCTCCATTGAATCTGATGCGAGATTCCAATGCACAAAAAATTCACTTGTCTTCTTGGTCGTTTAGGGCCTAAGAGAAACAAAGAATTCCTTCATCAAACTTTCTCAAAACAAAGAAGTTTGATGAGGAGCAGTTCCATTTTGTCGGAACACGGAATCTGTGGCCACAAAAAGATCCCATTCGAAGTACATGATATCCTACTCTTTGTCGTATTGCGGTATCGTTTAAGATCCCGAAGATCTTAATCTTCTGTTTATCTCTAATTCCCCTTGTAGAGACAGATATAGCCTTTTACTGCGTTCTTTGATAGCAGATATATACCTAGGTGATTCTTCCCTCTGAAAGTGAAGAAAGAACCTCGCTATATGGTTTACAGATGGTATCGGAAGAGGACAGTTCCTCATTCCAGCTAGCACGATCTGCAGCAATTCTATGTCTTAGCCATGGACTATTGTCATTTACCTTGAAAAATCCTCTCATTCATGTCCACTTCTGGTCAGTCTGCACGCGGAAAGACTCAGAGTGGAGGAGATTTTTCAGGTCTATTTATAATAGATTCTGATAGAATATCCAGATACTCTTGGAAAAGCCTTACGAAACATGCTGTGAGAAGAACGTGACTTCTGTGAATCCAACCTCTCTAAGGCCAAAATGAGGCATTCATCCTCTCTTCCTTTGACGCCCATTTATCTTAATATCTGTTAAGAATTTATAACTAGGGGAAAAAAAGACTAAGTTTATTCCCCTTCTTTAAATTAAAGATGTCGTATATTGCTACCTCTCTTGGTTCGAGGAAAAGGAAGCAGTCTATAGGAAGCCTGTTCGTCTTTCTACCTTGCGAAGAGATCTATGAAGAAGACTTTCCGCAGGTTCTCAAAACTCTTTTCAATAAATGTTAGACATACGTTAACAGTTATTACTTCGATCGAGAAGGTTCTCACGGACATGCAAAATCTTGCATCGAACCTTTAAGGATCGTTACGTTCCGTGTCTGTTCCCAAATAGGGTTTTCTCTTTTGTTAACGCGAACAGGGGGCGAAAAAAGAAGATTCTCGATGCTCTTTGCGATATGAGGAGAGTCGTGGAATTGGCCTAAGTGATTAAAATAAATCATTTCATCATACCTTGTAAGCGACCCCTTTCCGATTAAATGGGTAACGAAATCAGGAACGAATCTTGCCGTTACCGAGCCTCCGAGAGGCTACTGGTTTGCTTGTTTGTTTGTATGGTGTTTTTACGTGACTTCCGAACCACGTCGAGAGTGAACTTCTATCACCAGAAATCCACATCTCTCACTCCTCAATGGAATGGCCGAGAATCGAACCGCGACCACGAGGTGAGAAGCAAACACCAAACCAACCACTACTGGACTCTTAGGTTAATAACTCGCTTAAAACGAGAAAATATCTTGGATGGTGCTTCTGGCGCATTGCGCCAGGCTGGCGCTTCTGACGCAATTTGGCGCCAGGCTGGCGCTTCTGACGCTTTGCGCCAGGCTGGCGCTTCCTTCTAGTTCTTTTAAGGTTAGTGCCAGAACATCTGTGCCTTTATGTACCCGACATCCTTCACGTGTTAATTCCGTTCTTAGTAGGAAAAAAACCTTTTATATACGTAGTATAGTCCATTCAGGAAAACAACTTCTGCCACTAAGAGAATGTTTCCCATACCGACTCACCCATCTTCTCTTGAGCAATATCCGATTCTAAAAAGGTTGTGTGCGTTTCTCGAAAGGATGAGAGAATTATATTATATCGTGCTCTGCCGTATTAGAATCCTTTATAATACTGTCACATTGTGGTAAACAGCATTAATCTAGGAAACCTTTGTAAGGATACTAGGAATTCTGTAGTTAACCTCGGAACGTGCATAAGACTTGACCATACCGTAGTCTTAAAGTGAATTCTCTTCTACTACATTCATCTTCTCACTAAGCATGTACTCTAATAAGCTATGCTTTCGTAAGCATGAGAGCATCATAATATAGAGTTCCGCTGCGTTAGAATCCTTTAATAATGTTACCTACGGTAAACAGCATTGAAATGTTGGTAATATCTTTCTTATTGAAAGCTTCTTAGCAAAAGGCAGACAATATTTTATTTATGTTTGCTTAACTATCCCCTCAATCCGAGGCTAAAACCGCGATTGTAGGGGAGAGACACGGTTAGTTATTTCCATCCCGCAGGAGAGAGACATGTAACCAACCACTCATGGACCGACACCTACATGTTACTGCGTTGGTCTCTAAGGCGCGATAGCAGTCTCCGTTAGCCGTCTGGCCTTACTCTTCCAGAGTTGCCAGCTACTCCATTAAATAAAGGAATCTTATAAAATTATTATCGAACTTCAGGAAGTTCTTATTAATGCATATTTAAGCGAAACAAGACTTCGATAAATCTAGAAGCTAAGTAGGTGTTGTCTTAACAATCCCTTTAAGCGTAGTCCTTCCTAGGAAATTCCTGGAAGGATACTGGTAATTGAGTTGCTCTACAAAGAAGTACTACGGTATGTGTGATTTGCCGTATCGTATTCTCATACAGCAGATACTCTACTACCTTCTTTCCTGCCGAGGCAGATAAAGGAAAAAATTTTTACTGTCTTCGTTCTTTTCGTTAATAGAATGATAGAAAGAGTATATATATCTCCTTAAGGAAGGAAGTTAATCCAGGAACTCTTTAAATCTTCGTGATTTCCTCATAAATCGTGGAAGAGACAGAATTCCTGTTCTCTTTGTAGGGTTTACGGAAGGAAGTAGATATTTACCTATCCGCCATCATCCCCAACCCAAACGTCGATGAGATTGCTTATCAAGAAACAAAAAACTCCCAAAGCGCTTGCCCTCATACAGGGAAGCAGATGGGAAAAAAGAAAGAGGGAAGAGCAATGAATGGCCAAGGGGAAAAGAGAGAGTCCGCATTGAGAGGAACTGCTAAACACAGGAGTCTTCTGAATAATGAAAATGGCTTCTCTTAGTATCAGAATCCTTCTGACAAACGCGACGGCCGCCTGTGCGACATCTTGCACCTTTGCAGAGAAAGTTGCTCAAGTTAAAAACTCCAAAGAGGAGCCTCGCGACTGACCTCCTCTCTTAAGAAGATTTGGAATATGTCTGGCGCCTGGCTCCATGCGCCTAGCGCCTGGATAGTTCCGCGCGACCTGGAATGTTCCGCACGCTAGAAAGGAGACTCGCTCCTGGAACGTTCGCTTGTGTGGAAGGTCCCGTGCGCCCTGATAGTTCCGAGCGCCTACTAGACCCCTTTTAGAAAGAGCCTCTTGCCCGGAAACGTTCAATGGAAGGATCGTTCTGATTGCCACTGTACTATAAGGCTCCTTGCTCTTGTTGCGCCAGGCTGGCGCTTCGTCTCTTTGAAGGCGCCTTGCGCCAAGAAAAATTTTCTAGAACGCGGCTCGCGCTCAGTTGCTAGAACGAGGCTCGCGTTTGGTTGTAGGAACGCGGCTCGCGCTAGTCTGTTTTCTGGAACGCGGCTCGCTGCTGGCTGTTGGAACGTGGCTCACGCTAGCTTGCTGGAACGCGGCTTCCCAAGTTCCTGGCTGGCTCTTGCTCAGTGTTCTCTTAGTTTTCAGAGAACGCGCTAGATCATCAAAACATAATACATTCTTCGTCTTTTCGGATGTAAAGATGAAGAGACGCATTTTTTTTAAGGATGCCTTTTCAATGGCTATCCTTGGCAGTCTGGGACGCTCTACAGAACCTGCCGAGGGGACGCCTGACCAGTGGGGATTCTCTGAAAACCTCCTTACGGCTTTCGACATTCCTTCTCCCCTGGGCTTGGGAGCTTGAAAGAGGTCTAGGCCTGGGAGCGAGACAGAGCCGATCAGACGCACCCTCCACTGCAATGGGAACACTAGTAATCACTTCTTACCTTTCAATAGCTCGCATTTTGAGCCACAATCCTTGTCTTCAAATTGCAATTATGAATTTGAAGTTTCTGCGAAGTAAGAAGGTGATGAGGATGCAACACTACTAGTAGTACTGTTAATACTCTAATTGCTCGTTAGTACGAGTTTCCAAAAAACTTTTAAAAGAAACGTATAAATATACTGACTCCCTAAAGTAGGAAATCAGTATATTTCCTCAATCAATTCTAACACTTATTACACGTATTAATGAATAAATATTAATATTTCCCTTTCTTGCAAACAAACTATGTGAGTGTCTACGAAAATTTCGGTAGTTACACGTCATATATTCTTCGAAATTTTCGAAAAAGCCCAAATTCATTAAAAGTTAATAAAAGCGTATGCCGAACCAAAGACCCAGTACAGTAAGTCCTCGGGTTACGCTGGTCTCGACTTACGATGTTTTCGTGGTTACGAACGCGCCCCCATAAAAATATATAATATTTTGCGTCGTTCCGTCTTACGAGGTTTAGCGTCGTAAGCAACGTAAACAACGCGAACTAGTTCCGGGCGCACGGCGGAAGAATACGCTTTGTGGGGGAGAGGACGGCGTCGCTTCGCTACGCTCATTCCTCGCCCATACGCCATTTTGGTTTGTTTACACTGCCTCTCTCTCCCTCGTGTTGTACGTCGTTTTTGTAACTTTTTGCTCTTTGTTATGGTCTCCCAAGCGCAAGGCGGACTCTTCTGATGGTAGTGCATCGAAGAAAAAGAAAGGCCATCACCATGGAAATTAAAGTGGACATTATAAAGCGATCTGAGAAGGGAGAAACGCCAACAACATTGGCCGCTCGCTTGGCTTAGCCCGTTCGACCGTTGCTACCATTATCAAAGATAAAGAGCGCATCGTTGAACATGTGAAAGGATCTGCTCCTATGAAAGCGACAGTGATAACTAAGCAGCGTAGTGGTCTAATAAATTGAAATGGAAAGGTTATTGGTGCTTTGGTTGGAAGACCAAAATCTACGGCGTATCCCAGTCAGCCTTATGGTGATTCAGGAGAAGACGAAAAGATTGTTTGAAGCGTTTGAAAAAGAAAAAAAAAAAAGAAAAGGGGGGGAGGGAAGTGAAAGTGAAGAGTTGTGGCTAGTAGGGGTTGGTTTATGCGATTTAAGGCTCGGGCCAATTACCATAACCTTAAATTGCAAGGTGAAGCTGCTAGTGGGGATGAGGAAAGCAGCAAGTGAATTTCCTAAAGCGTTGTCTGAGATAATTAAGGAGGGGGGTTATTCTGCTCAGCAAGTGTTTAACGTAGACGAGACAGGTTTGTTTTGTGGAAACGTATGCCTAACCGCACTTACATCGCCAAGGAGGAGAAGTCAGCACCCGGTCATAAAGCCAGCAAGGAGAGAGGCTACTTTATTCTTGGGGGTAATGCTGCTGGCGACTTCAAACTGAAGCCCTTGTTGGTGTATCAGGCTGAAAATCCAAGGGCACTCAAGGGCATTTGGAAGGGTCAACTACCAGTAATTTGAAGTCCAACAAGAAGGCATGGGTGACACTTGCAGTGTTTGAGGGACTGGTTCGTAAACCATTTTGTTCCAAGTGTGGAGCGGTATTGCGCCTCCAAGGGCATCCCCTTTAAGGTGTTGCTAGTGCTGGACAATGCCCCTGGACACCCTGCCCAGCTGGGAGACTTCAACCCTAATGTCAAGGTGGTTTACCTTCCACCTAATACCACGGCCCTTTTACAGCCTATGGACCAAGGAGTGATTGCTTCGTTCAAGGCCTACTACCTACGAAGGACAATTGCTATGGCTTTACAGGCAACTGAAACCAAGAAGGACTTGACTCTGAAGGACTTTTGGAAATCCTACAACATCCTTGATGCTGTAAAGAACATTGCTAATTCCTGGGAGGAGGTTAAGCAAACAAACATGAATGGTGTTCTGGAAGAAAACAATCCTCAAGTTGTGATGAATGATTTCCATGGGTTTGAGGACACAGTTCAGCTAGTTGTCAAGAAAACGTTGTTGCCCTGAGTAAGGAAATCAATTTGGAGATGGAGGTTGATGATGTTACAGAGCTGCTGGAGTCTCATGGTCGAGGAGTTATTTCTGCTGAGGACCTGATACAACTGGAGAAGCAGATGATAGAGGAAGAAGAAGGAAGACCCCACCCCAGAGCCTAAGGCTTTCACAAGGCAGGACTTGATAAGAGGTTTTGCAGAGTTGCAGCAAGCGTTGTCACTTTTGAGGCTCAGGATCCCCAACTTGGACAGGTTCACTAGGGTTTTTTTCCAGAGGCGTCATGGATTTGATGCAGTGTTACAAGGAGATCTTGGATGAAAAGAGGTCGCTCTCTGTTCAGACTAACCTGGAGCAGTATTTTAAGAAGGTAGAGAGGCCTGCAGGAGATCCTGTACCCTCTACCTCAGCTGCCTCTGCTAATCCAGACTCGCCTGCCCCACAATCTCCAGCACCTTCTGAATGTTCTGCTAACCCAGACTCACCCTGCCCCAGTATCTCCAGCACCTTCTGTAGGTTCTGCCTCACCTAAAGACTCACCTGCCCCAACATCTCCAGTAGTATGTTCTGCCTCACCTCAAGAATCATGCTGCCTCAACATCTCCAGCAACTCTGGAGGTTCTTTTTCTCTTCACTAACCTCCCCCAGTCTCTCCAGCACCGCAGCTTCTCTCCCAGTGTGCAAGCCAATCAAACTAATAAAGGTAAGGAATTGTTCTCTCGTTGTTATTGATAGAATTTACATTAAATCATGTGGTATTTTTCAATGTTCCGACTTACGCTGAAAATAGTGTTACGAGCATCGTAAGAACGGATCAACGTCGTAACTCGAGGACCCCTGTACTTCCCCGCAAAAAAGACAGCCAGAAGATCGATGGCGATGAAAAACGAAAATCAAGTCAGGAGGTAGCAACAACATATGTTGACACTACTGCGACAGAGAAAATCTGGTTCTAGAACGGGAATGGTCCTATTCCTGCACCCAGCGGCAGGGGGGTAGATCACCTGACCTACCTGCAGCGTGTGCCGCGAAATTCGAATTTCTGTCGGACGTCAGAGACATAAGCTAAGTATATATCTGCCGGGGAAGTTGCATGTACAAAAAGTTATTTTTGTACATGAAAACTTACCCAGCAGATATATACTTAGCTATAGACTCGGTCGTCCCGACAGAATTTCAAAACTCGCGGCACATGCGACAGGTAGGTCAGGTGATCCACCATTCCCGCTGCGGGTGGCGGGATCGGAAAAACCATTCCCATTTTCTAAGACAGATTTTCTCTCGTCGCTTGAGCGAACAACATCTGTTGTTCGTTCCTTCATTTTGGATTTCTACTCGTTTGCCGTGAATTTGGATTGGTTTTTTGGCGACGTATTCTGTTTTTTCTCTGGCTTGGCATACGCTTATTGTGGACTGTTTTTCGACTTTGATTTTGATTGCTCTTTCACAATGTCTGACACTAAGGCTTCACCTATATGTTTAGGGTTTGTAATAGGGAAGATTGTAAGGTTAGGCTGCCGAAATCGTCGGTAGACCCTCATAATGTTTGCTCTAAATGTAGAGATAATGAATGTTCTATTAACAACACCTGTATTGAGTGTGAGAATTTAACAGAGCTTGAGTGGAAGGAGTTATCATCTTATGTTAGGAAACTTGAGAGGGATGGGGAGAATCAGGAAAGCTTCTGTTAGATCATCAAGTAGATCTTGTTCTCTAGAACAAGACTTTCATAACTCTCCTGTTACTAATGTTTTTCCCTTAGCCACAGCTGCTTCTCCCGGTACTGAATCCAAGGATTCTTCCTATGAAAGGGAAAATGTTAAAGCTTCTATCAAGAAACTTCAAGCTCAGTTACGAGCGTTAAACGAAGGTAAGAGTGGTGATAGTGATTTGTGCAGTGTCCCCAGTGCAGTGGAGGGGGCATCTGACCGGTTCCACATTGCTCCTAGGCCTAGACCGCTTTCAAACTCCCAGGACCATGGGAGGAGGAATGTCAAAAGCCGCAGGGAGGATGCAGAACATCCCCAACGGTCAGGCGTCCCTTCGGCAGATCCTGATGTAGCGTCCCAGGCTGCCTTGGATAGCCGCAGAAAGGGCATCCTAAGGGAGTGTTTTTCGGCCTCGGATTCTTCCTCTCCTAAACGAGGATGGAGTTCTGCCTCTCAATCGCACCCTTTGAAGAGAGCCTGGAAGGCACCTAAAGGAGACGCGGCTGATTCTAGCCCAGAGCGTTTTCCTGAGAATTGGCCCTCTGATCCTAAGAAGGCGAGACAGGAGGAGTCCTCTCTTCAGGATCCCACGAAGAAGTTCCTGATCAACCTGCAGGAGCAGTTATCCTCTCTGGTAGGCTCCTGCTCCAAGGATTCAACAAGGAGGAAAGATGTTTCGCTCCCTGTTAAGAGTTCCTCTAAGCGCCCCTCTTCGGCTAGGAGAGAGCCCTCACACTCTCCAAGGCGATTATCTCCTTCTTCTAGAGACTCTTTGGACAGGAGTTTTTCTCCTGACAGGCGATTCCTTTTGCCCTGTAGGCGCTCTTCCCCAAGAAATAAGCGCCCTCCTTTAGACAAGGTTTTGAAGCCGAACAGAAGCGCCTCAATTCATCGTCAGGAAGTGCGTAGCCGCTCCCCTTCTAGACGCCTAGAATCGAGCAGGAGTCTCGATCGGTTCAGGTTCAAGGAGCCGGAAGAGAACCTAGACCAGTACAAGCATCAGGATCCTTTGGGACTGCAGGACCAGGAGTGGAACCAGGAGTCAGTCAGGCGCAAGGAGGCAGTCAGACGCAAGGATTCAGTCAGGCGCAAGGAGGCAGTCAGACGCAAGGATTCAGTCAGACTACAGGAGTCAGTAGGGCGCCAAGAGCCTTTCAAGCGCCAGGATTCAGGGCGCCAGGAGTCAGTTAGACGTCAGGAGTCAGGGCGCCAGGAGTCAGTTAGACGTCAGGAGTCAGGGCGCCAGGAGTCAGTTAGGCGTCAGGAGTCAGGGCGCCGGGATCCTCTCAAGCGCCTTGAGTCAGGGCGCCAAGAGTCTTTTGGACCTCAGATAAATAAGCACCAAGAGCCTAGTAGGCGCAAGAATGTTTTTGACTGCCAGGAGCCTCATTCTTATTATGTGACTAGGAATTTTTCTCCTCCTTCGACGGCAAATAGGAATTTGTCGAAGATTCAGCGCACTCCTTCTCGGGAAAGGAGTACTTCTCCCGGGAAGAGCCCTATCACTTCCAAACGGTCTCCTTCAGTTGGGCCTTTGGAAGAAGTGTCGGACGATGAGAAGCCCATAGATGTAGCAGTCTCAGACTACAAGAGGCTCTCTCTTCTGCTTCTCAAGGAGTTCGGAGACTCCCTTCATCCTGCTGATCCTCCCTCACCAGGATCACTAATGTCCAGCACCAGGACGCATAAGTCTTCATCGTTCGTTAAGATGCGCCCTGCATTATGCATGAAGAAGGCTTTAAAGAACTTTACGGAATGGCTAGCTTCAAGAAGGGAAGCTGGTAAAACAGTTTTTTCCTGTCCTCCTTCCAAATTAACAGGAAAACCTGGGAGGTGGTACGAGACCAAAGAACCCATGGGATTAGGCCTCCCATCATCCGCAGACGCTGATTTTGCCTCTTTGGTAGACGCATCCAGGAGGAAGTCTTTGCTTTCTGCAAAGGCAACATGGGGCATGTGTGAATTGGACCATCTTCTAAAGGGCCTCTTCAAGACTTTAGAAGTCTTCAATTTCATGGACTGGGCCTTGGGAGCATTAGCCAAGAGAGCCCAAGACACGGATTTTGTCTCTATGGAAGAGCTGTCAAGTGTTCTGGCTTGCCTGGATAGAGCAGTTATGGACGGCTCAGTAGAAGTTGCCTCTCTGTTTGGAACAGGAGTATTAAAGAAGAGATTGGTCTTTAGTTCTTTTCTGGCAAGAGCTGTATCGCCTTCACAAAGATCCTCTCTTCTTTTCGCTCCTCTTTCCTCACATCTGTTCCCGCAGGAGACGGTTAAGGAGGTAGCAAAATCCTTAACGGAGAAAGCAACTCAGGATCTCCTCACACACTCGGCTAAAAAGTTTAGACCCGACGTTCCTATTGAAAAAAGAGAGAGACCCTCTTTTGTGCAGCCCTTTCGAGGTGCCTCCTCTTCTACAACCCCTCTTAGAGGTCGCAGACCAGAACGGAGGAGTAGACCATCTAGAAGGTCCTTCGGGAAATCTAGATGAACAGAGAGTCCTCCAGACAAAAGTAGGTGCCAGACTACTCCATTTTGCAAAAGTCTGGGCGCAGAAGGGAGCGGATTCTTGGTCCCTCTCAATCCTAAAAAAAAGGACATTTGATCCCCTTCAGGGAAAATCCTCCCTTGATGACAACTCCAAGGGAGTTGAGTGCAAGATACTCAGATCCGATCCGAAGGCTAGCTATTCTTCAGGCAGTGGAACAGATGATATCGAAAGAAGCGGTAGAGCTGGTACAAGATCTCCAGTCTCCAGGATTTTACAATCGGTTGTTCCTGGTACCAAAAGCATCAGGGGGATGGAGACCGGTGCTAGACGTCAGTGCCCTGAATTTCTTTGTTATGAAAAAGAAATTCTCGATGGAGACGTCTTCCTCTGTTTCTGTATGCTCTTCGTCCAGGGGACTGGATGGTAGTCCCTGGACCCTTCATGGATGCGTATTTCCATGTGCCCAATTCATCGGCATCGCAGAAGGCAAATTACCCAAGATTTATGTTTTTCAAGGGAAAAGTATTTTTCAGTTGCCCGAGCGATGTGTTTCGGACTTTCGACTACCCCTCAAGTCTTCACGGACATCATGAAGAACGTAGCTTACTGGCTACATTTGGAAGGGATCAGGATCTCACTATATCTAGACGATTGGCTAATAAGAGCCCAATCGGAGAAACAATGTCTGGAGGACCTTTACTTAACTCTGAACTTGACAAAGTCCCTGGGACTTTAGTCAATCTCGAGAAAATCCATGCTGACTCCCCAGCAAAAGCATTGTCTATCTGGGGATTCAGATGGATTCTCGGATTTTTTCTAGTTATCCTTCGCAGGGAAGGATTGAGAACGCTGCTTGGAAAAGGTGGCAGTCTTCTTAAGGAAAGAACATTGTTCCATGAGGGAATGGATGAGTCTACTGGGGACCCTCTCCTCGATGGAACAGTTCGTTTCCTTAGGAAGACTACACCTCAGACCCCTTCAATTTTACCTGAAGGAGAAATGGGATTGGAAGTCTCAAGAACTGGGAGAAACCTTTCCAATCTCGAAGAGAATCAAGGAGAATCTCCTCTGGTGTAGATCCACACTAAGCAATGGGGATCTCCCTTCACTTAAAGAACCCTCGCCTAGCGTTATTTGCAGACGCCTCAGATTCGGGGTGGGGAGCAACCTTAGGTTGTTTATGTGTCCTGGCACATAAACAAGAAAGAACTAACAGCCATTCATCTGGCTCTAGTTCATTTCGAGGAACAGGTCTCAGGTCTGGTGGTTCAAATTCACTCGGACATATATAAAGAAACAGGGGAGGACGCATTCCTTCTCCCTGTACGAGTCAGCAAAGGATCTGCTGATTTGGGCTCAGGAAAGGAAAATCTCTCTTCTCACAAGGTTTGTGCAGGGAGAGAGAAATGTCCGTGCGGATCTGTTGAGCAGAAAAGACCAAGTCCTACCCACGGAATGGACACTCAATCTTCAGGTTTGCCAACAACTTTGGCATCTGTGGGGAAGACCCAATATAGACCTGTTCGCGACCAACAAGAACTACAGGCTGGAAAATTATTGCTTCCCGATCTCAGATCCGCAATCGGTAGCCGTAGACAGCTTTCTGCTAGATTGGGCAGGTTTAGATACGTACGCCTTCCCTCCTTTCAAGATAGTAGGGGAAGTGTTGAGGAAGTTCGCCTGCTCAGAGGGAACAAAAATGACCCTAATCGCTCCCTTCTGGCCAGCTCTCGATTGGTTCACAGAGGTACTGGAGTGGATAGTAGATTTTCCAAGATCGCTTCCACTAAGGAGCGATCTTCCATTCAACAGCCCCACTTCGACAGATTTCACAAGAACCTCCCCGCTCTAAGTCTGACTGCCTTCAGACTATCGAAGGACTCGTCAGAGCAAGGGGTTTTTCGTGCGAAGTTGCGAAGGCTATTGCAAGAGCCAGAAGAGTTTCCACCTCTAAAGTGTATCAGTCGAAGTGGGAGTTGTTTAGAAGATGGTGTAAGAGTAAGAAAATATCCTCTTCCAGTACCTCTGTAGATAAGATTGCTGATTTTCTTCTCTATTTGAGGAAGAGTTGTAACCTGGCAGTATCAACAGTGAAAGGTTACAGGAGTATGCTGGCCTCTGTTTTTAGACATAGAGGTCTAGATCTAACAAACAATAAAGATCTTCATGACTTAATAAGGTCTTTTGAAACCACAAAAGACCAGAAGATTAAGAGACCTAGCTGGAACTTGGATGTGGTCCTTAAGTTCCTAATGTCAGAAAAGTTTGTACCTTCTCATACAGCTTCATTTAGAGACTTAACTAGAAAGTCCTTATTTCTCTTCGCATTAGCAACAGCTAAGAGAGTTAGCGAGTTACAAGCCTTGGAAGGTAGAGTTGGTTTTAGGAAGGATTCAGCGGTTTGCTCCTTTAAACCACTTTTCTTAGCGAAGAACGAAAATCCCTCAAAACCATGGCCTAGAAGCTTGAGGTAAAAGGACTTTCTTCACTAACAGGAAAGAACTAGAGAGGACTTTGTGCCAGTCAGGGCACTCAAGTTCTACCTGAAGCAAAAAGCGTTGTTAGGAGGTACAGAAGAAACGTCTTTGGTGCTCGGTAAAAGATCCTAAAAGAACTATTTCAAAAGAATGCCCTAACGTTCTTCATTAAGGATGTGATAAAGGAAGCTCACCTTACATGCAATGAAGAGCACCTCAAGATTCTCAGAGTAAGAGCACATGAAGTGAGAGCCATAGCTACGTCAATGGCATTTCACAAAACCTGGTCTCTTCAGGCTCTAATAGAGTCAACGTTTTGGAGATGTAACTCTGTGTTCGCCTCCAATTATCTAAGTGCTGGGAGAGGGAACTGAGGCTAATCCTTCTTAACTTAGTTTAGTATTATAATTTTTCTTTCGGTTATTGGTGGTTTTTTTTATTGGTTGATTGTCAGAGGGAATAGGGGACCCTCTTACAATTCTTAGTTTATAACAGTACTAACATGGTCAGGTGATCGGGATTGGCTTCAGTGCTCCTTGTGTTTACTTATTGGAACCTTAACTCTGTCATGTAAGAAGGCTAGTCCCCATTGATATGAAATAGGTAAAGGCTCTACCATGTAAGTGGGTCATCCCCCATTGGTACGATCCTGAGTAGGCTCTGTCGCGTAAGCGGGCTAGCCCCCATTGACACGATCCAAAGAGTTATCCAGCCATAGGTCCATACCTCACTGGGACTCTTGAGGCAGGCAGACTCATAGATAGTAGTCATGAAGTCTTCAGCCCAATCAGGTAGGAACCATGGATTATTATATCCAAGAACAAATGTTGTTTTTTTCCTGTTTTTAATGTATTTATTATAAGTATTATGATTATGTTTAAGCTGTCTCTTACCCTCTACCAAGGGTGCCAATCAGCTAAGTATATATCTGCTGGGTAATTTTCATGTACAAAAATGATATTGTTAAGATACAATAAAGTTTTGTACATACTTACCCTGGCAGATATATACGATTAATGGCCCACCCATCCTCCCCTCAGGAGACAGGTGGAAGAGAAAATCTGTCTTAGAAAACGGGAATGGTTCCGGATCCCGCCACCCAGCGGCGGGAATGGTGGATCACCTGACCTACCTGTCGCGTGTGCCGCGAGTTTTGAAATTCTGTCGGGACGACCGAGTCTATAGCTAAGTATATATCTGCTAGGTAAGTATGTACAAAACTTTATTGTATCTTAACAATATCATATTTTGGGCAATACTTAATTCATAAAGAAGATAAGGGGTTTGTCAACTGAATTAACATGCATACAACATGTCCTCTGAATAAAATCAGACTAAAAAATCACTGCTTTTACTGGTGAGAAAGGTAGCCTTATTACTTCCCTAGCTGGAACAGCAATTCAGCAATCCGTTCTGTACTGAAGAGGACATTATGATACCAGTATAAATACCAGGTCTATATCTAATGTGGATACATTCACATTACACTGTAATTTACAAGTAAAACAGTAGTAAATTACTCATGATAAAATACTACTATTATGTTTTTTCTACTAACGGGAAAAGAAAAAATATTTACAATATTGTTACACTACATTAAAAAATATAAGTCATTGTTGACATACCTTCATCAATTTTTATGTCACCTGCTGAAAAACAACCCACTTGTCCTAATTCTTCCATCTTTCTTTAAGGTTTGTGCTAGGAGCACTGAAGAATCAATTCTGACTTTTGATAAGTTTGCTTTTATTCATGAAACTGTGGATTCCTGAAAGCTCTCTATTGATGAAATAGCTTTTGTTTTCATTACTACAGTGCCTGTAATACAATTACCAGCATTAAATATGGTACAATTATTTTTCATGGAAGACAATTATTTATTGTCACTATTCAAAAGATACACATTTTTGCTTATGGAGTAAACAAAAATAGATAACAGACTTACTTCCATAGAATAAAATATAATTTTCTTAGAAATAAAAATGTTATTGTTATAATACAATTAAGTTTGTTCATACTTACCTGGCAGATATATATATAGCTGTATTTCTGACGTCCGACAGAATTTCAAAATTCGCGGCACACGTAGTGGGGCGGTCAGGTGGTAGTACCCATTCCCGCCGCTGGGAGGCGGATATCAGGAACCATTCCCATTTTCTATTCATAATTTATTCATGGCCCTTGTCTCCTGAGGGGAGGATGGGGGGCACTCTAATTATATATATCTGCCAGGTAAGTATAACAAACTTAATGTATTTAACAATAACCAAAATTTTGTTCATGAAACTTACCTGTCAGATATATATATAGCTGAATCACACCTTCGGATGGTGGGTAGAGACAGACTAGGATTTTTAGGAAATTTAAATTAAAAAAAAATAAAAGATTAACTTATTGGTTCCTTACCTGATAGCAAAGTAGACTATGGTGATTACTGTCACCTAAAGCCTGCTTATGCTTTATCAGAGTTGCCAGCCAGGTTTTGACCTGTAGTGCTGGTGCTCTCTGGATGCTCTGTCAACGGGGACGTGACCACAATGCGACAAGACCATCTAGCCAAACATATGGCAGTAACATATGGCAGTAACACAGCAACCGACCACCACCTGACCAACTAACCAAAAAACCCCTGATATTAACACTATGGAATGGGAGAGATTTTCACAGAAGATCTCACCATCAACCAAAAAAAAACACAATAAACTAAAACCTAACTAAGCTAAGGGATAGGGAGAGAGCTACCTTCAGCCCCCAAAACTGTGTCTGCCGAAAGTAAGGTCCCAAAGAACTACAGTTCTCGTAAATCGTTCTTTACATCCCGGAGGTTAATGTGAGGCGAATACGGAATTGCTCCTCCAGAAGGTGCTATCAAGAATATCTCTGATAGACAATGTTCCTTTGGAAGGCAAGAGAGGTAGCTACGGCTCTGACCTCGTGAGCTTTCACTTTAAAGAGGCTCAATATCAGTCTTCTGGTCAAGATGAATGAGCCTCTTTAATGAGTCCCTCAAGAAGAAAGCAACAGCATTCTCGACAACGGCAAATCTGGGTCTCTTCCACCGAGCACCAGAGATTACCTGAGGGACCTCTATCTCTCTAGTCCTATTCACATAGAACTTGAGAGCCCTGACAGGGCACAGGGCTCTCTCTGGTTCTTGACCCACGAGACTCGATATTCCTTTGATTTCAAAGCTCTTTGGCCAAGGATTAGACGGGTTCTCGTTCTTAGCCAAGAAAGAAGGGTTCAACGAGCAGACAGCGCTGTCCTCCCTTGAAACCCACTAGGCTACTGAACGCTTGGATTTCACTAACTCTCTTCGCGCCGAGAGAAGCTAGGAAAAGCTTTTTTCTCGTTAAGTCCCTTGAGAAGCTTCATGGAGAGGCTCAAAGGGACTTAGCATCAGATGTTTCAACAGCCACATCTAAATTCCATGAGGGCGGTCTTGCTTGTGGAACTTTGGTGGTTTGTTTTCGAACGACCTTAAGAGATCGTGCAGACCCTTATTGTCGGAGAGGTCCATTTCTCTGTGGCGAAAAACGGCAGACAACATACTCTATAACCCTTGATTGTAGGAACTGCCAATTTTTGCACATTTCTTAGATAGAGTAAGAAATCTGCTATCTGATTCACAGAGGGTCGTGGAAGAGGAAATTCCTTCCTTCTTGCACCATGCCCTGAAGGAGGACCACTTAGACTGGTAGACAGCTCTTGAAGAGGCTCTTCGAGCATTAGCGATTGCTCTCGCAGCTGCCTTTGAAAAGCCTCTCGCTCTGGCCAACTTTTCGATAGTCTGAACGCAGTCAGGGCCAGAGCGGAGAGGTTTTGATGAAAACCATTTTGAAGTGAGGCTGTCTGAGTAGATCTCTCCTCCAGGGCAACGTTCTTGGGAAAGTCCACAAGGAACGTCATGACCTCTGTGAACCACTCTCTTGCTGGCCACATTTGGGAAATCAATCAGAGTCAAACCTTGTCCCTTCTGACGCTGCGAACTTCCTCAATTACGTCCCCCATGATCTTGAATGGGGGAAAGGCGTAAAGATCCAGGTCTGTCCAGTTCCAGAGCAACGCGTCCACTGCAATTGCCCCTGGGTCCAGAACCGGGGAGCAATACAGAGGAAGCCTCTTCGTCCTTGATGTAGAGAACAGGTCTACTAGAGGACGTCCCCACAATCTCCATAACTGTTGACAGACTTCCTGGTGCAAGGTCCATTCTGTTGGTAGAATCTGATTTCGGCGGCTGAGAAGGTCCGCCCTAACATTCTGAAACCCCTGCCACGAATCTTGTCAGGATCTTGATGCGCCTTGCGTCTGCCCATAGCAGAACTTCCTTCGCCAGGAGAAAAAGGGATCTGGAGCGAGTCCCTCCCTGATTCTTTAGATACGCAAGGGCTGTGGTACTGTCCGAGTTGACTTGAACAACCTTGCTTGACAGTCTTTCTTCGAAGAACTGCAGCGACAGGAATATCGCTGCCAGTTCCTTTACATTGATGTGCCAGGCTACCTGGTTCCCCTCTCCAGGAGCCTGACACTTCTTCCCCCCTAGTGTTGCTCCCCAACCGGAAATGGAAGCGTCTGAGAACAACACTAGGTCGGGGCTCAGAAGATTTAAGGAGAGGCCCTCTCGTAACTTCTGAGGGTCGAGCCACCATCTTAAGTGTACTTTTTACTTCGTTGGAGATCCTTAGGATCGCATTCAGGTCCTCTTTCGACGTCCATTCTTCCGCAAGGAAAAATTGAAGAGGCCTGAGGTGCAGTCCTTCCCAGCGAGACAAACTTTTCTAGCGAGGAAATGGTGCCCAGCAGACTCATCCACTCCCTCACCGAACAAGCTTCTCTCTCTAGGAAGGCTGCGACCTTTCTCTAACCCCAGTCGCTGACGTTCCTGGGATGGAAACGCCCGAAAAGCCACTGAATCCATCTGAATCCCCAGATACACGATGGACTGTCAGATGCGACTTTTCGGTGTTGACCAAAAGACCCAGAGACTTTGCTAGGGCTAGCGTAAACTGAAGGTCTTCAGACACTTCTGCCTCGACGACGCTCTGATCAGCCAATCGTCGAGGTAGAGGGATATCCTGATTCCTGACGAATGGAGCCACTTCGCTACATTCCTCATAATCATTGTGAAAACCATCGGGGCCGTGCTGAGACCGAAACAAAGGGCTCTGAACTACCAAACCCTGTTTTGTCCAAGACGAATCTCAGGTACTTCCTTGAAAGAGGGTGGACTGGGACGTGGAAGTACGCGTCCTGCAGGTCTAGAGACACCATCCAGTCGCCAGGTCTCAATGCTCCCAGCACCGACTGAGGCGTCTCCATTTTGAACTTTATCTTTTCTACAAAAAAGATTGAGCCTGCTCACATCCAGGACCGGGCGCCAACCTGACGACTGCTTCGGCACTAGGAAAATCCTGTTGTGAGAAGCCCGGGTGACTCTAGGTCCAAGACTTGTTCACCGCCTCTTTTTTCGACCATCTGGTCTAATAGATCGAAAAAGAACACTTTTCTTCTCTCCCTGATAGGATGGAGAGAGGTCTCTGGGAGTTGATGTCAAAGGAGGAGGATAGTAGAAAGGGGATCTTGTACCCCCGCTCTACTATCTTGAGGGTCCAAGGATCCGCCCTCTCTGCCTCCAAGCCTCCGCAAAGAAATTCCAGTCTGGCCCCGACTGGTGTCTGAAGGACGAGATCTTCATTGTTTGCTGTTTTTGGGTTTGAATGAAGCTCTTCCTCTCGAAAACCCTCTCCCTCGAGGAGCTGCTCTCGAGGGGGGTGCCCCGCGAAAGGGTTTGACTTTCTTAGGGGGTTTGCTGAATGTCGAAGTGGAAGGAACCGCTGGACGTCTTGAAGACTGAACCAAGAGGTCCTGGGTCGCCTTTTCTTGCAGACTCTGTGCAAGATCCTTTACCATAGCCTGGGGGAAGAGATGGTCCGAAAGAGGCGCAAAGAGCAATTCCGCTTTCTGAGCGAGGGGAGATACCGACTTAGCAGTAAAACTGCACAGCATGCTCTTTTCTTCAGGAAGGCAGTTTCCAAAATTCGAAACTAGCTCCTCCGAACCATCCCTGACGGCCTTGTCCATACATGACAACACGCTGGACAGCTCCCCCAGACTAAGAGAATCAGGACTCCTAGACTGAAGGTCCAAACTCCCAGACACCAATCTAGGAAATTAAACACGTTAAGGGTACGAAGCAGTCCCTTCAAGTGGTGGTCAGTCTCTACCGGAGTCCAGGACACCTTAGCAGACGCTAAGAGAGACCTCCTCTGGGCGTCCACTAAACTGGAGAAGTCACCCAAAGCGGACGAAGGGACCTTTACTCCCACATCCTCCTTGGTCTCATACCAAACTCCTCCTTTCCGGCCCGGGAGTCTAGAGGGTGGATGGGCGAAAGTGGTCTTGCCCTGATCCTTCCTTCTGGACATAAAGTCTTGAAGTTTCTTAAACGCCCTCTTGGTCGACAGCGATGTCTTCATTTCGACGAATTCAGGGTCTTTACGGTCTTGTAAGACGAAAGTTGAGAGGGAGGAGACCTAGGGCTGTCGGCTGGAACTTCTCCCCGAAGGCTGAACGTAACAGCCTAACAGAACCTTGTAGTCCGAGACAGCTGAAGCTACCGGTTGTTCTTCTTCGACGGAACTCCCCGGACTACTAAGTTCCCCTTCCTCCCTAAGGAGGAAAATGGAGAACGCCCATCAGGAGAGGGAGTACGTCCCG
>NC_087205.1:94701467-94729616 GCF_015104395.2 Macrobrachium nipponense | reverse complement strand
GAGTCTACTGGGGACCCTCTCCTCGATGGAACAGTTCGTTCCTTAGGAAGACTACACCTCAGACCCTTCAATTTTACCTGAAGGAGAAATGGGATTGGAAGTCTCAAGAACTGGGAGAAACCTTCCAATCTCGAAGAGAATCAAGGAGATCTCCTCTGGTGGTTAGATCCACAAAAACTAAGCAAGGGGATCTCCCTTCACTTAAAGAACCCTCGCCTAGCGTTATTTGCAGACGCCTCAGATTCGGGGTGGGGAGCAACCTTAGGTTCGAAAGAAGCGTCAGGCACTTGGGAAGGAGAACAAGTGTCCTGGCACATAAACAAGAAAGAACTAACAGCCATTCATCTGGCTCTAGTTCATTTCGAGGAACAGGTCTCAGTCTGGGGGTTCAAATTCACTCGGACAATACAACAGCCCTTGCATATATAAAGAAACAGGGGAGGACGCATTCTTCTCCCTGTACGAGTCAGCAAAGGATCTGCTGATTTGGGCTCAGGAAAGGAAAATCTCTCTTCTCACAAGGTTTGTGCAGGGAGAGAGAAATGTCTGTGCGGATCTGTTGAGCAGAAAAGACCAAGTCCTACCCACGGAATGGACACTCAATCTTCAGGTTTGCCAACAACTTTGGCATCTGTGGGGAAGACCCAATATAGACCTGTTCGCGACCAACAAGAACTACAGCTGGAAATTATTGCTCCCCGATCTCGGATCCGCAAGCGGTAGCCGTAGACAGCTTCTGCTAGATTGGGCAGGTTAGATACGTACGCCTTCCCTCCTTTCAAGATAGTAGGGGAAGTGTTGAGGAAGTTCGCCTGCTCAGAGGGAACAAAAATTATCCTAATCGCTCCCTTCTGGCCAGCTCTCGATTGGTTTACTGAGGTACTGGAGTGGATAGTAGATTTTCCAAGATCGCTTCCACTAAGGAGCGATCTTCTCAAACAGCCCCACTTCGACAGATTTCACAAGAACCTCCCCGCTCTAAGTCTGACTGCCTTCAGACTATCGAAGGACTCGTCAGAGCAAGGGGTTTTTCGCGCGAAGTTGCGAAGGCTATTGCAGAGCCAGAAGAGTTTCCACCTCTAAAGTGTATCAGTCGAAGTAGGAGTTGTTTAGAAGATGGTGTAAGAGTAAGAAAATATCCTCTTCCAGTACCTCTGTAGATAAGATTGCTGATTTTCTTCTCTATTTGAGGAAGAGTTGTAACCTGGCAGTATCAACAGTGAAAGGTTACAGGAGTATGCTGGCCTCTGTTTTTAGACATAGAAGTCTAGATCTAACAAACAATAAAGATCTTCATGACTTAATAAGGTCTTTTGAAACCACAAAAGACCAGAAGATTAAGAGACCTAGCTGGAACTTGGATGTGGTCCTTAAGTTCTTAATGTCAGAAAAGTTTGTACCTTCTCATTCAGCTTCATTTAGAGACTTAACTAGAAAGTTCCTTATTTCTCTTGCGCATTAGCAACAGCTAAAAGAGTTAGCGAGTTACAAGCTTGGAAGGTAGAGTTGGTTTTAGGAAGGATTCAGAGGTTTGCTCCTTTAAACCACTTTTCTTAGCGAAGAACGAAAATCCCTCAAAACCATGGCCTAGAAGCTTTGAGGTAAAAGGACTTTCTTCACTAACAGGAAAAGAACTAGAGAGGACTTTGTGTCCAGTCAGGGCTCTCAAGTTCTACCTGAAGCAAAAAGCGTTGTTAGGAGGTACAGAAGAAAGTCTTTGGTGCTCGGTAAAAGATCCTAAAAGAACTATTTCAAAGAATGCCCTAACGTTCTTCATTAAGGATGTGATAAAGGAAGCTCACCTTACATGCAATGAAGAGCACCTCAAGATTCTCAGAGTAAGAGCACATGAAGTGAGAGCCATAGCTACGTCAATGGCATTTCACAAAACCTGGTCTCTTCAGGCTCTAATAGAGTCAACGTTTTGGAGATGTAACTCTGTGTTCGCCTTCAATTATCTAAGATACGTAAAAATTTCTTACGAAAAGTGCTTTGCTCTGGGAGCGTATGTTTCTGCGGATTCAGTGCTGGGTATTATAATTTTTCTTTCGGTTACTGGTGGTTGTTTTTTTAATTGGTTGATTGTCAGAGGGAATAGGGGACCCTCTTACAATTCTTAGTTTATAACAGTACTAACATGGTCAGGTGATCGGGATTGGCTTCAGTGCTCCTTGTGTTTACTTATTGGAACCATAACTCTGTCATGTAAGAGGGCTAGTCCCCATTGATATGACATAGGTAAAGGCTCTACCATGTAAGTGGGTCATCCCCCATTGGTACGATCCAGAGTAGGCTCTGTCGCGTAAGCGGGCTAGCCCCCATTGACACGATCCAAAGAGTTATCCAGCCATAGGTCCATACCTCACTGGGACTCTTGAGGCAGGCAGACTCATAGACAGTAGTCATGAAGTCTTCAGCCCAATCAGGTAGGAACCATGGATTATTATATCCAAGAACATATGTTGTTTTTTCCCTGTTTTTTAATGTATTTATTATATTTATTATGATTATGTTTAAGCTGTCTCTTACCCTCCACCAAGGGTGCCAATCAGCTAAGTATATATCTGCTGGGTAAGTTTTCATGTACAAAAATGATATTGTTAAGATACAATAAAGTTTTGTACATACTTACCTGGCAGATATATACGATTAATGGCCCACCACTCCTCCCTCAGGAGACAGGTGGAGAGAAAATCTGTCCTTAGAAAACGGGAATGGTTCCGGATCCCGTCACCCAGCGGCGGGAATGGTGGATCACCTGACCTACCTGTCGCGTGTGCCGCGAGTTTTGAAATTCTGTCGGGACGACCGAGTCTATAGCTAAGTATATATCTGCCAGGTAAGTATGTACAAAACTTTATTGTATCTTAACAATATCATATTTTGGGCAATGCCTAATTCATAAAGAAGATAAGGGGTTTGTCAACTGAATTAACATGCATACAACATGTCCTCTGAATAAAATCAGACTAAAAAATCACTGCTTTTACTGGTGAGAATGGTAGCCTTATTACTTCCCTAGCTGGAACAGCAATTCAGCAATCAGTTCTTCTGTACTGAAGAGGACATTATGATACCAGTATAAATACCAGGTCTATATCTAATGTGGATACATTCACATTACACTGTAATTTACAAGTAAAACAGTAGTAAATTACTCATGATAAAATACTATTATGTTTTTTTTACTAACGGAAAAAGAAAAAATATTTACAATATTGTTACACTACATTAAAAAATATAAGTCATTGTTGACATACCTTCATCAATTTTTATGTCAGCTGCTGAAAAACAACCCACTTGTCCTAATTCTTCCATCTGTCTTTAAGGTTTGTGCTAGGAGCACTGAAGAATCAATTCTGACTTTTGATAAGTTTGCTTTTATTCATGAAACTGTGGATTCTTGAAAGCTCTCTATTGATGAAATAGCTTTTGTTTTCATTACTACAGTGCCTGTAATACAATTACCAGCATTAAATATGGTACAATTATTTTTCATGGAAGACAATTATTTATTGTCACTATTCAAAAGATACACATTTTTGCTTATGGAATAAACAAAAATAGACTTACTTTCATAGAATAAAATATTATTTTCATAGAAATAAAATTGATCATTTTGACATACAAACACAATACTACTTCAGAGCAACCTAGTCTGTAGATGCAGGTCCTACAGTGCCTGTGGTGTTGAAAAATGTAATGATTTAAAAATAAAGTCTACTTTTTCATACAAACTTATTACTTTAAGTTGCCATTTCCATCTATCTCAGTATGCAACTAGGTTTGGTGAAGACTGGTCATCATCAGCATAGTCTGAGCCAACTGAAACATGGAGGGGTTTAGGAACATGGCAAATATTTTTGTAGAGTAGTAATTGGTTTCCATGTGAAACAGTTTACCTTCTAAAACAATAAAAAAGATTACCTTCTAAAACATTAAAAAGATTACATGTTCCAACACAAATCCATTACTTTGTCGATTAAGACGCTTGGGTGGGATGGATTTTATACCCTACCCATGTTGCTGGCAGTACACCAGAGAAAAGATTGATGAGGCAACAAAGGCAACTGACCACGACATGACCCTGACTCTGATGCTGCTGCAGAGAGCCTTCTTTCCAGTTGCTGACATTTAAATTTTGTCGCTGGCATTTAAATTTAGTCGCCAACATCAAGGGGGGTGAGCTTTCTGGAGTTACCCAGAATAAGGATAAGCAGTTGATTCTCTCCAATTGACAGAAGCTGGAATAAGAGGAGGAACTGGAAAAGGACTCATGGTAGCCCCCCTAGATGATGTAGTCTCCTTTTGTCTCCTCTTCTCATAAAGGGCTCATTACAACTCCTACCAGTCAACAAACTCAATGCAGCAATCAACTCTTGTGCTATCTTTCCCCTTGCACAAAATGCACACAGAATGTGGGTCAACTGCTAAGGGAGACATAAACTTGCTGTACGGTCTGTGTTTCCTGGCACAATGCCTAAATTCATTCTTACTATCCTCCCTGGTAGCTATTCCACACACAAAGGGCTCACACAGGATGCACAACGCTATGAGACAAAGAGAGGTCAACCACATGGCTCGCACACCACAGACAAAAGGAAAGCACAAAAAAGACCTCTTGCACCTAAAAAAATGCCCTAAACTGCATAGCAAGCACAATATCTGGCTACTGGGAGGAATTGCATGCACAGCAAGCAGGGAAAATGACACACAATGAAATTCACACACGTGGCATGCATAAAGGGAATCTCACAAAAACGAGTGGTTTACACACGTTCATGTATGTATGTATTTGGTGTGAAAGTATAATAGCATAACCATGATTATTTTAGACATGAACTCTGATTGCGTGCTTGATAAACAGACTTTACCACAGCCCCTGCTTAGCCTACACATGCGATTATCATCATAAGATGAAGTAAAATAACTAACAGGTAAAATGTGAGAGAAAACTCCACAACTGTACAAAGAAGTAATTAGCCTTGTTGGAGAGGTTGGACAGACAGCAAGATTGGGGAGAGGAAACAGGAATGAATGTGAATTTAAATGCTACAGAATATGGCAACAAAGTGCCCAACGGGCACTATGAGCTTCAATGAATAATCCCAACAGTACAAACATCAGATACACTGATGATATTTGCCCTACACGAGTAAGTAATTCTATAGTAAAGTTCTGCGGGGCACCATGTTCAGTACCAGCCTTTTGGGAGTGAACATAAAATACATAAACAAGATGGTAAATTTCTCAAATTACTTCGGTGTAGTTCTTAAATGATCTCACCTGTACTGCATTACATGCACCATTTTCTATATTTTTCAACTGAAAATTTTTATTAATAAACAAACAATATCTCTGTGTGGAGCGTGGTAAAACTGAAGACTGCTACCACACCTATCTGGTTCAGTAACTACCAATTTACGTGCAAAATGGGTGTCATGTTTAGTAACAGGGATAAACAAAGACAATAGGCTAAACAAAAGACAGTACATATAATAAACATAAAAAAGACAATCATCAACAAAAACATCAATAAAAGGCAATACGTAAATATTTGAGTTGGCGACTAGCAGCAACCAATCTTCAGCTTTACCTTCTGTAGAGTGACCCAGGGGTAGGGTAAATGACTGAATGGCAACATAGCGGCCACCTCTCTCGTTTGTTTGTTTTTATTTGTACAGTGTTTTTACGTTGCATGGAACCAGTGGTTATTCAGCAACAGGACCAACGGCTTTACGTGACTTCCGAACCACATCGAGAGTGAACTTCTATCACCAGAAATACACATCTCTAACCCCTCAGTGGAATGCCCGAGAATCGAACTCACGGCCACTGAAGTGGCAGGCCAAGACCATACCGGTCATGACACTGAGGCGCTACCCACCTCTCTCATAACACAGCCACTTCCCGAAAAAGCGCTTGAATTATGCCCTCATTTCCTAACTTTGGAGAAAATATTTATGGTAAACAACCGCAGACGTTCCACCGTCATCGCGCTGGCCAGGCCTTATTCCCTTGATATTTAATTGGTGAAACAAGAATACAATTACAACTTTAAGCATACCATTCAAAAGACTGAAGTTTTGTCAACATAATGTGATATATGAAAGCCCCATACGAATTAAAATAAGCATGTCAGCTCTTCGTAAAATATGTTTTCAAGGCAGTTTTGAAATCCAATATGGCAGCAATCACGTGACTGGCTGTTCTAACCACAGACAATCCACCATCTTTCCCAGCCTTCCCAGCACTCATTTGAACAATGTTAGCGTTTATATGTAACGTTTATTGATCTTACTCAAGGTGGCAGTTGTAATCAGCACAATAAAACAACATTTTGTTGCCAATATTAGTGAAAGTATGAGACTTTTTATTCCCGGGGTCATGGTTTGAACTGAATTCTTTTTTACCTTGTAATCGGTGGTTTTATCCTTACTGCCATCACAACTGAAACTCCACAGTGCTTATTTGATTGTAATTATACACATTTTGGTCTTAATTCACTCCACATTGCACTTGAACCACGTTGCTGTTCCTGGTTCCTAGGCACTCCCTCAGCAAACACAGTTACGAGCAGCAGATGACTACACTTTATGAGGTGCAAAGTTTATTCCCTTAACCCTCTTACGCCGAAGCGGTAAAAAAAAAATTGTCTCCCGTGTGCCGGAGGTGTTTCAGAGTGAGCGCGGAAGCGGAAAAAATATTTTTTTCAAAAAATCACAGCGTGCTTAGTTTTCAAGATTAAGAGTTCATTTTTGGCTCCTTTTTTTGTCATTGGCTGAAGTTTAGTATGCAACCATCAGAATGAAAAAAACAATTATCATTATCTATATAAATAATGCGATATATGATAGCGCAAAACGAAATTTCATATATGAATTGTATTCAATCGCGCTTGTGCGCAAAACGGTTAAAGATAACAAGTTATTTTTTTTTCGTTGTAATGTACACTAAATTGCGATCATTTTGGTATATAACACATTGTAAAACAATAAAAGCAACACAGAAAATATTATCACAAAATAATGCATGAATTCGTAACACGCGGACGTAAACAAATATTTTTTTCAAAAATTCACCATAAATCTAAATATTGTCCTAGAGACTTCCAATATTTTTTCAAAAATTCACCATAAATCTAAATATTGTCCTAGAGACTTCAAATATTTTTCGTTTTATTCTACATGAAATTGCGCACATTTTCATATATAAAACTCTATGAAATGCCTAATATGAAATGGAGCAAATATTCCGAGAATGGGACGTACGCATTTCGGATATTTGTGGCGGAGAATCCGCGCGCGGAGGGAAGGAAAGATTTTTTTTTTTTAAATTCACATAAAATCTAATACAGTAGAGACCCGGTTCACGACCGTATTAGTACTCGACATAATCGGATTTCGCCACTAAATTTCAATAAACTTGTATCTGTTTTCAACCAAAAAACCAGTTTCCGACCCCCAACGACCATATGATGTTTGTAACAAAACTGTTTCCGCCAGCCGCCGCTAGTGGTGTCATCCAGTGCTACCAAATGTAGCATAATTTCATGTTTTTTTGTTAGCATAATTTGACCCAAAAACCAAAAATTGGAGCTTAGCATAATTTCTTTCACACTTAGGGTTCTAGTACAATTTTAGAATGTATTTTCACTAAAATTTTTAATAAAATGCAGAAAATTTCTCAATTTCATACACAGCTATAGTGAATGTATCTACAAGTGAAATTGCCTCAAAAGCAGCACTAACAAATGATTAATTGCTAAGTTTGAACCCACTAAGGAATGTTAAATTTTGTGAATAAATAAATAAATACCCACAGTGCAAGACAAACAATCAGTAAAGTGTTAATAATGTTTTTTCTTCATGAGTAAAGAATTACTTTTTTTTCCTTTTTTAAGTGTTATTTTTTCAGTAATCAAAATTTTAATTATGTCTGAAGTGATTTTCACACAATTTTCAAGTATTTATTCATTGTGTATGTGATATGTTAAAGAAAAATAGTGTTTCAGTGGCATGATAATGATCAAGTAATAAGTACGTATGTTTTTCTTCTTGAGTAGAGACTGGTTTGTTTGTTTACCTTTTTTTTTTAAGTTTTAATTTTTCAGTAAATATCAGTAAATAACAAAATGTTATATTTGAAGTAATTTTCACACATTTTCAAGTATTTATTAATTGTTTATGTGACCTGTTAAAGAAAAATGGTTATGAGTGGCATGATAATGATGCAGTAATAAGTAAAATTTGTTGTTTTCTTCACATTTGTATGTGTGATCTTCACACATTTGTCAAATAGTATAATAGTGATTGCATATCAAATAGTGTACTAGTGATTGCGTATGTGATCTATTAAAGAAAAATGGTGTTTTATTACGAGTTTCCTAACATGTAAAGATCATCAATTATTAGTTATTATATTGTCTGTTCGTCACTTTTTATCATTTCACCTAATATATATAAATGTTTAAATTTCCATTACATTGTTGTTTTAGCTCAAATGTAGTTAGAGAAATGAGATAAATGATAGCTTAATAGCATAAGTTCTGGCACGGGGCAAAATTGCGACCATATTTGGCATAAATTCTTGCTTGACGCGCTTAGCATAATTTAGCACAAAAAACGGTTGGTAACAATGGTGACGCCACTCAGCATTGTTTAAAGTCCACAACTAATGTTTTACAAACATTCAAACATGTGTCGTGTCTTGTACACCTTGCGCGCATTTCGTTTGCTTTTTTGGTGATATCAACTCTATACGCAGTTACCTTTTGATTCATCATGGGTCCCAACATTACTACTGGCTATCTATTAAAGAAAACCTTTTGCTATTGTTTAATCTCTGAAATAATGGAAAAGTGTTTACATGGCATCTCGCATTTTCCTTCTTCAAAATGTTTCTGGCATCTCGCATTTTTCCTTCTTCAAATGTTTCTATCATTTCCAACTCCAAAATAAACCTTAAGTTTCGTCTATCCTCTCCTCTGCATGAAAGTGATGAGCGAAAAAAAGATTTAATCAAGCACCCTTGCTTGATTTTTTTTTTCAAGCGTAGACATATTCTAAAACCATGCTCACACTTGAGGCGCACGTTTCAGTAGCAAATGCAATACGCATTTTAGTGTTAGGTTTGGAGTGAAGGCATGTTACGTACGTAGGTACATGTGCGGTTCGGTAGTGAATGCAATCTTTAAGCTTTGTTAAGCTTTCCGGTAAAGAATGAAGTTAGTCATAGTTTATATCAGAGAAGCCACTATGCCATATTAAGTGCGTAGTAATTAAGAAAATTAAGAAGAATCTTTTATGTCGTACTGTAATACGTTAATGTTTACGTGTAAGATTTGGTAGTGAAACCAGTTACATACGTAACATGTTCGGTTCGGTAGCAACGCAATCTAATTATTAGCTTTTTAAGCGTGCCAGTAAAGAAGAGGTTAGCCTTAGGTTAACTTAGAATCCGCTACGGTATACATTAATTATAGAAATTAAGTAGATTCTTTTATGTCTACTGTAAAAATACGTCATTGTTTACGTGTGAGATTTGGTAGTGAAACCACTGTCCACATACGTAACGTGTGCCGTTCGGTAGCGAACGCAATCTTAATCTTTGTTAAGCTTGCTGTAAAGAGGTTAGCCTTAGCTTAATCAGAGAAGCCGCTTTAGGTATAGAATAATTTATAGAAAAGTTAAGACGATTCTTTTATGTCTACTGTAAAAAGACTCAATGTTTACGTATGAGGTCTGGTAGTGACACAGTTTACATATGCAACGCGTGCGCGGTAACGAACGCAATCTGTATGCTTCGAGATGCTGGTACGTAATGAATATAGTAATTAAGACATTAAGAAGATTCTTTTACTTATGCGTACGTATATATGTACCATGCAGTACCATATTAATTGTCAAAGTCCAATAAGCTTGAATGTCCTTTTTTATAAGGAATTTATGAAACAAAAATCGTTAGTATCATAACATTACATTTACTGAAAGATAATTTTCAAGCGATTTTGTATACAGTATTGCAGTCGACTCCGTAAAAGATTTACCATAAATTAATATCGAATGTAAATGTTTCTAGGCTTATAGCGAGATATGGTTTCTTTACTACCATAGTCCCGATATAAAGCCACCAAGGGCTGCGCTATGGTTTGTTACATCCTTAAATGCCGACTTACTGTAGGCAAATTTTTGCAAGTTTTTTATAAATATAAATTGGGTTTAATTTTAATAGTTTATTAATTTACTGTAATAATTAGACTTGCTTTTCATGTTTTTATTATGTTAGCAACACGTTTTATTGCCTACCCACTACACTACGTTCTACTTACTATTACCTAGGAGTAGCCTATGGATCTTGGTCAACAATCAGTTGGACACAGGCTAGTTTTTCTTTTATACTGTATATTATACATTTAAAATTAAAATATACGTTTTAACATGACAATTTGTCCGAAAATTGCATTTTTCCTAACTATACAAACCTGAGGTCCTTTAACAATAGGAAGTAGCTAGCGGCAGCTGGAACGGTCGTAAGCTTCGAAACAAGGGGAGACGGTAGTTAACTGCTTGTCCGATCGTCGCGCGCCGCGCGACTGGAGGTAAACAAATCACTTTTGCTTTGGCCCATGCAAAATACGCAGAGAGGGGTGGCATGAGGAGGGACTTTATGTTAAAGGACCTCAGGTTTGTATAGTTAGGAAAATGCAATTTTCGACAAATTGTCATTTGTTTCCGATACGTAATACAAACCATCGGTCCTTTAACAATAGGAAGACTCACTTCTTGGTGGGTGGAATCTGAGTCTTTTGATGAACAGACTGGTGTTCGTCCATCCCTGGAATGCCTCCCTGGTCGTAAGAGCGAGGGAGGGATCCAAGCCTCTGTCCGATTGATCGGGGTGTGCACCGCAGGATCAATGGTCAGACCTCTGGGCCGAGTACTAAGAGAGAGGCAAGCGTATCTCTTCGTACCAGCATTGTAAGAACTTTTTCCTTTACATGAGCAAATGTAAAGTAATGGGTTTGTCTCATGTTGGCATCCACTTTCTCCCCCTTGTTGGAGAAAGTGGTGGATATTTACTCCTATCTCTAGTTAAAGAGATAGGATGGAGCTCTGTTGAATAGCTTACCTGCATCGGACTCCTTTCCAGCAAGGTAACGACCGTATCCCTCTGCCCACAGGTAGAGGTAGAAAAAGATGGTGAAGAGAAGCCAGTCACTCTCCTCAGTCACTCAGTTCATTCTCACAGTCATAACCAGGAATCGATGCTGTTCTGCCTGCTCGGGTGCTGGTTAAGCTTAACACAAACGTGTTGAGCAGCCACCGGACAGGTCCAGGGAAAAAAGTATCCAAGGACTTGTGGGCAATATCCCGAAGGTAGAATTGGACGTGAAGGTGGTCTGGTTGGCCCAGACACCTGCCTTCAGGACCTGCGCCACGGAGAAGTTCTTACGGAACGCTAAGGAGGGTCCGATACCTCTGACTTCGTGGGCTTCTCGGACGGAGCGTACGGATGTCGTCGCTACCATCAGCTTCGTACGCTCTCCTGATCACCTCACGTAGCCAGAAAGAAAGCGTGTTCTTGGAGACTTCTTTCTTGGTGACCCATGTGCTAACGAAGAGGCGTCGACACTCCAAGGCTGAGATGTCGAGTTCTCTTCAGATAGCGCCGTAGCGCCCTCACAGGCAAAGCAGTCATCTCATCCGATCGTTATCTGTAAAGTCCAGCAGGGAGGGGATCGTGAAAGACTCGAACCTGTCGTCAGGGATCGAACGGATTCTGAGTCTTAGCTACGAAGTTCGGGACGAAATCGAGCGTCACAGATCCCAGCCTCTGGTATGTTTAACATCATAAGAAAGGCCATGTAGTTCCCCTACTCTCTTCGCCGATGCCAGGGCCAGCAAGAAGAGGGTCTTGAGGGTCAGATCCCTGTCTGACGACTCTCGGAGTGGCTCGAACGGTGTTCGAGTCAGACTCCTAAGGACGAGAGTCACGTCCCACGCAGGGGGGCCTGAGTTCCTGGGTGGGCAAGACCTTTCGAAAGCTCCTCATTAGCAAGGATATCTCGAACGAATTCGTGATGTCCATCCCCTCAGTTTTAGGACGAGAGCCAGAGCGGCTCTATATCCCTTGACTGTGGGTACTGAGAGGAGCTTCTCTCGGCGAAGAAAACACGAGGAAAATCCGCTACCTGCTGAAGAGGTGGCTCTGAGAGGAGACAAACCCTGTCTACGATCACCAACCACAGAAGACGGCCCACTTCCCTGGTACACAGCTGCAGAGGACTGTCTGACGTGTCCAGCCATCTCTGTTGCTGCGCTACGAGAAAAGCCTCTCGTTCGCAAGAGATGGTGGATAACAGCCAGCCGTGAAGTTGAAGGGACTGGATACTGCGCGGTGGTACGTCTACGTGTGGCTGGGCTAGAAGGTTGTGCCAGTTGGGTGAGCTCTCTCGGTGCGTCTGCAAGAAGAGCCAGCAGGTCCGGATACCAAACGGCTTGCGGCCGTTTGGGAGCCACCAGGATCATTCTGAGATTGGGAGTGACCAGCGCTCGACTGATCACTTTCCGAATCAGACAGAAGGGAGGAAAGGCGTAAGCAAAGAGGTTGTCCCAGGGGTGTTGGAGAGCGTCCCTCTGCAGCTGCCCATGGGTCCGGCACGGCGAGAAGAACACCTGGATCTTCCTGTTGTGCCGGGTGGCGAACAGGTCTACGACCGGTCGCCCCCACAGGTTGAAGAGCCTTTCCGCCACATCTTGGTGTATAGACCATTCGGTCCCTATCACCTGATTCCCGCACGGCTGAGCTTGTCTGCTACTACATTCCTCTTGCCTGGAATAGTAGTTTGCTGACAGCTCTATCGAGTGAGCCGTGGCCCACTCGTGCACCTGCACCGTCAACTGATGGAGCGGAAGAGACACTAGCCCCCCTGCTTGTTGACATATGCCACTACTGTGGTGTTGTCGCACATCAACACCACTGAGTGTCCCACCAAGGAAAGCGGTCCCGAAACTCTTGGAGAGCGTTGAACGCCGCCTTGAGTTCCAGGACATTGATGTGAAGGTGCTTCTCGTGATGGTCCCACACACCTGCAGTCAGCAACTCTTCCAGGTGTGCGCCCCATCCCTCGGTCGATGCGTCCTGAGAACAGAAGGCATCTCCGGGGGGGGGCGGGGGGGGGAGGTGCGTATGGGCACTCCTCTTAAGAGGGTTCTTGTCGTCGAGCCACCAGGCTAGGTCCTGCCTCACCTTGTCCGTGATAGCCACGGGAAAGAAGTAAGGAGGATCCTTGGCCTGAGACAACTCTTCCCTTAGCCTCCACTGGAGAGACCGCAGGTGAAGACGCCCGTGAGGGACTAACTTCTCGAGTGACGACAGATGGCCAATCACGACTTGCCATTGCTGTGCTGCCTGTTCCTGCCGCGACAGGAACCGGCCGGCTGCCTCCCTTGAATTTGCTGATACGCAAGTCTGCGGGAAAGACTTGCCCTGCTACCGTATCTATCAGCATACCCAGGTACTTCATCTTCTGCTTGGGTTCGAGATCGGACTTCTCGTAGTTTATCACGATCCCCAGATCGCGACAAAACTTGAGGAGTCGATCTGTCCTGTAGCAACTGCGAGCGGGAGCTCGCCAGGACCAGCCAATCGTCGAGATACCTCAGAAGACGTATCCCGTTCGAATGGGCCCAAGCCGACACCAGAGTGAACACTCGCGTGAACACCTGTGGGGCGGTTGAGAGACCGAAACAAAGTGCCCTGAATTGGTACACCGTCCCGTCGAAGATGAAGCGGAGGTACTTTCTGGAGGACTGATGGATGGGTATTTGAAAATACGCGTCCTTGCAGGTCCACCGAAAGCATGAAATCGTTCCCCCTGATCGAGTCGAGCACTGAGCGTGCCGACTCCATCGTGAACCGCGTCGTGCTAAACGAAGCGGTTCAGGGGAGAGAGGTCTATCACCAGGGCGCCAGCCCCCCGATGCCTTCTCCACTAGGAAGAGGCGGCTGTAAAAGCCTGGTGACTGGTCCTCCACGATTTCTACAGCTCGTTTCGCCAGCATGGTCTTGATCTCCTGTCGAAGAGCGTTGTCCTTTGCTGATCCCCAGGACATAGGTCTGTAGATGGACCGGTTTGGAGATGAGGGGGGCGAGACTCGAAGGGTAGTAGATATCCCTCCCGAAGGACGTCTACTATCCAGTTCTCGGCGCCGTAGCGCTGCCAAGTCGCCCAATGGCTCGCCAGGCACCCCCCCACTTCCGGCAGCAGTGAGGGGGAACGCCGTCCCTAGCGTTTTCCCCTCCTCGTTCGACTTCTTTCCAACACCTCCCTCCGGGGTGGGGAAAGGAGGGCTGGGAGGAGGGCTGGTTGCGGCCTCCTCTCGCCAGAAGTCGAAACAACTGGAGTCTTCACACGGGGCTTGGACGGTGCAACCGTCTTCGCCGCCGTGGAAGCGCTAGCCAAGCTCTTTGGTTTTGGCCGCAGTTACTCGAGGTTGCCCAGAAACCTTCGAGACTGCCTGGTGGACTAAGCGTCACTCCTCGTCAGTGCGCCGCCGTTCCACCGCAGCGTCCACCATCTCTCCAGGAAAGAGAGCTGGGGAACTCCCTAAGAGGTCCATTTGTTCTTAGCCCCCGAGTGCCGCCTCACGCCCAGCCCCCTTGGTCACCGGGTAAGGACTGCGTCCCTACGCCGAGAACCAAAGTTTGGCCCACAGGTTAGCAGTTTCTGATGGGCGGAGGTAAGAGATTGCTCTTCCTCCAGACTGGCACAGTCTCCTAAATAAAGAAGCGTCGTCTTCGGAGAGCAGAACTCCCGGGACGGGCCGGCCGCTACCTTGGATATTGTGAGGGACCACAAACATCCAAACCAGGAAACTGCCTGGAATGCTGCCATAGCGGTAGATTCCAGGGCAAGTGCCTCCTGCTGCGAGAACCATAGGTTCTCCGCACAGGAGCTGCTGCAGGGACACACCTGGAGTCAGCCTCGCTAACTCCGGGTTAACCTGTTTCGGCAGTATCGGGTCTTCTGATGGCACGTAGAAACGCCTCTGCCGCTGTAGAGGAGGAGGAAGCAGCTTAGAGGGACCGTCCCCGGATTTTAGCGAGTCCTCCCGTCCTGAGACGAGATTCTCCACCTGATCCAGGACTGAGTCCAGCAAGCTCTGATCGTGGCAACCCCATCATCATTTTTGGGCTCCCTCTTGGGACCCCAAAATGACTCGAGCCGGGACGTGGGCTCTGATGGTGGTAGCGGCGATCCTTCCGCGAGGCCATTATGCAGACGCATCAGCTTAATGACTTCCGCGAAGTTCCTCTGTATCTCGGGCGTACAGCGTCCTGTGGAGTAGGACCGTCCAGTCCCTCCAACAGAGCATATCCCTCGATACTCCTCCTTCAGAAGGAGGAACAGCGACAGACCCCTGACGGTCGCCTCCAACTACTTGCGCGTACGTCCTGGTCGGTCCTAAGACCGTGCCTGAGCCGTACGGCGTCTAGCCGGGTCACGAGCGGCGCACCTCTCGTGATCGCTCCTTGGTACCTCGCTCCTCCCGGTATAGCCCGAGGAGGTTGAAGGTACAGGAGAGGCAGACCTGACGCTCCCCCCACGCTCGCTGGCAGGACCAGCGTGCGTAGAGGGCTGCTGCCGATCGTCAACCCGCGGTGACGGTCTAGCAGCAGGCCTAGCGTCGCCGCTCGCCTGGGGCGATTGGCTCGGCTGAGAACGTCGAGACCGCTCTCTAGCGTCAGGCGAGCTGCCGCTGGTCACCGTCTCCGCCCGGTCCCATCGGGGAGCGGCGGACGGTGACCTGCTAGGCTCCCTTTCGCGTCTAGACCCGGTCAGCGTCCTCTCGGCGCGTCAAAAACCGCTGGTACCAGCCGTGGCTGGTACCGGCGGCCGTGGGGACTCCTTCCTCGCCTCAACCCGTGGCCGGTCAGTGACCGTCACGTCAGCCCGAGCAGCCGGTTGGTCGCTGCGAGAGCGTCCACTGGCCTGGCGAGAGTCGTGTGCACGACTCTCGCCAGTCTTCTGCTCCGTGCCGCTGTCTTGACGGCGAGCGAGCTCGGTCGTCGAAACTTTGGCTGGACGGTCCTCTTTAGAAGAGCGTCCACTCGGTGCTTCTCGCGAACGAGAAGCAGCCGAGACGGAACCTGGTTTAGCGGCAGAACCACTAGCACCAGGTGAGGACGCACCAGCCGAAGCTGATGCACCTCTGGTCCCCGTCGACTTCTTCTTTGCAGAAGAAGCGACGGGCCCCGCACCCGAAGGAACAGGAGGACCAGCAGAAGAGCTCCCCAGCTCGCCTGAGCGAGCCGGGCCCTTAGAAGATCCGCGAAGAGTCTCTTAGGGGGGGAGGAGGCAACCTTCTTCTTCTTCGGCTGTTTGGCCTTAGAAGTCGAAGGGGAAGGAGGAGGCAGCAGACGACGAAGAAGACGATGAAGACGATGACGACACCTTCTTCCTCTTCCTCTTCTTCTTCGCCAGGCTCCGCAGGACAGACGTCAGGTCTTCCATCCAGGAGGGAGCCGGGGCAGTTGCCGAAGCAACAGGGCCCGACTGCACCTGTCCGGAAGGACCTGAGACTGTTACAGCAACACCAGCAGCGGGAACGGCAGGAAACAGGTCCGGGAACAGCAGGAACAGCAGGAACATCTGAAAGGAATGTACCTGAAACGGAAAGAGTCGCTGGAGCGGCCACAGGTACGGCAGGCACGGCAGGTACTAAGGGAGAGCCAGGCGTCCTGTCGACAGTCACCGACATCCGTGGCACTGGCGGCAGGTCCAGGGGGGTACTCTTGGGGCAGCGGAAGTCCGGGGTCGGCAAAGGAAAAATCCAGGTGGTGGGTGGCATCGTCCTCTTTGGAACGGCGGCAATTGGTTTTTGTACTGCCACCGTGGGTGTCACCGACATTAGTGAGGCGTATATACAAGATGTGGTGGCATCTCATACGCAGGGGTAGTTAATGTGGTCGTCGTGGTGGTCACCGCACCATGAGTGACCACGGCCGACCCCGCCAACAACGCTGTAGCACCCCTGGATGCTGGTCACTCCCTGCAGTCCCAGCGACTCCCACACCTGTCCCAAGTCGTCCTTCGCTGCTGGCACACCTGCGGAAGCAACAGTCGGGTTAATAGGAGGGGCTTCCCCGCGCCTGGGGGGCGAAATTCCCCCCCCCAGAGCGGACAGAAGACCCCCCCCGAATACAACTGTACGTCCGGGTAGCGGGCGCCCTCCTCCACACTCGACGGATCGAGAGAGGAAAAGGACTCCGCTACCCCCCCCGCAGGGGAAGGCGCAAACCGTGGGGGCTGGCCGGGAGGCAGGAAAGAGGACGAAGTGTCCGTCACCAAAGGAGTCACTGGACTTTCCGATGACTTCTTGGCCGGCCTAAGTCTCTTCCTGCCCTCGTACAGCACCCACTGCGCCTCGGACCAATTCATACAAACCATACATGGCTCGTTGCGGAGCACTCTCGCCTCGACAACGAGTACAAACCTCGTGGGGGTTCCACCTCCACAAAAGACCTGAACCCCCCACATTTACGTCCCTTCCAGCCCGGGACACACTTACGGGCGACTGGAGGGCGCGGTGAAATCTCAATATCCTCTAATTCACTCATTGCAATCAATTGAAATAGAGAAAAAAGTACTTACTATCACTCCTGATATACAGAAATAGAAAACAAATACTCAAGGATGAAGCAAACGACAAGCGGGCAGAGCGATGGCGAACACGTCCTTCCCACACACGGCCGAAAGCAAAAGTGATTTGTTTACCTCCAGTCGCGCGGCGCGCGACGATCGGACAAGCAGTTAACTACCGTTCTCCCCTTGTTCGAAGCTTACGACCGTTCCAGCTGCCGCTAGCTACTTCCTATTGTTAAAGGACCGATGGTTTTGTATTACGTATCGGAACAAATTATATTTATTTAACTTTTAACTTATTTAATTGTAATTTGCATGTAATGTATTGTATCAAAAGGCAAGGTTAGGGTAATAACTGATGTCAAGAACGATTAATCCATTTTCAGTTATTTCTTATGGGAAAACAAAATTGATTCAGTTCTCGAAATAATCGAATTTCGACGCTCCTTCTGAACGAATTATCGTCGAGAACCGAGGCTCTACTGTATTTTGCTAGAGACTTTGAATTTGTTTCAAGATGAAGATAAATGACTGAATATTACTAGACTGTAAGAGTTTAGCTTACAATTTGCGTTTTTCGACCATTTCGGTAGAGTCAAAGTTGACTGAACGTGGTTTTTTTTTCATTTATCGTGATTTATATGCAAATATTTCGAAAATGAGAAAGGCTACAACCTTTAATTATTTTTAATTGTATTCTACATGAAATTGCACACATTTTCATATATAAAACTTTATGTAACGGCTAATTTAAAATGGTGCAAACATTACCACAATCGCACGTATGATTTTTTCGGAAGGGTTACCGCGCGGACCGTAAACCGAAAATGTAAAAAGGTTTTTTCATAAATTCACCATAAATCGAAATATTGTGCTAGAGACTTCCAATTTATTGCAAAATGAAGGTAAATGCTTGAATATTACTAGAATATAAGCGTTTTAGCTTACAATTGCGTTTTTTGACCATTTCGGTAGAGTCAAAGATGACCGAAGGTTGAAATTTTGGCAATTATCATTATTTATATGAAAATATCTCAAAACTGATAAAAGCTACAACCATGGGTTGTTTTTAGTTGTATTCTGCATGAAATTGCGCACATTTCCATATATAAAACTTTATATAACGGCTAATTTTAAAATGGTGCAAACATTACCACAATCGCATGTATGATTTTTTTCGGAAGAGTTACCGCGCGGACGTAAGGAAAAGGTTTTTTCATAAATTCACCATAAATCGAAATATTGTGCTAGAGACTTCCAATTAGTTGCAAAATTAAGGTAAATGATTGAATATTACTAAAATATAAGATTTTTAGCTTACAATTGCCGTTTTCGACCATTTCGGTGGAGTCAAAGTTGACCAAAGGTTGAAATTTTGGCAATTATCGTTATTTATATGAAAATATCTCAAAACTGATAAAAGCTACAATCATGAGTATTTTATTGTTGTATTACTATAAAAATGCGCACATTTTCATATATAATACTTCATGTAACGGCTAATTTACAATGGTACAAAAATTATGTCAAAGTGACAAAATAATTTCCGAGATGTGTCACAGATACTTTTTAGTGCGGCAAGAAAGAAATTCGCGCTTGCGCGCCTGCGTAACGATTGTAAACAAAACAACACCTTGATCCGTGAACTCCCAGCATCACCCAAGGCGCGTGATTCAAAAGTTTTAGGCTGGTAGGCCTATAAGTATTTTTCGCAAATTTAAAAAAAACTTTTGTAAGTCGACGTAAAATACGTCCAGTCGGCACATGGGAGACAAAAAATGTCGACGTAAAATACGTTCAGTCGGCGTTAGAGGGTTAATTGTTTACTTTACTCATTATTTAGTTTAACTTTACTTCAAAATGTTTATTTAATTCATGTCTATTATCCCTTTTTTGCAACCAAATTAACCCCCCAAAATTATAAATATTTCGGATGTATACTTACGCGAGGAAAAATGACTCATCGTTGCCAATCTAGTGGAGCGTCACCCATACGCCGATGCATTTACAAACTTTTCCATGAATTCTAGTTGTCATAGTAGTGCAGTAATGATAAAATTGCTGTAATATGTATATATGCTACAAATAGATACACTAATTTCACTTATTTCCCCAGTTTTGTGTAAGTCTTATACCCAGTTTGGAGGGTAAATACATACCAATTGACAACACTGATAAACAATTGAAGAGCGCAAAACACCGACAAAGAATGCTGTAGTCCCCTTGAATAAGTACGAATAAGTGCTGGTAAGAGGTCGGGGTTACAATTGTTGTGATGAAAGTGCCCAAGCGTCTATGGGTACAAGTGGTGTGCGGATTAAGCACAGGAAATGGGAAGTTTGTTGACACAAGCGACTCCGCAAACATCGAGATGGTGTCAATCTTCTAAACTTTTTTAATCGTAAGTAAAAATTTTGAAAGCGATTTGAGGTTGTGGGCACTGCATTGGCCACCCTTTTCATTAACCTCTGTTTGAATCTTAAAATATGGCCTTAATTTCTAACTTTGGAGAAAATACTTACTTCGAAAGGAGAGTAGAGGTCTTGAGCTCCTTCTCTCACCACTACAACTCGTGACCGATGACCATCTCCGGTGTCTGGACGTGTTAAAAGTACTTTTTCGGAGGGTGGCCTAGCCGTGGTAATCGGTGAGTTGGCCAGTCCACGCGGTTGTTTACCCTACGCAATGCTACTTTAATGTAGGGCTACGTAGGGTAAAAAACCGCATGGTACAGGGGTGGACCATGTACGATCAATGTGTACAACCCCAAAAAAAGTACATTCTTGTTGGTGAGAAACGGAGCTAAAGACCTCTACTCCGGTGTCAGGACGCGTTATTATGTACTTTTCTAGGGGTTGTACACATTGATCGTACATGGTCCACCCCTGTACCATGCGATTTTTTACCTAGTAGGCTAGTATTGGGTGAGAAATCAATTTAGGTTGGGTTAGGAACGTAACTAGTGTCAGATTCAAAGCACACATTGCAACAGAAAAATCATATTTACAAGTCCCAAGTGCGATAATACCTACCTAATTTGAATTGAAATTCTACCACCAAATTTTCATCTTGGGTATGATGGCTCCTCCTAGATATTCTATCCTACCCTCAGCCTGACATCTAACTCTTGCCTAATGGATCTAATTTACGGCCAAAATATCAAAATACATACCAATGAATCCACTCTATCCCTTTTCTAATGTTTGACATTACCTCAAAACCAATGAATGACAACAGACGTCACTTCGATGTCAAATCAAAAGGCCGAAAAGGTAATAGTAGTAGTAGGAGGAGGAGCAGACTTTAGAACAGCTCTCCCTTCTGTCGTTTTAGCGCAGTCATGATAATAGTAGTGCTGTAGTATTTTATGTAGGTTTCTCTACAGTCATCAACTACGTAGCCATATAGGCAAATTTGCAGTATTGTATATGAAGATGAAAGTACTATAAATGCTATTATCAAGACTTATCGCACCTTTCACCTATATGAGTAATTTCCAAATTATTCTTTTTTATATATTTTTTATATCTGATTCAGTAATTCATCTCTTGTTGCCATACTTATTAAACCGTCATTTTTTGTAGTTTTTTTCTAAAGCTATAATGAAACGCTTTTGCACGCTATTTCTATTGTCATAATTCAGTCTACGTTTGGGGTGTAAGGTGTCGATTTTGTGATGAACGTAGATTTTATTAGTGTAATGGAAGGACAGTTAATCTCCTCAATGACAAACTCGATAAAATAGTTAATCTCTTCCATTGGGAACTCTTTTCAAAAGAGAAAGTATGCAGAGGTTAATAATACTGAACATAAGACTTCTCTAAGCTTGGACGGTGTCAGAGCAGAGGAAGTTAGATTTGCTTGGCATATTTTCTTCTTCAATGCTTCACATTGATGAAACTGTTTACTGCCGATAAAGAATATTAATTACTTAACATGAAATATTCATAAAACTGTTCAAACAATATGAATATCTAAAATAGGCATGACATCCACCGCAAAACTTCACAAAATAGAATATAATACTCCCAATGGGGTTCTTGCTAAAATACACCACGAAGTAAAAACGCCAATGCTGCGAATACACTATAGGCCTACAACAAACAAAAGAGAAAATTTAAAAGAAAATAAACTGGGTAAGAAACTCGATCGTACCAGAGAACGAAGGTAGATAGTTATATAGTACAGAGGCACTATGATGAATGGATATAGACGCATTCCAGTGAATGAGACTATGGTCAACGCCATCGGTACGCATTGACTGCAGTAAATCCATGAACGGTCGGGTTCATACCGTTAGGCCTATCATCTGAAAATGACTTCCCATGCCGGGAATCGAACCCGGGCCTCCTGGGTGAAAGCCAGGTATCCTAGCCACTAGACCACATGGGATAAAGTTTTAAACAGAATGAGAAGTTTTATCAGAGATGTGAATCGATTAATAATAAACGGAAAGTGCCTCACTACGATAGTAAAAGAGAGGTCAGACTTTAACTGAAAAGTAAGAATAAATTTTGTGAAGGGCACAGTGATTATTATCTACTATGAATCCTTTCATATGTCAGTTCAGATAAGACATGGAAATTCTCCCCATTCTTGAAGCTTATCTGAACTAATCTCTCTCTCTCTCTCTCTCTCTCTCTCTCTCTCTCTCTCTATTACTCTCTCTCTCTCTATCTCTCCTCTCGTCTACTCTCTCTCTCTCTCTCTCTCTCTCTCTCTCTCTCTCTCTCTCTCTCTCTCTCTCTCTCTCTCTCTCTCTCTCTCTCTCTCGTATATTTATCACACAAACACACACACACAGCTACATACAAAAATGGAGGTCGCTAGGTATAGGTAGCTAATGCACCTACCTATATATGGAACTCTCCTTAACCACAGTAAAACAAATTAATGTAAAAAATTAATGACAATTAGTGTCAGTCCTTCGCCCATTTTATGAAATATTTCGGGTACTTGAACTTCTTTGAAATGATGAAAGAATACAATGATAAAAAAAGGAAAATGAATCGTGTATGAGTTTTATTTTATAGGCACCCCTTATTTATCGTTTTCTATGAAAGTTTAAGGACATAACAGAAAACTATCACATGTTAGACTTAATCATCTTAGGGGATACTACTTTAAAAAGAATTTCCCCAGACACTTTCACCATTCTTGTTGTTCTTATCAGTACATCGTATAGTTTTAGCAAACAAAACAGGTTATTGGGGGAGAATGTATATTATCCCGAGTATGTGACTAATTATTCTTGAGTAATTCAATGTTTTTATGTTATAACATTGTTTCGTAAATCTCATTAGATTCAACATGATGCATATTGTAAGAATATTTATGATTATTAAATGTATAGCACTTATATTTTTTATTGTCCTTTAAATTATAATCTATAGTTTAAGAATTAATACTCTACAGGTGTTTTAAGGTTAAGATTAACATAGGTTACCGTCTTTACAAGATTCCCTGGGTACCCCTCTTACGAAATCTGTAAATGCAATCGAATGACATTTCTCAAGAAGTAGAAAAAGTATATTCTTGAAATACCGCCACGAAGAAAAAAAAAATATATAGGTTCCAATTAGCCTCAGATATCTTAAAGACATCGGGGGAATATTCATCGGAAGTCAGCAACAAGCGTTAAAAAAAAAGAAAAAAAAACTTAAATAACAACTGATTATTTTATATCACCATTTTTCACTAACTGATACTTAAGGCTTAACCATATTTTGGTTCACTAAAAAAAATTGTGGTTCATTAAGACAAGAGGAATGAAATTCTAGTGTCGTTTTACAGCTCGAAGTGTCAGGTCATATGAAGCTTTTGAACAGACGATACTGAAATAATTATCACCAAGAATATCGTCTGTTATCAACACTCCACACTATAAAGAACAATTCCAAGGCCATAAATTCAAAATTGTAATTGAGAAACAAACGTCTTACTATTAGAAAAGGCTGCAAAATTAAAGATCAAGACTAAATTTGGTTTATTTACATTTCTGACTCGAAGCGATATTTAGTAAAGCGTCAGAAGGTATATAACTGGAGGAGAAGTGATTGAAAAGGGTAAAAATACGTATTTCTCCATGTCTGCAGTTATAGAGAATAATCTAGGGCCTTTCTTCTCAAGGTCGACCTCAAGGAGCCGACTTGGTCGAGGCGTGCAAAACGACGGGCGTGGATTCGACGAATTGGGGGGAGACCGAGGTACAGGTGATCTCGTAGGCGGTCGCAGCCTTCAGATCGGTGAAGTTTGCCTGATGGAGTCTGTTGCCGCCGAAGTCAAAGGTCATCTCCGACTTATCCTCCACGCATCGAGTTCTGTACAAGAGGATGGGACACCTGTCCAGGTCGTCGGGGTCCTCAAAGGACACGTAGATTACGGAGGACGTGGTATCGAGGATCTCCACGTTCTTCGGCGGGCTGGGTGCTGTAAGGACACGACAGATATTGTTTCCATTCCTTTCTTTAATACTGAAATAAATATTGGAGTTTATGCTCTTCACGTAAAGTATCTACTTGTTTTCATAACTATTAAGGCTTGATAGATTCATAATCCATACCTAGCATTGCTGAATAAATGGGGATTTATTTTTCTTTTGATAGATTCATAATTCATACCTAGCATTGCTGAATAACTAGGAATTCATTTTTTCTTCTGATGGATTCATAATTCATATCCTAGCATTGCTGAAAAACTAGGAATTTATTTTTTGTTTTGATAGATGCATAATTCATATACCTAGCATTGCTGAATAACTATGGATTCATTTTTTCTTCTGATGGATTCATAATTCATATACCTAGCATTGCTGAATAACTATGAATTCATTTTTTCTTTTGATAGATTCATAATTCATACCTACCACTGCTGAATAAATAGGAATTTATTTTTTCTTCTTATGGATTCATAATTCATATACCTAGCATTGCTGAATAACTATGAATTCATTTTTTCTTTTGATAGATTCATAATTCATACCTACCACTGCTGAATAAATAGGAATTTATTTTTTCTTCTGATGGATTCATAATTCATACTTGGCATCGCTGAATAACTTGGATTTCATTTTTTTCTTTCTTAATAAGATATTTCTTTCTGCATTTTCCTTTATCCCCTCTTAAATCTTTCTAATGATCGCAATATTCTTGGGGAGTTTTAATTCCAAGTCAAAGGCCCCTTTGGCGGGCTTGTTCCATTTGAATAGGGTTCATCTTCAGAATATAATGATAATGATAATGATAATGATAATGATAATGATAATGATAATGATAATAATAATAATAATAATATGAAGGAAAAGGAATAAACGGCTGTTTTCTTTCTGATGTCAGAATAACGAAAAAAGTTTTAACATACTTGATATAATCCTTGATTTGATTTATGAAAATTCAGCTACAGAGCCAAGCACTTGGATACTTTCAGCCATCCAGTGCTTAAGCCTTAAGACATGAACTTTCAGCCATCCAGTGCTTAAGCCTTAAGACATGAACTTTCAGCCATCCAGTGCTTAAGCCTTAAGACATGAACTTTCAGCCATCCAGTGCTTAAGCCTTAAGACATGAACTTTCAGCCATCCAGTGCTTAAGCCTTAAGACATGAACTTTCAGCCATCCAGTGCTTAAGCTTTAAGACATGAACTTTCAGCCATCCAGTGCTTAAGCCTTAAGACATGAACTTTCAGCCATCCAGTGCTTAAGCCTTAAGACATGAACTTTCATCCATCCAGTGCTTAAGCCTCAAGACATGAACTTTCAGCCATCCAGTGCTTAAGCTTTAAGACACGAACTTTCAGCCATCCAGTGCTTAAGCCTTAAGACATGAACTTTCAACCACCCAGTGCTTATGCCTTAAGACATGAACTTTCAACCACCCAGTGCTTATGCCTTAAGACATGAACTTTCAGCCATCCAGTGCTTAAGCCTTAAGACATGAACTTTCAGCCATCCAGTGCTTAAGCCTTAAGACATGAACTTTCAGCCATCCAGTGCTTAAGCTTTAAGACATGACAAGAGGGTGATGGAGCGGTTTGACAGAAAGACTGTAACAAGAAAGAGAAGTGGAGATACAGTAAAAGGCTAAAAAAATAAATAAATAAATAAATAAATAAATAAATAAATAAATAAATAAAGTTGGTGAAGATAGGGACTTGAACGACGCTGCAAACAACGTTCAGTAATGCCTACAGTGCACCACGTGTGTGCACTGAAATGCACTGACGATCCTACCCCATTATGGGGAATTTTTTTTTTTTTTTAAGAATCATTGTTTTTTTAGACAGAGGAAACATTCAAGCGACGTAAAGATTGCTAGAAGCCGCCCGTCATTTGGAGCATAAAACCAGATATTCCTCACTTTATCAAGATACTTGATAAACCACAACAAACTAAACGATAGACTCACTGCAAGAATTCGGCTGCCGGATGGCTGTTACTCCAACAGCAACCAAAAACAGCACCAAAAGTACTTTCATGATTTCGAAGGTAAAACTGCGTCTAGTGTCACGTCGGAAGAATGCAATGCTGCACCAATGCTGTTACCTTAAACAACTTATATACCCAAGAATTGAGTCTGCTCAGACATTATCAGACGATAATGTGAGAAAGCTCTGACTGCAATCCAAATGCGAAGTGTAGATAAAGTTTTTTTTTTTTTTTGTGCAACTGTAACTTGAAGTGGGTGGTATATGAAAAAAAATCTCTGTAATTAAGAGTAAAAACAGGCGAAAGGTTCTACCTGTAATTCTCATGAGCAGGTGTTATATGAAGAGTTGGCCAATAAAAAGAAAATGTTAATTATTGGAATTTGCTTATTTTTATTGATTTTGTTCGTAAACAATTCCTGATTTACTTAGTTTCATTTATGATGAAAACTAATGCTCAGCCTCGTCTGTCTGTTAAAACATTTACGCTATAGTCATTTATTCTTTTTTTCAGTATAATCATGAAATATGACTTTAGGAAGATTAAATGCTTGATTAAGCTTCGCAAAAAGAGAAAATTTTTGTCAGGGGTCGAAAAGCCGAAATAAAGGAGAGAAAATCACAAGATGACCTGAGGTATGATATACTGATCCCGGGCTCAATCGAGATCTTTTTCTTTTTCTTTTTTTGACGCAGGTAGACTTCTGGGACGGAATTTCACTGGAGTTGAATCCATTTCGCCCTGAGTGGTTCCAGGAGGGCATGGATTCTCGTGTGTCATATCCGGTGTCGATGCAAATCATCTCCTGGAAGCTGGTTCAAGTCACTCAGTGCGCATGCTCGTATAGCCTAGTCGCTACACCTGCCTTCTAATTGTGAGAAAACTTCTTCACATACAAGATATGTGACACAAGCAATAAACTGCCATCAGAAGCTGTAAACAGCAAGAGTGTGGAAGAAGAGTTTTAAAGAAAGCTAAACAAAGTCATTAGAAGGACACTGTGAATGCACAGTAAAACCTGCTCCTACAGATAAGTGAGCACACGATGTCTCCTCGGATGGACTAATATGTCTTTGAGACATCCTAATCCTTGTAACTCCTAGTAATTCTCTCTCTTTCTAGCACCAATTTGTTTGCTCTCTCAAAATGGATCGTTGATGGCCTTGGTTGCCGAGCAAATTGCTCCCATTCAAGGGAGCAAATTGGAAAGCGAAAAGGACTCCTCGCTCGTTGTGTGAGGAAGAACGCTTCCCACCAACAAATTGTTTTTTGGAGATTGACCCGCACCTTTTACGAAGCACCCAATACTAAAACATTCTTCCCCACTGAACATCGCTTTACGTCATCATCGCCTAACCGTCACTTTTTTCTTGCATAATCTCCCGCCATGTTTCCACTCTCAATATAAATGGCATAAGCATATAGCACCACCTGGTGAAACTGCTGTCATCATTTCAGTCTCTTACTTTCATGCGCTGTATACGCCTAACGTCAATTTTCACTTGCTTGGGGAGTAAGCCTACAAACTACTTTGTTGTTGTTGTTCCTCTTGCTGTTGTTGGGGGTTAGGAAAGGTCTATGGAGGAGCCTAAAAAGGCCTTTAAAAGGTGTTTCGCGCTGAGTTAAAGATACGGGAATTTTAGGATAGGATATTTATGATCTATTTATTAGAATGAAAATCTAAAATATAAATAATGAAATAATGTGCATGTTAAACAGTACAGAACAATTAGTTCTAATAAAATACAGCATATTTTGCGTTGGCGAAACAACGCGCTATTCGACCGTCCATTTTAGCACGTGCCCAGCGTAAGCTGGAGGTCGAATCACGCCTTGTTAAAAGCTTATTTTAAAGCTAGTATCGATAAAAGAAACAATTTTCTGTTAAATACTTGCCATTGCTTTCACTCCTATGTGGTCTAGTGGCTAGGATACCTGGCTTTCACCCAGGAGGCCCGGGTTCGATTCCCGGCATGGGAAGTACTTTTCACGAGGAATTAGGGCAGTTCAGGTCATCATTGTTGACGTTTCAGGTCAGTGACCTAAAGGGGCACATGGAGGTTTTTCGATTGCATC
>NC_087205.1:94678967-94698967 GCF_015104395.2 Macrobrachium nipponense | reverse complement strand
TTCACTCTGGTGTCCCATGGTATTGCGACATCAATGAGTGATACTTTCTTCTTGACTTTGTCAATCAACGTCACGTCTGGTCTGTTTGCACGTATCACCCTATCCGTTCTGATACCATAGTCCCAGAGGATCTTTGCCTGATCGATTTCTATCACTCCTTCAGGTTGGTGCTCGTACCACTTATTACTGCAAGGTAGCTGATGTTTTTTGCACAGGCTCCAGTGGAGGGCTTTTGCCACTGAATCATGCCTCTTTTTGTACTGGTTCTGTGCAAGTGCCGGGCATTCACTTGCTATGTGGTTTTATGGTTTCATTTTTCGTATTGCACTTCCTACATATGGGAGAGATGTTATTTCCGTCTATCGTTCTTTGAACATATCTGGTTCTTAGGGCCTGATCTTGTGCCGCTGTTATCATTCCTTCAGTTTCCTTCTTTAGCTCTCCCCTCTGTAGCCATTGCCATTGTCATCGCTGCTAGTTCTTTAGTCTGTCTCATGTATTGTCCGTGCATTGGTTTGTTGTGCCAGTCCTCTGTTCTGTCTGTCTTTCTCCTGTCTCTGTATATTTGTGGGTCTTGTCTACTTTTATTAGTCCTTCTTCCATGCACTCTTTAGCCACTCGTCTTCCTTGGTTTTCAGATATTGCCCCAGTGCTCTGTTTCGATGTTGACGCAGTCCTCTATACTTAGTAGTCCTCTCCCTCCTTCCTTTCGTGTTATGTATAGTCTGTCCGTATTTGCTCTTGGGTGTAGTGCTTTGTGTATTGTCATATGTTTCCTGGTTTTCTGATCTATGGTGCGGAGTTCTGCCTTCGTCCATTCCACTATTCCTGCGCTGTATCTAATTACTGGCACTGCCCATGTGTTTATGGCTTTTATCATATTTCCGGCGTTGAGTTTTGACTTGAGTATCGCCTTGAGTCTCTGCATATATTCTTTCCTGATCGTGTCCTTCATCTCTTGGTGTTTTATATCCCCTCCTTCCATTATTCCCAGGTATTTGTATCCTGTCTCATCTAGGTGTTTGATGTTGCTCAAATCTGTAGCTTTATCCCTTCAGTTCTCGTTACTTGCCTTTTTGTATGTTGACTAAGGCGCATTTTTTCTATTCCAACTCCATCCTGATGTCCCAAGATACAATGCTTACAGTCTGGATTAGGGTATCTATTTCCTTGATGCTCTTACCATACAGCTTGATGTCGTCCATGAACATCAGATGGTTGATTCTGTTGCCTCTTTTCTTGAGTTGGTACCCGGCATCCATCTTCTGTAGTACTTTTGTCATGGGAATCATGGCTACTACGAAGAGTAGTGGGGACAGTGAGTCGCCCTGGAAGATCCCTCTCCTGATATTAACCTCTGCTAGTCTTATTCCAGAGCTTGTAAGTATTGTATTCCAGTTGCGCATTGTATTTTTTTAGGAAGCTGATGGTGTTTTCCTCTGCCATATATATTTTCAGGCATTCTATTAACCATGTGTGTGGTATCATGTCGAAGGCTTTCTTATAGTCTATCCATGCCATTTTTAGGTTGGTTTTCCTTCTCCTATTGTTCTTCATTACCATTTTGTCTATCAGGAGCTGGTCTTTTGTGCCCCTACACTTCCTTCTGCAGCCTTTCTGTTGGTGGGGGATGGTGTTTTGTCTCCTCTAGGTAGTTGTATAGCCGTTTCACTGATGATACCTGTTAGTAACTTCCACATTATTGGTAGGCAGGTGATAGGCCTGTAGTTACTGGCTATATTTCCCTTACTCTTGTCTTTTTGTACTAAGGATGTTCTTCCTGTGGTCATCCATTTGGGTGCTTGGTGATTTGAGATACAATGCTGGAGTTGTTCTGCTATTCGTGGGTGTAGGGCCTTGAAGTTTTTGAGCCAGTATCCATGGACTTCATCGGGACCTGGGGCTTTCCAGTTTGGCATTTTCTTAGTTGGTGTATGACTGTGTCTGTCGTGATCTCTGTGAATCTTTGTTTTATTCACCCTGTTTCTTCTTCCTTGACTTCCTGGAGCCATGTTGCATGTTTGTTGTGTGATACCGGATTGCTCCATATGTTTTCCCAGAGTCTCTTACTTGGTTCGGCTTCAGGAATTTCTGGGTGTTGTCTTCCCTCTTAGTTGGCTGTATAGTCTTTTTCTGGTTGGTTCCGAATAGTTTGTTCTGTTGGTATCCCTTATTCCTGTTCATGTACCGTTGGATCTTATGTGCTTTGGCCTTATGCCTCTGTTTTACATCTTCTATTGTGTTGTTTAGTCCCCTCACTTGTACTTTGTATTTCTCGTTGAGTTCTTCCCTTGTTTTCTTGCTTCTTAGCCTTTTTTCTGCCATCTCTTTCAGTTTACTCAAGTCAGATCTCATCACCATGATTTGCTTTTCCAGGCGCCTTTTCCAAGGAGGTTGCTGTTTTGGTTTCTGTTGGGTTGGTTGTGCTGGTGGTGTGGGTGTTCGAATCCCCATCAGTTCTGCTACTAATCTTGCTCCTGCATATGTCAAGTTATTTGTTTCTGTGATACTGGTGGTGTGTATTATGCCCATTATTTCATTGACCTCACTTGTTTTCTGCCTCATTTTCTAGGCTTTCATGTAGGGGATCTTTGTTCTCTCTGTATCTGGCTCCATCCATTGTCTAATCTTTTCTATCCATTCCGTCCTCTCTGTTACTTCGTCGGTGTTTCTTCGTGTGTCGTTGTTTGATACCTCATCCTCCCTGTCGTCTTCTGTGGCATCGTCTCTCAGTTCGTCTCGTGTAATTCGTTGTCGTATGACATTTCCCTTTCCAGTTCTTCTCTTTCTGTTGGGAGAGCCAGTTCTTCTTTATGTTCCTTACTTGGTCTGCCAGCCTCTGCTCTGTTTGGGGGGTGTTATTCCTCTCATTCCAGATGTTGACCAATCTTCTTCTATATCCTCTCTCCGTCGGGTTGCTTCTGATGTAGCATCTCCATATTTCCTTATTTTCTTCTCTTGTCCATTTCTTCCTTTTTGCCTCTGTAGCTCCAATCTCAGGCTGTTGATTACTGTCGTTGTGGTGATCAGTTGCTGGATGACGACCTCCAAGTACCTGACCGTCTTCCCCTTCAATTGGGTTGAATACCTGGTTGCCGGACGAAGCTCCTCTGTTGCCAGAGGTTCCATTTACGTCGTTGTCGTTTATTCCTTCATTTCTTTCCATCATTGCTGAGTTTTGCTATTTAACCCATAGCTGGACCCTACCCCACCCTTAGGGATAGGTACTCATTTACAGCTGAGTAGACTGAGGAAATTATGGTAAAGATCCTTTCCCAAGGAATCAACGCCGAGGAGAGCGGTCACCCATCCAACGACTGACCAGCCTCAATGTTGCTTAACTTGACTTAAGTCTATTGACGACCTAACCCACTCCTTCACGGAACCACATTATTATTATTATTATTATTATTATTATTATTATTATTATTATTATTATTATTATTATTATTATTATTATTATTAATGTCAAGGTCTGGTATTATCAATACTAAAATATATGAAAAATATATATTTTTTCTGTTTGTGTTTATTATTATTATTTATTATTATTATTATTATTATTATTTTGAATATCAAGGTCTGGTATTATCAATATTAAAATATATGAAAAATATATATTTTTTATTTTTTTTTTATTCTGGTTGTATTCAGTTATTATCATTATTATTATTATTTTGAATGTCAAGGTCTAGTATTATCAATACTAAAATATATGAAATTATATATATATATATATAGTTAGTTATTGTTATTGTTATTGTTATTGTTATTTTGGTTTATCACAGTCCTCCAATTCGACTGGGTGGTATTTATAGTGTGGGGTTCCGGTTGCAATCCTGCCTCCTTAGAGTCCATCACTTTTCTACTATGTGTGCCGTTTCTAGGATCATACTCATCTGCATGAGTCCTGGAGCTATTTCGGCCTCTAGTTTTTCCAGATTCCTTTTCAGGGATCTTGGGATCGTGCCTATTGTTCGTATGATTATGGTACAATTTCCACTGGCATATCCATATCCTTCTTATTTCTATTTTCAGGTCTTGATACTTATCCATTTTTTCCCTCTCTTTCTCTTCAACTCTGGTGTCCCATCGTATTGCGATATCAATGGATGATAATTTCTTCTTGATTTTGTAAATCAACGTCACGTCTGGTCTATTTGCACGTATCACCCTTTCTGTTCTGATACCATAGTCCCAGAGGATCTTTGCCTGATCGTTTTCTATCAGTACTTCAGGTTGGTGCTCGTACTGCTTATTACTGTAAGGTAGCTGGTGTTTCTTGCACAGGCTCCAGTGGAGGGCTTTTGCCCACTGAATCATGCCTCTTTTTGTACTGGTTCTGTGCAAGTGCCGGGCATTCGCTTGCTATGTGGTTTATGGTTTCATTTTTCGTATTCACTTCCTACATATGGGAGAGATGTTATTTCCGTCTATCGTTCTTTGAACATATCTGGTTCTTAGGGCCTGATCTTGTGCTGCTGTTATCATTCCTTCAGTTTCCTTCTTGAACTCTCCCCTCTGTAACCATTGCCATGTGTCATCGCTGGCCAGTTCTTTAGTCTGTCTCATGTATTGTCCGTGCATTGGTTTGTTGTGCCATTCCTCTGTTCTGTTTGTCATTCTCCTGTCTCTGTATATTTGTGGGTCTTCGTCTACTTTTATCAGTCCTTCTTCCCATCACTCTTTAGCCCACTCGTCTTCACTGGTTTTAGATATTGCCCCGAGTGCTCTGTTTTCGATGTTGACGCAGTCCTCTTTGCTTAGTAGTCCTCTCCCTCCTTCCTTTCGTGTTATGTATAGTCTGTCCGTATTTGCTCTTGGGTGTAGTGCTTTGTGTATTGTCATATGTTTCCTAGTTTTCTGGTCTATGTTACGGAGTTCTGCCTTCGCTTATTCCACTATTCCTGCGCTGTATCTGATTACTGGCACTGCCCATGTGTTTATTATGGCTTTTATCATATTTCCGGCGTTGAGTTTTGACTTGAGTATCGCCTTGAGTCTCTGCATATATTCTTTCCTGATCGTGTCCTTCATCTCTTGATGTTTTATATCCCCTCCTTCCATTATTCCCAGGCATTTGTATCCCGTCTCATCTGTGTGTTTGATGTTGCTCCCATCTGGTAGCTTTATCCCTTCAGTCCTTGTTACTTTGCCCTTTTGTATGCTGACTAAGGCACATTTTTCTATTCCAAACTCCATAATTACTATTATTATTATTATTATTATTATTATTATTATTATTATTATTATTATTATTATTATGTGCTCTATCACACTCCTCCAATTCGACTGGGTGGTATTTATAGTGTGGGGTTCCGGGTTGCATCCTGCCTCCTTAGGAGTCCATCACTTTTCTTACAATGTGCGCCGTTTCTAGGATCACACTCTTCTGCATGAGTCCTGGAGCTACTTCAGCCTCTAGTTTTTCTAGATTCCTTTTCAGCGATCTTGGGATCGTGCCTAGTGCTCCTATGATTATGGGTATGATTTCCACTGGCATATCCCATATCCTTCTTATTTCTATTTTCAGATCTTGATACTTATCCATTTTTTCCCTCTCTTTCTTTCTTCTTCAACTCTGGTGTCCCATGGTATTGCGACATCAATGAGTGATACGTTCTTCTTGACTTTGTCAATCTATTTGCACGTATCACCCGATTTGTTCTGATACCATAGTCCCACAGCATCTTTGCCTGATCATTTTCTATCACTCCTTCAGGTTGGTGCTCGTACCACTTATTAATGCAAGGTAGCTGATGTTTCTTGCACAGGCTCCAGTGGAGGGCTTTTGCCACTGAATCATGCCTCTTTTTGTACTGGTTCTGTGCAAGTGCCGGGCATTCGCTTGCTATGTGGTTTATGGTTTCATTTTTCGTATTGCACTTCCTACATATGGGAGAGATGTTATTTCCGTCTATCGTTCTTTGAACATATCTGGTTCTTAGGGCCTGATCTTGTGCCACTGTTATCATTCCTTCAGTTTCCTTCTTTACCTCTCCCCTCTGTAGCTATTGCCACGTGTCATCGCTGGCTAGTTCTTTAGTCTGTCTCATGTATTGTCCGTGCATTGGTTTGTTGTGCCAGTCCTCTGTTCTGTTTGTCATTCTCCTGTCTCTGTATATTTGTGGGTCTTCGTCTACTTTTATTAGTCCTTCTTCCCATGCACTCTTTAGCCACTCGTCTTCCTTGGTTTCAGATATTGCCCCAGTGCTCTGTTTCGATGTTGACGCAGTCCTCTATACTTAGTAGTCCTCTCCCTCCTTCTTTCGTGTTATGTATAGTCTGTCCGTATTTGCTCTTGGGTGTAGTGCTTTGTGTACTGTCATATGTTTCCTGGTTTTCTGATCTATGGTGCGGAGTTCTGCCTTCGTCCATTCCACTATTCCTGCGCTGTATCTGATTACTGGCACTGCCCATGTGCTTATGGCTTTTTATCATATTTCCGGCGTTTGATTTTTGACTTGAGTATCGCCTTGAGTGCTCTGCATATATTCTTTCCTGATCGTGTCCTTCATCTCTTGGTGTTTTATATCCCCTCCTTCCATTATTCCCAGGTATTTGTATCCTGTCTCATCTATGGTGTTTGATGTTGCTCCCATTGGTAGCTTTATCCCTTCAGTTCTCGTTTTGCCTTTTTGTATGTTGACTAAGGCGCATTTTTCTATTCCAAACTTCATCCTGATGTCCCCAGATACAATCCTTACAGTCTGGATTAGGGTATATATTTCCTTGATGCTCTTACCATACAGCTTGATGTCGTCCATGAACCTCAGATGGTTGATTCTGTTGCCTCTTTTTCTTGAGTTGGTACCCGGCACCCATCTTCTGTAGTACTTTGTCATGGGAATCATGGCTACTACGAAGAGTAGTGGGGACAGTGAGTCGCCCTGGAAGATCCCTCTCTGATATTAACCTCTGCTAGTCTTATTCCAGAGCTTGTAAGTATTGTATTCCAGTTGCGCATTGTATTTTTGAGGAAGCTGATGGTGTTTTCCTCTGCCATATATATTTTTAGGCATTCTATTAACCATGTGTGTGGTATCATGTCGAAGGCTTTCTTATAGTCTATCCATGCCATGCTTAGGTTGGTTTCCTTTCCTCCTCTATTGTTCTTCATTACCATTTTGTCTATCAGGAGCTGGTCTTTTGTGCCCCTACACTTCCTTCTGCAGCCTTTCTGTTGTGGGGGATGGTGTTTGTCTCCTCTAGGTAGTTGTATAGCCTTTCACTGATGATACCTGTTAGTAACTTCCACATTATTGTAGGCAAGGTGATAGGCCTGTAGTTACTGCTATATTTCCCTTACTCTTGTCTTTTTGTACTAAGGATGTTCTTCCTGTGGTCATCCATTTGGGTGCATGGTGATTTGAGATACAATGCTGGAGTTGTTCTGCTATTCGTGGGTGTAGGGCCTTGAAGTTTTTGAGCAAGTATCCATGGACTTCATCGGGACCTGGGGCTTTCCAGTTTGGCATTTTCTTTAGTTGGAGTCTGACTGTGTCTGTCGTGATCTCTGTGAATCTTTGTTTTATTCTCCCTGTTTCTTCTTCCTTGACTTCCTGGAGCCATGTTGCATGTTTGTTGTGTGATACCGGATTGCTCCATATGTTTTCCCAGAGTCTCTTACTTGGTTCGGCTTCAGGAATTTCTTGGTGGTTGTCTTCCCCTCTTAGTTGGTTGTATAGTCTTTTCTGGTTGGTTCCGAATAGTTTGTTCTGTTGTATCCCTTTATTCCTGTTCATGTATCGTTGGATCTTATGTGCTTTGGCCTTATGCCTCTGTTTTACATTTTCTATTGTGTTGTTTAGTTCCCTTTCTTGTACTTTGTATTTCTCGTTGAGTTCCTCCCTTGTTTTCTTGCTTCTTAGCCTTTTTTCTGCCATCTCTTTCAGTTTACTCAAGTCAGATCTCATCACCATGATTTGCTTTTCCAGGCGCCTTTTCCAAGGAGGTTGCTGTTTTGGTTTCTGTTGGGTTGGTTGTGCTGGTGGTGTTGGTGTTCGAATCCTCATCAGTTCTGCTACTAATCTTGCTCCTGCATATGCCAAGTTATTTGTTTCTGTGATACTGGTGGTGTGTATTATGCCCATTAATTTCATTGACCTCACTTGTTTTCTCCCTTAATTTCTTGGTGTTGTAGGCTTTCATGGAGGGGATCTTTGTTCTCTCTGTATCTGGCTCCATCCATTGTCTAATCTTTTCTATCCATTCCGTCCTCTCTGTTATTTCGTCGGTGTTTTTTTCGTGTCGTTGTTTGTATACCTCATCATCACTGTCGTCTTCTGTGGCATCGTCTCTCAGTTCGTCTTCGTGTAATTCGTTGTCGTGTGACATTTCCCTTTCCAGTTTCTTCTCTTTCTGTTATGTAATAGTCCTGTCCCGTATTTGCTCTTCGGTGTAGTGCTTTGTGTATTGTCATATGTTTCCTGGTTTTCTGATCTATGCTGCGGAGTTCTGCCTTCGTCCATTCCACTATTCCTGCGCTGTATCTGATTACTGGCACTGCCCATGTGTTTATGGCTTTTATCATATTTCCTCCATTGAGTTTGACTTGAGTATCGCCTTGAGTCTCTGCAGTATTCTTTCCTGATCGTGTCCTTCATCTCTTGGTTTTATATACCCCTCCTTCCATTATTTCCTTCTTTTCCTTATTCTATTATTATTATTATTATTATTATTATTATTATTATTATTGATTATATTATTATTATTATTATTATTATCATCATTTTGAATGTCTAGGTCTAGTATTATCAATTACTAAAATATATGAAAAATTATCTATTTTATTTATTCTGGTTGTATTTTTATTATTATTATTATATTCAAGGTCTGGTATTATCAGTACTAAAATATATGAGAAATATATGTATTTTTTTTTATTTTGGTTGCATTATTATTATTATTATTATTATTATTATTATTATTATTATTATTATTATTTTATTATTATTATTATTATTGTTGTTCAGAAAATGAACCCTATCCGTGTGGAACAAGCCCACCAAATGGGCCACTGACCTAGAATTCAAGCTTCCAAAGAATATTAAGGTGTCCATTAGGAAGAAACTGAAATAAAATTGCTAAACTTGACAAGAAGACAAACACCATAGAACAGGAATTCCAGCCTGATCGAAGTCATTTTACTCTGACGAGGCCGGAGTCAATCTACGCATTTGCGAATTCCTGGTTCAAATGTCCTACATTTTTTTTTTTCTTTTTTGTTTTTTTTGTTTTTTTAATAGAGAGACTCAAGGCGTCGCAGTTCCCACCACGTGAACGAAATATTCTTGCAGGAAACTCTTGCCAACAACGAGGAGATTCCCTTGCTTTCGCGTCAACTATTCAGCAGCAGAGAGGTGGCAGCAGACCAAGCAAAAGGAGAACAGCCAGCTTTTTGTGTTGGAGAGAGGAAACGCATATTGCTTTTCCGGAATATGTAACTTAGGCCTAAGGCCCCAAGCGCTGTGACTTTTGACAAGGAAATGCATACTGTTTTTCCGGAATGGAGCGGAATTATAAAACTTAGGCCTAAGGGCCCAAGCGCTGTGACTTTTGACAAGGAAATACATACTGCTTTTCCGGAATGGAGGGGAATTATAAAACTTAGGCCTAAGGGCCCAAGCGCTGTGACCTTTGACAAGGAAATCCATACTGCTTTTCCGGAATGGAGGGGAATTATAAAACTTAGGCCTAAGGGCCCAAGCGCTGTGACCTTTGACAAGGAAATGCATACTGTTTTTCCGGAATGGAGGGGAATTATAAAACTTAGGCCTAAGGGCCCAAGCGCTGTGACCTTTGGACAAGGGAATGCATACTGCTTTTCCGGAATGGAGCGGAAATATAAAACTTAGGCCTAAGGGCCCAAGCGCTGTGACTTTTGACAAGGAAATGCATACTGCTTTTCCGGAATGGAGCGGAAATATAAAACTTAGGCCTAAGGGCCCAAGCGCTGTGACTTTTGACAAGGAAATGCATACTGCTTTTCCGGAATGGAGCGGAAATATAAACTTAGGCCTAAGGGCCCAGCGCTGTGACTTTTGACAAGGAAATGCATACTGCTTTTCCGGAATGGAGCGGAATTATAAAACTTAGGCCTAAGGGCCCAAGCGCTGTGACCTTTGACAAGGAAATGCATACTGCTTTTCCGGAATGGAGCGGAATTATAAAACTTAGGCCTAAGGCCCCAAGCGCTGTGACCTTTGACGAGGTCGTTCAGCGTTGAAAGGGAAACTGAGGCGAAGACGTTTTGAAAGGTTTAACAGGAGGAAAACCTCGCAGTTGTCAGGAGAGGGTGGGAAGTAAGATGGAAGAAAGGGCTTGGTAACGGAGGTACGGTCAAAGAAACGAAAAGGTCGCAGCTAAGGGCCGATGGGAAGTCGCAAAGAACCTCAAGCAATGCCTACAGTGCACCGAGGGAGATGCACTGACGGCACCATCCCTACTATAGAGAAAATGCTTCTGTAACTTGGGCTATCAAGCCAAGGACTTTGGATCTTTCTTGATTTCAGAGAGATGTTTAATGTTTTGCTTGTGACGTCATGGACGAACAGAGAACGTCTCAACCGAATAATATATATATATATATATATATATATATATATATATATATATATATATATATATATATACATTATATAAATGTATAAAATGCATTTCAAAGCAGTCATCTCGTGATTGATGTTTCGTCGTTATTGACGTTATTGGTGAGAGTTATTTTTCATGAATTCGGTGTTAAATTTTATACTTACTCACATTTAATTCTTTGTTTATTTATATATTTTATTCTTTACTTATTTATTTATTTTGTAACATACTGAACCACGTGGGAATTCCCCCAGAAAAAAACAAACTATTTCCTCAGTTTTTATTACTATTATATTATTATTACGTAGCATTCTCTCCAACAAAGAAATGTGGACTTATTTTAGGGAAAACCAAACATTCCTATGTTCCTTTAAGCCCAGGCCATTGGTTAAATGCCATAGCCGAAATTTTAAGGGCTCTCCTACCCACAATTTTAATCTTATAGGTCCAGAAACATTTAAAGTTGTGTGTTTTTTTTTTTTTTAGGTAAGTAAAGAAGACCCTGAAATTTTAGGGAATTTTTTTTTTACTGAAATATCCTCCCTAAAATTTTAGGATGATTTTTTTTTGTATAATAACTTCCCTAAAATTTTAGGGATTTTTTTCTTTTTCTTTCTTTTACCGAAATATCCTCCCTAAAATTTTAGGGAGTATATTTATTATACAGAAATATCCTCCTCCTTAGAATTTTAGGGATGATTTTTTTTATTTTTTTTCAAACATATCTTTTTGGGGATTATAGTTTTTTGCCGAAATATCTTCCCTAAAATTTTAGGGAATGCAAGAATATCTTTCCCTAAAAATTTTTAGAATAATTTCTAAAACGCAAATATCTCTTTCCGTGCACTTTTTTTTTTTTCCGTGACTTTACAGTGTCCATAAAGTCCCAGTACCATTACAAGTATTTATTGCTCAGAATGGTACTGGGAATTTATGGACACTCTGTAATTTGGGTGTGAGACTAGGTTAGGTTAGGTTCGGTTAGAATTGACCTCCTTCGTAATTTGAGTGCGGGACTAGGTTAGGTTAGGTTAGAATTGACCTCCCGTCGTAATTTGGGTGTGAGAAACATAATGTGATTATTTTTCAATAAAATTCTTACCTAACCAATGACATGGCAAAGAAAAAAAAAAAAAAAAAAAAAAAAAAAAAAAAAAAAAAAAAAACAAAAAAAAAAAAAAAAAAAAAAAAAAAAAAAAAACAAGGCCTGGCGCAATACTATTACACATCTCGGGAATTTGCTCCCCAGTAATTGGCCACCTGGTACGATCTCTTACTCGGGTATCCAAGAGATGGTGACGTTTATCGCCTCTAAGGGTAAAGAATGCATTTTTTTTGTTTTTTTTTGTTTTTTTTTTTTTTTTTTTTTACAGAAAACAAGTCTTCCCGTTTACTTCTGATGGATTTTAACTTTTTTTTTTTTTTAATTTTTTTTTAACTACTGCATTATTTTTTTAAAAGTTAGAGTTACGATTATTGCATCGGAAACGGTAGGAAATGCGTCTTTATACTCGTTGGTAAACGGATAGACTTTGTTCGTTAATAATAATAATAATAATAATAATAATAATAATAATAATAATAATAATAATAATAATAGAAATATATTTCGGAATGAGACCCTCTCTAAAGCATGTTTTGTTAAATATGGTTGCTGCTTCAGCACTATTAATCTTGTAGTCTTATAGAATAATAAACAACAAAAATGACTCAACAACTGGATGATTTTACCATGTCCTTTGGCACGTTGCTCGTCTAAGCAACAGAGAGAAAGCTGCCATCAGAATAATAGAGAAGACTTTTTGGCAAGATTAACAAAGTAATAAATATAATGTAATTATTCAGAAGATGAACCCCATTCATCAGGAAAAGGGCGGGGGTCGCCATTGACCTGAAATTCAAGATTATGAAGAAAATGACGTTCATTAGTAGTAGTAGTAGGTGGGATATGCCTTTGAAACGGCTCTTCATTACAAAGAAATGACAGATAGTGAAGGGAAATGCGGAAAGAAGAGACCACTTAGCAAAAAATGAAGAAGTGCATTAACAAATAAATAAACGAATTAATAAATAACTAAAATATTTTAGTAAATGATTAAAATGCAAAGAGAATTGTCTGAGAGTAGCTATTTTCCCTCAAACATTTAAAAGTTCCTGTTGCTCGACATTTTCTCATGTACGTATTTTGGCAGCAGCGTCCAGCGAGAATGGAATAATCCCATTTAAGAGCTGCTGCTTCTCTCGCTATTCAGGAATTCACCGAATCTTTTACGAGTCAGTAATATTAAAACCAAGTCCTTATTAGGATTGCGTAACCCGAATCTCAGTCTTGAAGTCCCTGACTTCCTTTCATAGATCGTATCCTGGACTTTCCTCTTCTTTGCTTTTTTCATATCTTTAGATTGACTGACTTGGCTATTCTACATAAAACGAAAAACAGCGACTTTATCATTACAGTTGCCCAGGAGAGAGAGAGAGAGAGAGAGAGAGAGAGAGAGAGAGAGAGAGAGAGAGAGAGTCTCCTCCCTCTCTCTCAATATCTTTTCCAATTCTTTTTTAAACGTCTAGCGCTCCTCCTCCACCTCTCTCTCTCTCTCTCTCTCTCTCTCTCTCTCTCTCTCTCTCTCTCTCTCTCAGTAATCCAAAAGACAACTTTTACGCGTGAAGACTCGTGTAGCAGATGCAGTATCAAAGGAGCTGACTTCAAGTGTTTGTGAGAGTTAAAGAGAGCTTAACTTGACCAAATTGCAATCCCAGCTGCGTGTGTTACATAACGTCAGACTGCGCAGTTTTGTATCCTACAATTGCTGTAAGTTTTCTTAAACTTTTTTTTTTTTGTAGTCGTTGCTTCTTTTGATATTGCAGTCTTTCGTACTTTTGTTATTACAGTCCTTGGTACTTTTGATATTGAAATCCTTGGTACTTTTTTGATATTACAGTCCTTGGTACTTTTGATATTACAGTTCTTGGTAATTTTGATATTACAGTCCTTGGCACTTTTGTTATATTGCAGTACTTGGTACTTCTGTATAGCATTAACTGATTCTTTCTCTCTCTCTGTCTGTCTGTCTGTCTATCTCTCTCTGTTTTCAATTCAGAAAATAAACAAGATGCCATATCGCCTCCTTTCTTAGCCTTCTATTAGTCGTATTTAGAAGTATGCGTTTTTTTAAATCTAATTATTTTCAGAATTCGTCACTGGAGCTAGTAACATTGGTTTCACATTTCACGGAACAAGGAACTGTTCAGCTTTAACTTGAGCTTGATGACAGGAGTAAGAAATAACTCCAAAGCAATGTGGTTTATTCAGTTTGCTCTTTTGAAATAAACTGAAAAAAATAACGGCCCAGCAATGAGGCTTTCAACACCTGTGGATTTATGCGTAAAGGTGGATAGCAACCCCCACCCCCCAAAAAAGAGAGAGAGAGAGAGAGAGAGAGAGAGAGAGAGAGAGAGAGAGAGAGAGAGAGAGAGAGAGGAACAGTAATAAAATGTAAAATAAAAGCCATCCCTTTCATAATATAAAAATACGCGTTATAGCATTCCAGAACGATCGATGACCACCCCCTAGAACAAGCAACATCCGGAAGTGAAACTGGGTCAGTCAGGTCAAAGGTCAGATGTCAGAGCTATAAAAAAAAAAAAAAAAAAAAAAAAAAAAAAAAAAAAAACTTTAGCGCCTTTTGATAGTCTTCTTCCTGGTCTCCTTTATCTTTCTCAGCGATGAGCCATTTGCAGGCGGCTAGCTGTCCGATTAAACCAGCGGCTCACAGTCGGATTAAATCACGGCAGGGCGGGCTAATTAAAACATTGCCGAAATTGGAGTTTGTCTCTTGGACAGTGGCTCAGTCCTTTACTATATAGAGAGTGAGAGAGTGAGTCTGTGTAGACCTTAAAAGATTCTCTCCGAACTGACCCTTCCGGTCTCAATCAACTAAAAGCTTTTAATTGTTATGTCGCGTGTTTGCCAACACGGAAGGAGCAGGGAGCAAATCCCCCCCTTAATTGGTCGGTAGATTAAAAGGTGGTGTGTTTACTCGGGCGCCCCTTCGAAAGAGATAATGGCTTTGGTGGGCGCATTGTTACAGGGGCCGAGGTGAAGGTGGCGCAAAGGAGAGTATGTCTTTTGACCTTGGTTGATGACGCTGTGCGTCGTAACGATAAACGATTCTAGATGGAGGATTGTAAGCACAAAGAAAATGCTGTTTTTTTTTCCTTTTTTTTTTGTCAGTTAAATATTCATTTGCACTTTATTCTATGCAGAGACTTAAAAAAAGATACAACTATTATTCTTACCATTATCTGAACTGCAAAAGTCTCACCAATAAAAGAATGATAAATAAAGAAGAAAACGGACTTATTTACTGTAAACTTTTCTTGGAAGATCATAGATACTAAAATCTGTCTTGAGCAACAACAAAAATGCTACACATTATTTTATTTTGTCAATCACATGTTGGTTTGTATTTCGTAGTAGAAGCTGTAAAAAAAACCGATAGAGCCTTTTTTTATATATTATTAATTGAAAAATGCAAGTGTCAGCTATGGAAAATAATGAAAAAAGCAGAAAATAGATTGACTTAACTATAAACCGTCGTTATTCACGTATGAAATTGTCCGTTCTCGGGCATTCCATTGAGGAGTTAGAGATGTGTATTTCTGGTGATAGAAGTTCACTCTCGACGTGGTTCGGAAGTCATGTCAAGCCGTTGGTCCCGTTGCTGAATAACCACTGCTTCCATGCAACGTCAAAACATAAAAAAAAAAAAGAAAAAAAAAAAAAATTTTGTCCGTTTAAGTTATCGCAGAAACGTCGGCTTATCAATAATAACTAAACTCGAAAGCTGTATGTTTGGTAAAACATTAAAAATAACAGAAAGACAAACAAAAAATATAACGGAAGTTAACCCTGGATTAACTACGGTTTCTCATGCAAATATTCTCGTACGGTAACCCCCCCCACCACAAAAAAAACTTATATGACTTTGTGATTCATGTGCAAGTGTCCATTATAACTATCTTCTGAAATACAGTGAAGTTTGTTTGTATTGTGTTTTTTCGTTGCATGGAACCAGGGGTTATTCAGCAACGGGACCAACGGCTTGACGTGACTTCCGAACCACGTCGAGAGTGAACTTCTATCACCAGAAATACACATCTCTGACCCCTCAATAGAATGCCCGAGAATCGAACTCACTGCCACCGAGGTGGCAGGCAAAACCATACCAGCCACGCCACTGAGGGACTTAAATACAGTGAAGTATATGATGTTTATGATGATTTTCCGATTACCAAAATACCTTCAAGTAGACTGCCCTGCGTTTTCTTAAAAAAAATTCCTTGAAAGTAATTGTCTATTTTGCTTTTTCCTCATACAGAGTCCGACGGGAGTGGAATATCAATAAATCTGAACCTCAGAAGAAGGTGAATATTTATTTTGTTTATTTTTCCACGAGTTAAACGGAGTAGTGACTAAAACAGTATCTGCAAAATGGAAAAAGGAAGCGGAGAAGAGATCATGGACCACGTACCTTATTTAATTCAAACCTTTCAGAAAGGCGAACAATCAAAGAGTATATGATTAAATAAGCTTCAATGTCCCAAAATAGGGGCGTATAAGGCCACTAAGAAGCTGTGGTAACTGTTGCAAAAACATTAATGCTTGTGATTTAAATCAACGAATAGTCAAGAGGATGATTTAGCAGCGTGATTTGTACGATACTTTTTACCAATACAAAGCAGCAATCTGCAACAATATCTGCCTGTATTGAATATTAATTAGGAGCTCAAACGCACACAAAGACATACATACACGCACACGAACCCACACACACACACAAACGCACGCAAATAACACAAACCAAGACACATACAACTTCCACACAAAAACGCGCACAGACGCACGTAAAAATCCCACCCACCCACAAACACATACGCAAACATACATACATGCACACGCACACAAACACATCAACAAACACGAATCATCAGAATTACAACACTCCCAGAGACAGACAGACAGACAGACAGCATCAAGCAAGCAAGCATCACCGCGAGATGATTCATCTGCGTTTGTTTATCGGAGGGCGAGTATTAATTACTGATTCCATCTGCCAGTCGGATTTAAATTCCAGTCTCATGAGCTCACCGTTCAGCTAAATGGCCCGACAGCGAGCCCAATTAGCTTCTCGGGGCCCCAAATGAATGGATGGAAAATGAATGGGCATGACTCTAAGCTCCTCTCATTAAGCTTTGTGACTTTAAATGCCAGGGTGACCTGATTTGAGGAGATGTGTATGTATGTATGTATGTGTACATATATGCATCTATATACATATACAGATATATATATATACGTATATATATTTATATATATGTATATATACTGTTTACATAAAAACACACATATATATGTGCATATTTATGTATACAGTGTATGTACATATATATAAATAGCTATATATACCACATCTAATATATACCACAAAATATATATTATTATATATTATAATAGTACTATAATATATAGTTATATAAATATATACTACTACTATATATATATATATATATATATAATATATATATAGAGAGAGAGAGAGAGAGAGAGAGGAGAGAGAGAGCGAGAGAGAGAGAGAGAGAGAGAAGCCACTCCATGAATAGGGGAAAGGTTTAGCGTTAAAAAAGGCGTAATATACATATATACGCCTACGTATTTACGTAATCATGTATCCACGTATAAATTGTTGAAATGTGTGTCTTATTCAAGAGTCTCTCTCCAGTGAAATTACGAGACGAAGAAAACGACAAAAAACAGAAAACATCGCTTTTTCCAAACTTGGAGGAGGCTACACTTACGTATCTGATACGATTCGGTTATCTCGAATTTGAGAGATAGACGGATCTATATTTAGCCGTGGTAACTACGACATCGTAAAACGCATTATCTGTACAAGGAGTCTTTTATTTTTTTTTATCATCAAGGGAACTCGCTATGAGAAACATTCTACTATATGAAAGAGGATTTGTAAGGTAACCTCTCTCTCTCTCTCTCTCTCTCTCTCTCTCTCTCTCTCTCTCTCAGGGGAAACAACTATGAGAAAAAATCTAATATATGAAAGGGGAATTTATAAAGAACTTATGATTACGATACAAAACTCTCTCTCCTTCTCATCTCGCAGTCGTCTCTCTCCTCTTCTCTCTCTCTCCTCTCTCTCTCTCTCTCTCTCTCTCTCTCTCTCTCTCTCTCTCTCTCTCTCAATTTTGGTAATGCAATTCTACGCCTCAGGTCTCTCCAGAAGAGAATGTGTGATGAAACACACTGAAAGGGAACAGATGATAAAAGAATTCAATATAAGTTTTTTTTATCTGAATCGAGGTAGCAAGATCATGCTAAGAGAGAGAGAGAGAGAGAGAGAGAGAGAGAGAGAGAGAGAGAGAGAGCGTGAATAAAACAGAGACAAATAACCTTGGTTTTATATAACTTGAGCATAACAAGTATGTAGGGTTCGTGCAGTACAGACGGGATATGTAGCCGAGTGCAGATGTTATTATTGCACGCTCACACGCACGCACAGACATATTATATATGTGTGTGTCTGTGTGTGTGCTTGCGTTTATTATGCCGTTTCTTGGTAACTCGGGTATCTCCAGAGGAATGTCGTGTCATTTGCATAACATTCAGTCATCTTTACGGTATGAATCCTACCTCCCCTCGTAAAAGCGTAGCAGCAGCAGCAGCAGCAGCAGCGCAGCAGCAGCAGCAGCAGCAGCAGCAGTAGTAGTAGTAGTAGTAGTAGTAGTATATGGATTTGCCTTTAAAACGGCTCCCCTGTGGTTGCCGGGGCTCTAAGAACTTCGTTCGCATGAGTGTAAGAGAGAGAAAACCGTTTACGCCTTCGATTATTACTCTTCTCTCTCTCTCTCTCTCTCTCTCTCTCTCTCTCTCTCTTTGGACTTTTCTTAGCAGAGCTAATGGAGTCATTAGTATACTGGAGTCGTCTTAGCTTAGAAAGAAAATATGAAAAGAGCTAAAATCGCGGTTTGTCTGAACTTCGACGGGAGCTCGAAATCCCTAAACTTTGCAGTGAGATTTTCGCTTACTCGGGGAGTAAGCCTACAAGCGACTTTGTTGTGGTTTTTGTTGTTCCTGTTGGGAGGGGGTAGGAAAGCCTAAAAAGGTCTGAAAAGGTCTGAAAAGGGTGTTTTATGTTGAGTTAAAGATGCCTGTCAACCTAAACGTGTTTCAAACAGTTTTGTTTCGAAACCGGTTCGAAAGTCAGGTAATTATTACCGACTATAGTAGAATCACATCAACCGTACATTTGATGTCTAGGCCAGTCCCTTACGACGCTCCTGATTGGCTGTTGATATCCCAGTCGCAGGGCTGGAAAGTCAGTATCTCTCGAGAGTTCACATGGGTAGGATCTACGTTCAACCTCTCCTGAGAGATACGTCTTTCAAAAGTATCCCTCAGGAGAGGTGGAACATACATCCCGCCTATGTGAACTCTCTCTCGAGAGAGACTGAGAGTTTCCAGCCCTGTGATTGGCTTATCAACAGCCAATCAGGAGCGTCGTAAGGGACTGGCCTAAACATCAAATGCACGGTTGATGTGAATCTACTATAGGAATGAGCGTCAACTACCCTCATTCACTCCTAGAATACTGAAGATGACGAAGACGAATATGAAAAACAAATAACAGAGAGAAAATGAAATAGACAACCACTGGAAAACTAAAGATAATAAGAAACAATTAAGAGAAAAGTGACAAAACAAAAATGTAGACCAGAAAGCCGAACGCAAAAATATAAACCTAGTTTTGATGAATCATGAATAGATTCATATATGCTCAAAAACATTTATAGAAAGTGATGAATGACAAATGTCAAAAGGACAAATGACATATGACAAGCGGTTCTGTCAATCACAGAAGTGACAGCGCGCGTCGGACAAGCTTAGTGACTGACTCAGCACTGGAAACCGGTTGGATCCGGATTTCGCCTCCACACACAGAGAAAGAGAGAGAGAGAGAGAGGCCAAACTAGGTCGTGTCCCACCTAAGGCTGTGGGCGTAAGGCTGGGGGTGGGTTGGGTGAGGGATGTATGGAATACGGAAGACATCTTCGTTGATGAGAGCGTAGGTGATGGTGAAGGGATGGAAATAAGAATGAGAGAGAGAGAGAGAGAGAGAGAGAGAGAGAGAGAGAGAGAGAGAGAGACTTATTTGTAATCAGATAATGACACTTAGTATAAGAAGGAAAGAGAATATTACCATAAACGTGCTGATACAGATATGAGAGAGAGCGGAGAGAAGAAGAGAGAGAGAGAGAGAGAGAGAGAGAGAGCACTTATTTGTAATCAGATAATAACACTGAAACTATTATCTTAGAATATGTTATGAGAGAGAGAG
>NC_087205.1:94673967-94676467 GCF_015104395.2 Macrobrachium nipponense | reverse complement strand
TGTATGTATGTATGTAAATGTATGTATGTATGTATATATGTATGTATGTATATATATATATATATATATATATATATACTATATATATATATATATTATATATATATATATATATATATATATATATATACTACACTTACTACTGAAAGAGGCAATTCCCGAATAACGCCACCCCAAATTAGTCTATCGCAAAGTAATACCTGAAACCTATCATGAAATACAAAAAATCAACCTAAACTACAAAACAATAAAAAAAAAACAACACAACTCAAGATCCAGCCTACATCATCGTCTATTAAGGATTTTAACTTCCTAGAGAGAAGAAGATGACTCGAATATCATCATCTTTTTGGCCGCGATTCTGCTAAAACTCTTGGCAGTCCCAAAGGAGAGATTCGGTTCCAAAGACAATATTCGTAGCCGTCCTCAGGAAGTCTTCTGAAAAAAACGCGCGAACAAAATTGATTTTAAAATAAAAATGCGTCAGATAAAAGGGTAAATACACAAGGAATAGTTTTCCCAAAAGGTTGTTTATCCTCGCCATTAAATTGTTTATCGAAGAGGCGGTTTCTGTTTAGGCAGAACAGACTATACATACTACACCTCGAGTTCTTTCTCAGATCTTCCTGGCAGTGTCTATGAAAGCGTTTGGCAAAGAACAATAATTCGCCGCTTGACATCCTTTAGCGAATTACATGCACCGATCCTGATTGGCTGCAACGAGAGCCAATCAGAGCGCGAATTACTTACAGGGAGAATCAAGCAAATGGAAAAAAAGGTACTTTATAACTATAAGATACTTTTTAAAGTGAATATCTAGTGTTAAATATTCTGTACGTTATTGAATAATATATATATGTATGTAAAACTAAACCACGAAAATTTGGAACGTTATGAACATATATAAATAAAAGCAAAATCCACAGAGGAAAGTGAAACAATGCGGTAACCCCTGCGAGGCTTTCGACTTTCGTCCTTTCGTAAAGGACAAAAATCGAAAGGCCTAGCAGCGGTTACTCCATTGCTTCATTTTCCCTCATGGATTTTTGCCTATATATATATATATAATATATATAACAAAAAATATTATATATATATATATATATATATATAACACAATTCTAATTAAAGCAATCTGAAAGATAATCAGGTTAGAACAGGCTGAAGTTAAAGAAGCTGAACAGCCAAGTGGGACGACTGAGCTTGAGAACTGATGAAAATCAAAAGGAAACAAGAAAAAAAAAGTGTTTTCTGTGCAGCGTATAATGCTGCATGAAATTCTCATCTACGGCCCGTTGGTGGCCTGTTTTGTTGGCACCTATCTTGGTGCCAGATGCACGATCGTGGCTAAATCTAACCTTAAATGATAAAACCTATTGAGGCTAGAGGGCTGCAATTTGGTATGTTTGATGATTGGTGGGTGGATGATCAACGTGCCAATTTGCAGCCCTCTAGCCTCAGTAGTTTCTATTTAAGGTTAAAGGGACCCATGACCGTGCGTCTGATAACGATATAAGACAGGCCACCACCGGGCCGTGGTTGGTTTCGGATAGAAAACGTGTACTACACCTGAGAATTGGATAATACTTCAGTGACCCTTCAGACGAACTCTAAGATGCGCCATTACAAAATAAAATAAAATAAAAATAAAAAAAAAATAAAAATAAAATAAAATAAATAGATAAGTAAAAAAAAAAAAAACCTTGAAAAAAGTGATAGCGTTCTTATCACTACTGAAGAACTATACCGATTGAACAATGGGTTATGATAACAAAAGCTTTAGAAAGTTCTCCACGATAGACAATAACAATTTTTTCTCTCACTTATAAGACTTAATATATGTTCACAGAACAGATTGGGGGGGGGGATCTAACGTTTGGGGAGGGGGGGGGGGGGGTTAATAGTGCCGTCAGTGCACATCACGTGGGTGCACTGTAGGCATTGCTAAAGGTGTTTGCTTCGTCCTTTCGAGTCTTAGCTAAAACTATTTTTAATCTTTCAATTTGTCTCGGTTCTCACTTCCTTTCATAAATAAGTCTTGCTGTCTAACTACTCTAACTATCATGGTCGTAACGGTACCTATCATTAAACATTTAGCTAGTTGAAATTGAGAGTTTAAATACAAAGTTTAAGATTCTCTCAAAATTATTTTAATTCCTCCCAACGTATTTTATTTAAGCAAGCATATCTTGAACACCCAATCGCTATTATTTCTGCTATTTTTCCCATTTGATATTCCCACTGTATTATTTTCAAACTTATTTATAATAACCATGGGGAAATTTAGTGGAATAAATTGCTTTTATCATTAATATTTTTATCTTACGACATTCACTCGGTGCTATTTGAACCCCGCTGTTTTTCCTAGTCGTTTTTAGTCTAAACTTTTATTAATCTTTTTAAGCAACACTCTCCTCTGGTGAGGTGACGCCAGCTTAATTTCACGAGTACTCTCATAAGTTCTTTTGCGAGGAGATAACATCAGTCACTTTAGACTTCA
>NC_087205.1:94658967-94668967 GCF_015104395.2 Macrobrachium nipponense | reverse complement strand
ATAACACTTCTTCATGTAACTCATTCAGGCTATTTAGCACGTTTAAAAAAATTATATAATAAAATAAAATGTTTCTCCTTCAGTGTGCAGAATTGTAGCAGACTAAAGACTCATTCAGAATCATTTTCATGCTAGGGTAAACCTTATATCCTACATCTGAATTCTAGTCACATATTCATCATGAATATGTGCACGACCAGGACGTCTGATGCTTAGAATTTTTACATGCATAGATGAATGACAATTCTAAACGGAACCTAGATAGTCTGCAAAAAAAAAAAAAAACAGTTTCAGCAGAACAAAATGCATTAAGGGTCACACTCGGAATTTTTGCATGCGTGCATGAATGACAATTCTGAATGGAACCTAAATTCATTAAAAAAAATTCCCGAAATAAAAAACTTATATAAAGTGAGAGAAAACTAAAGAATTATTTAAAGGTCACAACATCAAATCAGCAATTAGGAGGACAATATCAAGAACAGCATCATATAAAGCAACAACAAAACAACGTCCACGAAACAAAAGAGGATCAATAAAATCTGACAACAGGTGTCTGACGAACGCTACATCTCTTTAAAAAGCGCGCAAGCGCGCATCCTTAATCTCAGGGGGCTTTCGTACCTCCATCTGACCCAGAGCGGCTTACTTACCCCAGTCCTCGGTCTGTTATTTTTTGTTGTTGTAAGATTCGTCAACCACCTTTGCCTTTTTTTTTTTTTTTTTTTTTTTTTTTTTTTTTACAGGCAGGGGCATTAATCCTAAGGTCAACCTTCCCCTTCTATATACTAGATTTGGGACGGTTATTTGCATATCTAGACAGACGTATCATGAACGCAGAGGCAGTTCATGATTATGTCTGTCTAGACATATGAACGTAGAGACAGTTGTCAGTTAATTATATGTTAACAGACGTCAGCGATGCTTCCACAGCCTGGGTCACAAGAAGGCGAGAAAGCCAGGTAATTCAAGATGACATTACAGATGCTTCTTTCCAGGGCCTGATATTAGAGGAATATTGTACGTATTTGGCCAAAGCCCTTGCCTTGACACAAGCAAGCGTTGCTTGCAACAATTCATGGAGATCTGGTTTAAGCACAGTGGCTCACAGTGAGGACAGAAACCTAAGATGTGTAAAGCTGTGTGATATGTAACAAATGAAATAATGAGATTATATTTCATTATAAATAAAGTTGTATGTAATGCAGTCGAATGGCGAACATCGATAGACATCGGATAACAGATCCAAGCGATGCAAATCATATCCTGACTTGTGTATCCAAGATTGAACCAGCTAAGACACTTTTTGGGGTTGGGGAGGTGGAGGGGTGGTTGATAGTTGAGGTAGGGGGTGGGGAGGGGGGTGGAGTAGAGGGCTCTGTTGGCGGTGTGAAATAACCGAGAAACACTGCTTCATAGCCTCGTATCTTAACATTTCAGCATTTCATTCTTTCTGTTCTGTCATTACAAGACATTTAAAGTCTGTGACGAACATTTTTTGGCAATAATCAACGAATCATAACTGCAAAAATTTTAAATCTGTTTGAAATTAGACTTGAAAATAAGGTCAGTTTTCATGACGACCAAAAGAAAGTTATGGAAAACTACAGAATTATGCCTGGAGATCGGTTTTAAGCGCTGGAGGAGGAGAAGGAGTGCCAAGATGGCAGAAAGAGAAAAACTTATGGAAAACCACAGAATCACTCCTGTAGATCAATCTCCAATCGGTTTTGAGCTTTGGAGACGGCGGAGTGCCAAGATGGCGGACAGAGAGAGAAGGAATCCAGCATTGGAACATACCACGATTAACGACCGTCTCACTACGTGGAGTGACGTAACTGCTAAGACAGGTTTGTTGCGACCGGTCGCAGGTTGCGTAATAAGTGACCCCAGGGGAAGAAGTGGCTTAGCTTAAACCACCTCGTCAATTGAGCGGATCTCTCTCTCTCTCTCTCTCTCTCTCTCTCTCTCTCTCTCTCTCTCTCTCTCTAGCAGCGTTACATCTCGGCATATAATGGAACTCAAATTCGTATCTATCTATTTACCTATCTCTCTCTCTCATATATATATATATATATATATATATATATATATATATATATATATATATATGATATATGTATATACATATATATTATATATATATTTTTAAAAAAATATATATAGTGTATATAAAATTTATATACATATATTATATATATATGTTTGTATTTGTGTATGTATGAATATATATATATATATATCATGTTTATATAAATATATAATATATTATATGTGTTGTGGTGTGGGTGTTGTGTTTATTTGTTTATGTATATAAAATATTTTAATAATATATATAATAATATATGTATTATATCTATTATATATATATATATCTATATATATATGTCCTATCACATGCAAAATATACAAACACATGAAGTACTCTGACGACACAAATCCCCCCTACGAGGGGGAGGTATCTGTATTAAAAGATGTATTAGTGAAGTTCACTGTATAGACGAAATGACAGGGAGGGCCGCAGTGCTTCTGACCGTCCCTGGCATTTATTCAGGGTAAGAAATGTGTAAACAAATCCCGTGGATTGACTCTCACTCTCTCTCTCTCTCTCTCTCTCTCCTAGAGATTTTTTAATGCGTATTTTGGCACTACCATCTACACTAAATGTAATTCACTAAGATTAAAATTAAAATTCATCGTTAATGACCTTAATATCAATCTAAAAATATAAAAATAGAGAGAGAGCTGACTAAAAGGTTCCAATAGAAAGGAAAACCCACTTTATACGCTGAAGTTTCTTCGGCGCAATTGAGTTTTCCGTATAGAATAGAATATTGTATGAAACTCTTAGCCACGACCCATGAAACTCTCAGCCGACCGTGGTAGCCTGCGCTGCTGCGTTGGCAGACACAAGATCATAGCTAACTTTAACCTTGAATAAAATTAAAAACTACTGAGGCTAGAGGGCTGCAATTCGGTGTATTTGATGATTGAAGGGTGGATGACCAACATACCAACTTGCAGCCCTCTAGCCTCAGTAGTTTTTATGATCTCAAGTCATTTTTATGATCTGAGAGCGGACAGACTAAGTCATCTCAATAGTTTTTTTTTTCAGAACGCGAGAAATAAGCAGATAATTCAACCTAAACCAGAAGAAACCGGTATACAACTCCTGCGTCAGTCTGTAATTTGTAATTTCCAAGGCATGGGGTTAATTACAGAATTACTCGGCCTCTCGGATAATATCGTTAAATCGCCAGTAATTAAGAGTAATAATACTGACCTCACACTGAAGTGAACTTTCCTAAATATTTCGCGAAATTCGCGAGTCATTACTTTCGCGAAAGTAATTTTTCGTTTTTTGTTCTTTCTTTTGTGGAAACAAACAAACCCTTCTCCATTAAAAGGGAGGGTTCCAGTTTATTTCGTGGCCTTGTTGGCATGGTTCCAGAGGTCGCTGGAAGGTTCTTCCAGGCTTCCAGGATTCTGGACCTTTTAAGTTCTTTTTGAGTCTTGTTTTTGACTTTTCCTGTGATCTCTTGTTGTCGATGAGATAGAGAGAGAGAGAGAGAGAGAGAGAGAGAGAGAATCAATATATACATACGTATATAAGAATGTATAATATAATATACATATATATATATATATATATATATATATATATATATATATATATATATATATATAGCGCCTTGTGTTCTAGCGGTTAAGACACTCGCTTTTATAGCTTAATATAAGAACCTGCTTTCGAACCTCAAGAGATGACTGAGCTGATTATTGTGGTCTATTGAAGCAATGATTATATACGTATATGATAATTAAACGGATATTGAAAGAGTTTAATTCATATGGCTATTATTAAGGAATAAAATTAACATACATACGCAGGAACAAAGGAGTGAGTCACAGAACAGATGAAGGGAGGCGAGCAGTAGGGCGCATGCGCTTAATTTGGAGGAGAGCGATGGAAGTGTCTATGGGAAGCCAAACTTGGAATGAGCCAGTGACTGATGTCTGGCAATTCCCGCTGAGCAACCCGCTATTCAGAAGATACGGCTAATGGCTGAATTAAATTGGAGAAGTTATCTGGCTGATAACGAATGTCAAAACAAGGATGTGACCACCTGGAAATGGCTCTGAAAAAGCGATAGGCCTAATGCTCCAAAAAAATGTTTGAAGAGAGAGGATGAATTTATGAACTGAATTTTTAGAACGAGAAATATCCACTTGCGCGGGAGCCACGCTTGGTGATAAGGATGAATAAAAGATTCTTGGCTGGATTTCGGAGACGCCTTTATAAGAAAACATAAAAAATTTATTTTGGTACTAGGAGAATTAACCATATCTTAGCGACAAACGTCTATGATTCAAAGAGAGTTAGTTTTGTGTAATAAACGCTTTCCTCCTGGCCAGGGGTCTACATTGGTGTTCTTATTGGCCTTTGTACACAGTTGTCAAGCGCGTATACTGAATTGCATAAACTCAAGTTTGAATAAGTCGCGGAGAAACTCTGGAACCTTGAAAATGGCACGAGAGGAGGAATATCATTACAAAGAAAAGGAAACTTCATGAAAGATGCCCACCTTGACACAAGCAGTCACAAAAGGGAGCTTTGTGCTGTAGAGCTCGACCCGTGCCTCTCACCCCCCCCCTCCTCTCTCTTCTCTCTCTCTTCGCCCCTCTCCTCTCTCGTCTCTCCCTCTCTCTCTCTCTCCTTCCTCCAACCATCACCAACATAAAGGACCTTTAGTCTTATGAAAAGACTGTATACATAACTTGACTTGTATACCCTGAAGGTTACGTTATTGTTGTCATAGAAGGAGCTCAAATATTTATTCTTTTCTAAATTTATGACGAAAACTGAAAGTTAAACTTCCGAAAATAGAGAGGAGAATGTAATATCTCAATGTCCTAATTTCACATACTTAACAGAGGTAAATATATCTCATTAACGGATTTATTGCAGGGTTCTCTGGTAAGAGAATGACAAGATGAGAAACATTATAAATACGGGGGAGCTTAACAAGCTTTGATTAAAACTTCATATATATATATATATATATATATATATATATATATATATATATAGTAAGCTAACTCACACCTTATTCAATTGGCAAATCAATATGGAAGCGACCCACTTTCCCATTTGCGTCTAAGGTTACGAAATCCTTCTTGCAGAGAGCAAGCGGAAAGCAGGACATCATGAGCGCATGCGCGAACGGCTATACCCATATATGCACATCTATGCGAGCTGGGATGATTATACGCTGAAAGTGGTACCTACTATATCGCAAGCTTCTTCGTATAATGAATATAACGTTAGCAATATTACTCAACGCTTTCCTTCATAATGAGAAACATTACACAAAAGAAGAAAAAATGCCTTTATTAAGAGCAAATTTTGTTACGATAGGTGGCTATTATAAAACAATTACAAAGGAAGAATAGAAAACATTTTCACAAAGGAGTACATTGATTATTGTTTTTTGTGTAGCCAGGATAAATTTGTAAGAAGTATTAGTTATTATGGCGTAAAAAAATGATTAAAAGCCTAGTTATAAAAAATTAAAATAATGACGATCTGCCTGGTAACAAACTTAGACTCACAGACTTTGATACCCGTAGTATAATGCCAAGTAACTGACCACCCCCCACCCCCTCACAACCCCACCCTACGGCTACCCGCACCTGCATTAACCTAAAACTGAATATAGAATAGCTGTAAATCAACAGATGTTCGATACAAAGCGGCATTTACAGCCGACATTAACAACCGATCGAAAGTTTAACTAGCCCATCGTACGAGCAATCATTAACACAGTAGTCAATATGCATTATGAGACTAATAATTGCGAAGGGTGCAGCATTTTATGGAACAAATACCCCTCTCTCTCTCTCTCTCTCTCTCTCTCTCAGATATACTGTTCCCGCGCCTCTGCTGGAACACAATAGAGTATAGACTCTAGTAGAAGGAGAGGCGGGTGGGGGGTGGGTGAGAGAAGTCGTTCTGGTACTACATCTACCCAAGGTATCATATAGAGAACTTGCATCTAACCTTCTGAAGTCTATATAGTTTAGACCGATGACCTTTGAACACGCATGTAGATGAACCTTTATATTCTATTTAATAAAAAAGCTTTAATATTTCCATCCCATAAGGATACCATATAGATAAAAGGATAAATTAAGAGTGGAATAGGCATGAATATATAAAGAAATACATGAATGGGAAGGCAAACAAACTGTAATGCTAATCTAAAAAAATAAATAAATAAATCATTAGAGGGACTAATGAAATTATGTTAATAATAAGAACCCGTCTAGAAATTGGCTGTGATTTTTTTAAATAACTTTAAAAAGTGTGAAATATCAATATACTTATAAATAACAAGGAATAAATAATAATAAGAACCCGTCTAGAAATTGGCTGTGATTTTTTTAAATAACTTTAAAAAGTGTGAAATATCAATATACTTATAAATAACAAGATAAATATATAGACAGTTTTAGAGAGAGAGAGAGAGAGAGTGAGAGAGAGAGAGAGAGACGAGGTTGAGCGAGAGAGAGAAGAGAGAGAGAGAGAGAGAGAGAGAGAGAGAGAGAGAGAGAGAGAGAGAGAGAACATGCCATTATAGTATATAAAGACAATGTATTTATTTCATTCAATTCTCCATCATAAACGTATTACTTTATTGTTATCACTTTTCGCACTAGGGTTTACTTAAACGGTTGTACAACACTTATATGATACTTTCCCTAATTAAAGATAGGTATTAGCTAGTAATTACTATGAGAAAAGTATTCAAATGAATTATTCGTCTAAAATACGGCGTCAACCGATTACTTTCAAAAGTCGTAACAGGCGTAAGCTAACTCCTCTTCCATAGTTTGTAGTTATTGTTTACAAGGTCATCTGCAACGGTGACAACTATATTAGATAAATTTGTAGTTGGTGTTTTTGATTGGTGTTTTTGATACATTTAAATGTTTGTGCTTGTGTGTTTCATGTTTTATTTTTTAAATCTAAGCCCTTACAATTATTTACATTCAAAGATGGTACTAAAGAAACCCGACTCCTCAGATATATCTTAACGACTCGTAAAAAACGAATGTTTGTCGAATTCGAAACCTTTGATAAGGGGAAATGTTGCAGCCCGAGGAGTACTACCACCCACGAATGCTAAAATGTTGACATCGGAAAATAAAATGCCCCGTGATTTGTTTAAATAAGACGTTGTCGAACCTTAGAATTTTTACTTCTGTTCTTCAAGCTAGTCTTAGTGCAACTACAATGATAAGGTTCAGTATCCTGTCTGACTGTACTCTCTCTCTCTCTCTCTCTCTCTCTCTCTCTCTCTCTCTCTCAATAACTGGCGCGTTTAGGCGCACTATCGGCGAAAGCACTTCTAAAAAACACGCCGATACCCAATTTACAACGTAAGCAAAGGTATCTGTCTCTCACTCCCCCTGAACAATCAGTGATGCTTGCACGGCCATTTCATCCCCTTGGCTCTTAGCTGTGCCAATCGAAAGCCTCATTCCAGAGCAGAAATAGAGATGCCCCGATCACGTGAATGACCACAAAGCACATGCAACACGATCAAGCAGAGGGGGGGAGGGACAGTACAGGACGTTCAATTCTCAAACCAAAACCCGGAGGCCCTCGATCTCTCTCTCACCCAGAAACAGCGGATTCGACCACGTGTTCGGTTAGTGATCAGCGTGTAAGAGGAGAAGAAGAAGGAGAAGAAGAAAGGAGGGGTGGGGGGAGGAGGAGGTGAAGAACATGAAGAAAAAGGAGAAGAGCAGCTCAACAAACCTGTTCCTTAAGGATGGTTTTAAGGAGACCGGCGCACAATTGGAAACCGGTAAGCCGGGTGTGCTTCAGGTTTTCGCTCTGTGCCTTGGTTTTATATGAAAGTCGGTCTACTAGGAAACATTATATTTTTGCCTTCTGAATAAAGATTTTTCATGAGAGGTTCTCTGCCCTAAAATAAAGAAACTATCAACTTTTTGTGGTGAAAAGGTAAATGAAACAGAAACTCACATTTAGAATGCTATATATCAAGGAAGAGAATGGGTGTTGCTTCTACTGTAATTACATATCTCTATACAGTAGAGAACTGAGTAAAAAACTACTTTTCTCCATTAAATGTCAGTTTATGAAATTCAGACACACTTGATTCTAGGCCTACTCAACATAAACTTTCATTTCATTTACTTCGTTGCTTCTAATTGGATATATATATGTATGTGAAATGGGTATGTATACACAGTGTATAGGTATGGGTATACGTACGTTAATACATAGCAAATTCAAGTATGCTGAACTATGAAAAATATAACAATATTTGTTGATTCTGTACATAAATTACATATATTGTATTTGTATTGTATTGTAAAATGACCTTTACAATATATTTTTTTATGAGCATTGCGAATCTTTATTCCATTCCTGATTTTTCTTTATGCGAGATTGTTTCTTTGGTAGCCATAATTGCTGGAAATTAATCCTGGTATTTTCAAGTTTTAAATCTTTGTTTTTCCTAATCTCGGCTCCAGTACGGTGATGGAAGGCAGTCTTTTGTTATCATTTCCTCTTTGGATTTATAGGTTTTCATTGTAAAACATCTGAAAACGCTGCATGTTAAGTCACCCCTCTCTGGATAAGTCACCCCTTTCTGGATATCAAGCAGAGATGAGCGTATTAGCCAACCTTCATATCTTACGAAGCAGATTTTCATGCAGGATCACTATGCTTCTTTGGTGTTCAAAACCAAAGGTTATTATGTATAGTTATCAACTGCAGTATCATAACCGAGTCCAACGAAGAAAGTAATCTGGTCTTTTCGCTGACAGTTTTCATTCATAGATGCAAGTTCAATTTGTCTCCAGTCATACCTAGCTAGGCCTATAGTTTGATACTATAGTTTGTTATTTAAGGGAAAAGACCACACATTCCTAGGCCTATTCTCTTCTCAGTGAGTCCTATGCACTTCTGTCTCCTTCAGAGTCCTACGACTGTCCTTGTATATCCTGCGCATGAGTTCAACAAGGTTCAAATATCTATAGAGATCAGCTAGGCAAGTGGCACTTATTACATTTTAGTACCATACCTTCTAAACTTATCAAATATATTTTGAGTCCTTTTTCTTATAATTACTAATTTTATTTATGTAAATAGATTGTAATGCACCTATACAATATTATAAAGTTGTAAGAAACTGTAAATGTATATTTTCTCAATAAAAGTAAATATATATATATATATATATATATATATATATATATATATATATATATATATATATATATATATATTGAGCTGCCTCGAATATGTATATGCTACAATGTAATCTCCCCTTCTGGATTTTAATTAGTCCATATTTACTGCAACAATGGTTTCAAAGCCTAAAATAGGCAGATAAGGTTAAATTCTTAATGTGTGATTGCTGATTATAACTGTATTTACTAGATCCTGCAAAGCCATTATTGTAAGAATTTGTATTACAGTTCGTTCATTACAGCACGATAAAACTATATTCCATAGTGATATTTCGTCACAATTTTGCAGAATCATTGCACCTTAATTGCTGTATATACCCCATAGTCGTGAAAAAGTTGACAGTTTTAGATATCCTATATCCTTAAAGTAGACAACCTTTAATATCCTATATTTTAGTGGTTAATAATTACTCAAGCTGATTAGGCCTAGTTAGAGGAAGTGATTAAGACGACACTTCTCTAGACCTAAGTAACCCACAAACACTCTGTTCACGTTGCAATGCGCCGTTTGTTGACCTCTTTGGCGTTGATACCGCTTGCATTGCCTCCTGAGAGTGCATGAGCACATCCAGGGACGCAAAATCACAAGCACACACATACATGCACGCGCCATTTATTGCTATCACGAAACCCGGATTCCACCACGTTGCCATTCACCGGTGGGGAATAGCTGGTTTAGTAGTTACTCATTCTCACCTCTCTGTTTTGGTTG
>NC_087205.1:94641467-94653967 GCF_015104395.2 Macrobrachium nipponense | reverse complement strand
CGTCCCACTCGGACGGTGGTTCGATCCCATGGGGGGACGAAATTGTTATCAACTAAAAAAAAAAAAAAATTAAAAAAAAAAAAAAAAATTCCCCTTCGGTACATATATGAAAAATATATCATTTGGGAGGTAAAGTGAATTTAGATATAAAGGACATTTGTAGCTTGAATTGATATATAAATAGATCACGGTTCGATGTGATAATTATTCATATATATATATATATATATATATATATATATATATATATATATGCATAGTATGTACATATATATATATATATATATATGTACTATAATATATATATATATAATATATATATGCATATATAGTACATATATATATATATATATATATTATATATATATATATATATATATGTACTATAAATATATATATATATATATATATATGTACTATAATATATATATATATAATATATATATATATATATATCTATATATATATATATGATATATAGGTATCTATATATATAGGTACATATCTATATAGGTATCTATATCTATGTATATATATATCATATATATCTCTATATATATATATACTATATATATATATATATTATATATGGAGGGGCTCCATATGGCATATTTTTATCAGTGAAAAATTACCTATTTATCACAAAGACAAGATTATATATATATATCATATAATATATATATATATATATATATATATATATATACATATATATATAACTTTTGCTGTATTAGGTTATAATTTCTTGAGAATATAAACTAAGACCCAAGACGAAGGAGGAAGCTGAACGTCAGCTAATGAAAACTTGCTATTCCACATTCCTTCATCCTTGTCTTCCCAGCTTCAGAAACAGAACAAGGAAAAACAGCCAGAACAGGAAACAGGAACAGGCTAAGACAAGAGAGAGAGACAGTGAAACAGAAAGCAGACAACCCAGGTCTTCATGTGTTCTGTTACGCGGACTACACATAGAGACGTTGAAACGCAGATCCAACGGCTTAAGGAGAGCATTGTTATGTCTAGGGGCAAGGAATCTCTGCTTCTTCTGGCACTGGCAGAAACAGCTGCTGCTGCTGCTGCTGCTTGGTCCGTGAGCAAGTCGCTTGTTGCATGGCCGAGAGGTTGCAGAGAATGGCAAAAAAGATAAAAATGATTTGCTGATAAGAACATTTTCTTTGAATTATAATTTGAAGGCAGAAGAACTGAATCTTCTGTAGCGGTACAGTCAATGGGAGGCAGTGATTCTCAAGAAACAAGTTGCATGGCTGAGAGGTTGCAGAGAATGGCAAAAAATATGAAAAAGTTGCTGAAGGCAGAAGAATTGACTCTTCTGTAGTGGTACGGTCAATGGGAGGCAGTGATTGTCAAGAAACTTGTTGCATGACTCAAGAGGTTAGAGAGAATGGCAAAAAAGATAAAGTTGCTGATAGGAACATTTGCTTTTGAATGTAATTTGAAGGCAGAAGAAGTGACCTTACTGTATTGCAGTCAATAGAAGGCACTGAACCTCAAAGGATGTGTGAAGGGTTTACAAAAATGGACCTCCTTGAGGTCTTAGCCAAGACTGGCAAACCTTGTACAGAGCTGCAGAGCCATAGCACAGTAACGATAAACCTCTGGCACTTCCGTGAGGCTCTTCGCCAAATACAATCGGAAACAGGAAGGACAATATTCCAAACACAGCCTTTATATTGCTTTCATTTTCAAGGTTAGTACCAGGGTTGGCAATGATTAAATCAAACTGATTTATTCAAGTGATTAAATCTTTGATTTTTTCATTAAAAAATATGATTTTTTATCTTTTTTTATTTGAAAGCAAACAAACTGAAAAATATGGTTTAGAGGTTAATAAAATCTTAAGCATAACTGTGCTGCATCTATTTATTTTGATAAAATAAAGAAATTGCAAGTACATACTTTAGGCCAGAACTGGAAACCTAAAAGATAAATCAATAGTAATTCTGTCATAAAATACATTTTGAGGAGAAAAAAAAAAGGATTGAAAAAACATTTAACAAATAAAAAACCAAATAAATAAAAAATCAAATAAATCTGTGATTTTTAGATTAATTTTTTTTTTTTTTTAAATCACCAACCCTGATTAGTCCCAAAACCCCCCCCCCCCCCCCACCCCCCCCCCCCCCCCCCCCCCCCCCCCCCCCCCCCCCCCCCCCCCCCCCCACCCCCCCCCCCCCCCCCCCCCCCCCCCCCCCACCCCCCCCCCCCCCCCCCCCCCCCCCCCCCCCCCCCCCCCCCCCCCCCCCCACCTGAAAGTTGAATTTCCATATCATCAAAAATCAGAAACACCACGAAGGTATATATGAAAAGCTCTAGTGAAAGTTTTCTGCATAATTCAAGAACTGCCCCAAACTGAAAAATAGTTGATCACGTTAGCACTGACCTATACCAAGGTTTCTGCCCTATAAGCTAACGAAGCCGGACAAATACAATTTTTAAGGATTCAGTAAATGGTGCGGCTCAACTGAAAGGTACACGAAAACAAAATGCTGAGACGAGCGCAAGCTGCATTTAAAATGGTTGGAAAGCGAAGTAACCTAAAGATAAGACCTCTTGGTTAAAAAGTAATAGATTTATAAAAAGATAACGTGTTAGAACATTGCAAAATATTTAAGAAAAAGGCAGATTTATGTAACACCGTCAGTTATAAAGAAAATTGAAGGAGTTGAATTAAAATACAGACTCAAATAGAGAATTATATTAGAAGAGATAAATATTAGAGGAGAGAAAAGAATTAGAAGAAAGAGAAATATTAGAAGAGAGAAAATATTAGAAGAACGATATATAAATATTAGGAGAAAAATATTAAAAGATAAAGAAAAAATATTGAAAAAATATAGAAAAAAGATAATAGTATTATTAAAAAATAAATAAAGATAAATATTAGAAGAGAGAAAGATATCAGAAGAAAGAAAAATGATTTATTAGAGAAAAATAAATTAGAATAAGAAAAAATAGAATAGAAAGAAAAAAATATAAGAAGAAATGAATATTAGAAGAAAAAAAATATTAGAAAAAGAAAGAAAAATATTAGAATTTAAAGAAAATATTAGAATAAAGAAAAATTATTAGAAGAAAGAAAAATAATAGAAGAAAGAAAAATTATTAGAAGAGAGAAAAATATTAGAATAAAGAAAAATATTAGCAAGAAAGAAAAGAAAAATATTAGATATAAAAGAAGAAAAATTATTAGAAGAAAGAAAAATATTAGAATAAAGAAAAATTATTAGAAGAAAGAAAAATATTAGAATAAAGAAAAATTATTAGAAGAAAGAAAAATATTAGAATAGAATAAATTAAATAAAGAGAAAAATAAGTAAAGAAAAAATGAAGAAAAATAATTGAAGAAAAATATAGAAGAAAAAGAATATTATATAACAAAAGAAAAATTATTGAAGAAAAATTATTAGAAGAAAGAAAAATATTAGAATAAAGAAAAATTATTAGAAGAAAGAAAAAATATTAAAGATTGAAAAGAAAGAAAAATAATAGAAGAAAAAACATTATTAGAGAAATTAATAGATATTAGAGAAAGAAATAAAAAATTAAAATTAAAAAGATTATTGAAGAAGAAAAAATAGAATAAAGAACAATTATTAGAAAGAAATAGAATAAAGAAAAATTATTAGAAGAAAGAAAAATATTAGATGAGAAAAATATCAGTAGAAAGAGTAAAAATATTAAAAGACAGAAAAATATTAGAAGGAAGAAAATAATAGAATAAAGAAAAATTATTAGAAAGAAAAATATTAGAATAAAGACAAATTATTAGAAGAAAGAAAAAATTTTAGATGAGATCAGTAGAAAGAAAAAATATTAAAAGAAAGAAAAATATTAGAAGGAAGAAAAATATAAGAAGATAAATATCAGGAGAAAGAAAAATTATTAAGACAGAAAAATATTAGAAGAGAAAAATATTAGGAGAAAAATATCAGTAGAAAGAAAAATTATTAGAAGAAAGAAAAATATTAGAAGATAAATATCAGTAGAAAGAAAAAAATATTAAATGATAGAAAAATAGTAGAAGAAAGAAAAATATTCGAAGACTCGGGCTTGTCAACAACGGCCCATAAATTAAGAGAGGAAATATATGAAAATGCCAAAATATCCCTCGACGTCCCTCGCATTTGAATAAATCTCTCTCATGCGGACAAAAACTCGCTTTTGCCAGGTGTCAGGATTGTGAAACAGCCTCGTGGGTGCTGTGCGAGATATCATGTTATAAAAAAAATATAAAATAAAAAAAAATAAAAATAAAAAGATTCTGTTTCGTACTCGCAAGTGAAGACACCCCAGGTGTGCGGTATCTCGTTTAGCCTCTCTGACCTTTCGCGAGTTACTAAGGGCTAAGTCACATATTTTTATTTATTTCACTTATATTTATATTCGCTTGATAGTTCAGTGGGATAAATTCCCTCATTTGACCCATAATAAATCGACCCTCTAAAGTGGCCATAATCTTTCGTCGTGATTCCTCAACATATATTTTATTTTAAAGAACAACAAGCACTTGCGTTGCGCATGACGCTATTCTTGAAAAAAAAAAAGTGTCGAATTACTTCCGGTTCCTTCCGGGAAATATAACCCACTACACACGACGCCCAGTTCACGAAAGAAGCACTACCAAAACATACGTCAACACTGAATAGGACACTGAATAGGACAGGGTCAAGTGTCACACCGTTGAAAAATTACGAAAATTTATGGGCACTGCAAATTTATGGGCACTGCAAATTTATTAGCACTGCAAATTTTTTGGCACTGCTTATTTATTGATACTGCAAATTTATGGGCACTGCAAATTTATGGGCACTGCCAATTTATGGGCACTGCAAATTCATGGGCACTGCAAATTTATTGACACTGCAAATTTATGGGCACTGCAAATTGATGGGCGCTCCAAATTTATGGGGCACTGAAAATTTACGGGCATTGCAAATTTATGGGCATTGCAAATTTATTGGCACTGCCAATTTATGGGCACTGCAAAATTTATGGTCACTTCAAATTTATTGGCACTGCAAATTGAGGGAACACTGCAAATTTTTGGCACGAGCAAATTTATGGGGCACTGAAAATTACGGGCATTGCATATTTATGGGCATTGCAAATTTATTGGCACTGCCAATTTATGGGCACTGCAAATTTATGGTCACTTCAAATTTATTGGCACTGCAAATTGAGGGACACTGCAAATTGATGGGCACTGCAAATTTTTTGGCACGGCAAATTTATGGGCACTGCAAATTGATAGGCACTGCCAATTTATTGGCACTGCAAATTTACGGGCATTGCAAATGTATGGGAACTGCAAATTTATTAATACTGCAAATTTATGGGCACTGCAAATTTTGGACTCTTACATAAATAAATAAATAAATAAATAAATAAATAAAAAATTAAATAAATAAATAAATAAATAAATAAATAAATAAATAAATAATAAATAAATAAATAAATAAATAAACTAAATAAATAAATAAATAAATAAATAAATAAATAAATAAATAAATAAATCAAATAAATAAATAAATAAATCATAAATAAATAAATAAATATATAGATAAACTAAACTAAACAAATAATAAAGTAGTGGTCTTGAACTAAATAATAAATAACACTCAAATAAATAATAATTAATTAAAATCAAACTAAACGAAATCAAATAAATGAATATATAAATAAATGAACTAAATAGAAATAAATAATAAATAATAGATAAATATAAAACTAAGTAAATAAATAAATAAATAAATAAATAAATAAATAAATAAATAAATAAATAAATAAATAAACTAAATAAATAAATAAATCAAATAAACTTAAACTTATAATGAAGTAGGGGTCTTAAATAAATAAATAAAATATATAAATAAATAAATCATAAATATATCAATAAACTAAACTAAATAAATAAATAGATAAATGAATAAACTAAACTAATAATGAAGTAGGAAAGATCTTAAATAAATAAATGACTAAATAAATAATAAAAAATATATAAATAAAAAAATAAATTATAAAATAAATAAATAATAAATAAATAAACTAAACTACTAAATAGATAAATAGATAAATGAATAAAACTAAACTAATAAGGAAGTAGGGGTCTTAAATAAATAAATCAACTAACGAAACTAAATAAATAAAAAAAATAAATATAAAATAGATAATCAAATAACTCATAAAAACATGTATATAAAATAAACTAAATGAATAAATAAATAGATAAATAAATAGATAAAGGTAGAGTGATCATGCAGAAAAATTCTAAATATATTTTCATCCTACTGGCATCACTACTAGTACAGATGTTTCGTCTTGCCTTATTTCTGTAACCGAGGGGCGAGCATTCTCGCGGTGTAGATTACAAAGAAAATGAGACTAACTCGCTTTCAGATAAGTGGGAGGAGAACTAGAGCAAGAGAGATACAAAGAAAAGACACAAATTACTGTCCAAAGAAATAGCAGCTCACTTCAAAAGTGGTTCCATTCCTCTGTCGCTTCGTCTGACTCCCAAATATAAGATCCGGGAGTTTATGAGCACTCAATAAAGTTCTCTGTTCTATCTTAGCCCTCTTTTTTTTATTTGTATTTTTATTTATTTATTTTTGTCAAAGGTTGGCTCCACATCCTCGAAGACATTGTAACACTTGAGAGACAGCGGAATGTGTGTGTCGTTCAGGGGACATCACATATTTATTTTGAGTTTTTCATTTCGCCTGTTTTGCTACCTTTCATCTTCGAATAATTTCTTGCCCTTCTTCCCGATTTTCCTTTGTTGAAGGAGTCAGAATGCAACATAGAATCTAGGTTAAAGGCTGAGCGCTGGGACCTATGAGGTCATTCAGCGCTGGCAGGGAAATTGAGTAAACATGATTTAGAGGTGTGACAGGAGGAAAACCTCAAAGCAGTCGCACCATGAAACAGATGTTGCGACAGGGTTGAGGGAAAGTAAGATGAAAGAAAGAGAATATGAACGGAGGTACAGTAAAAAGGAATGAAAGGGGTTGCAGTTAGTAATGCTTACAGTGAACCGTAAGAGGTACTGACCCAACTACCTCTCTAGGAGGTGTTTAAGAAGTCGAGTTTTTGTCAACAATATACTCTTAAAGATGTCGAGCATTTGTCAACAATCTACTCATAAGAAGTCAAATTTGTGTCAACAATATACTCTAAGGAAGTCGAGCTTTTGTCAACAATATACTCTTCTCTTAAGAAGTCGGGCCTTTGTCAACAATCCGCTCTTAAGAAGTCAAGCTTTTGTCAACAATATACTCTTAAAGATGTCGAGCTTTTGTCATAATCTTAAGAAGTCAAGCTTTTGTCAACAATCTACTCTTAAGAAATCAAGCTTTTGTCAACAATATACTCTAAGGAAGTCGAGCTTTTGCTAACAATCTACTCTTATGAAGTCAAGGTTTTGTCAAAAATATACTCTAAAGAAGTCGGGCCTTTGTCAACAATCTATTCCTAAAAAGTCAAGCTTTTGTCAACAATCTACTCTTACGAAGTCAGTCTTTTGTCAACAATATACTCTAAGGAAGTCGAGCTTTTGTCAACAATCTACTCTAAGGAAGTCGAGCTTTTGTCAACAATCTACTCTAAGGAAGTCGAGCTTTTGTCAACAATATACTCTTAAGAAGTCGAGCTTTTGTCAACAATATACTCTTAAAGATGTCGAGTTTTTGACAACAACCTACTCTTAAGAAGTCGAGCTTTTGTCAACAATATACTCTAAGGAAGTCGAGCTTTTGTCAACAATATACTCTTAAAGAGTCGAGCTTTTGACAACAACCTACTCTTAAGAAGTCAAGCTTTTGTCAACAATCTACTCTAAGGAAGTCGAGCTTTTGACAACATTCTCGAGTCTTTTAACTTTTATTTCTTCCTCGTCTTCCTCTCCTCACCCTCCTCCTCTTCCTCTACCCTCCGCCTCCCCAACCTCCATTTCGGTATGCAGTATCCCCACCACCCCATCCCCCCACAACCCAGAGGAGAAACGCAGCCGAGGTCGTTGTCCCCAAGAGGTTGACCCATCAAGGCGAACTTGTGATACCGGGTCAGTCGCTCAACCACTAGTCTGTTTCGTTCGTGTTGCTTGTTTGGATTTCTTGATGTCTCGACTCCTCCTGCCTTATATCTCCTTTTTCTCTTTTCACCCGATGATATTTTTATATATTTTCGCATTCCTTGACTCTCTCTCGTCTTTCATCCGATGATATTTTTGATTCTCCATTCCTTGATTTTCTCTTCGTTTCTCTCTCTCTCTCTCGTCTCTTTATTTAAATTATCTCCTTATTCTTTTTTCATTTCTTATTTATTTTGTTTTGGATGAATAAGTTTGAAAAGGAGTAGGGCAGGACGGGTTTCGCTATAGAAGCTATAGTAAATAGTCGAAACTCGTCAGAGAGAGAGAGAGAGAGAGAATATAAATTTGCATATATAATATACAATTATATATATGATATATATCTTAAATTGCCCATTATACCATCATATATATTCTATATATATATACTAAGGATATATATAGTATATATATATATATTATATATATATATATATACTTATATTTTATATATATATATATACGGTACTATATATACTCCATATAATATATATATATAATATATATATATGTATATATATCTATATATATAGATAGAGAGAAGAGAGAGAGAGAAAATAGAGAGAGAGAGAGAGAGAGAGAGAAGAGGATATATATGTTTATATGAATATGTCAATTACTATATATATATATATATAGGAATATATATATATAATATAGTATATATATGATACATTAAAATACACACACCACACCTATATACATACATAGAGAGAGAGAGAGAGAGAGAGAGAGAGAGAGAGAGAGAGAGAGAGAAATGGCGACACAATTTGTACCCTCGATGCAGAGTGGTGCTTCGGCGTTCCAAACACATTGAATATATTAATAAATCCTACTTATCTATTTGGGTCAGGTTCCGTTCTCTGCAATTCTTATCGATTTCGCGAACCATTATTTCCATATATTTTTTTTTTAAAATATGAAATGAAACATTCCCATTGTTATTTAAAACAAATAATGAAAAGGTTTAACGACTCTTTGATTTACGTTTCACTAAGTTCATGCGATCATAAATTATCTTCATTATTTATTACCATTTATCATTATTTATTTTTGTTATTGTATTCATTCCCTCGAAGTTCAGAGGATCGTAGTTCGGTTAATTTGATGGTGATATAAATTTCCCATCCTCTCTTTTTACCACTGATGTATTAGCTTCGAATGGCATTTTTATTCTCTCTCTCTCTCTCTCTCTCTCTCTCTCTCTCGCTTCTCATCATCTCTCTCATCTCTCTCTCTCTCTTTACTTTCACACCTGTCCTAGATGATATTTCGACAATGTTTTCTCTATCTCTCTCTCAACATCATCATCAGTGGCTCTTTCTTCCTTTCACTACTGCATTGGCATTGAGTTGATTTATATTCTCTCTCTCTCTCTCTCTCTCTCTCTCTCTCTCTCTCTCTCTCTCTCTCTCTCTACACGATGTCTCCTCGGATGGACTATTAAGTCTTTGAGACATCCTAATCCTTGTAACCCCTTGTATCTCTCTCTGTCTCTCCCTCTCTGTACTATGATGGCTCCGAGTGACATTTCCGTTTGCTATTCTCTCTCTCTCTCTCTCTCTCTCTCTCAACTACCTGACCTAGAAATGAACAAGAGCTAACATCACGTTATAAGACTTTGCCGACAGTCCTCCCGGTTGCCGAGTGTCATGTGGCACCTCACACTTCAGAGAGAGGTGCCCTTGGAGGAGAGACGTGGCTCATCTCATGATCCACGTGGCGAGACTTGGGAGAGATAACGACTTATCTCACCAAACCAGTTTTGGTGCATCTGATATCGCAAGGACTACTAACAAACATGGCCACAGACTACTCGGGTTATGTTGCTTGTGACTCTTATTAAAAAGCTTTCGCTGACGTAATGGAGTGTCCAGATATTATGAAAATCTGCGTTTATGAAACATCTTGGGGGGCAGATAATTAATATTATACAGTGTGGTGTGTTCTGTGTTAACTAGTGCAGATGAAACCGAATGGTATAATAGTATGCCAGGCTGGGCGGAATAAAGTCTGCATTTTCGAAACAATATATGCATGATATATATATATATATATATATATATATATATATATATCTATATATATATATATAATACAATAATATATATATATATATATATATCATAATATATATATATATATATATAAAATATGCAATTGTATTGGACCTGGGTTCGTTTCCCAGGACCGGATATCACAATTTCTTCTTCAAATTTCTTTGAACTTGGATCTTCAGGCTTTGTAATGACAAGCGTATCCAGAAAAGAGCAAAAAATTCAAGAAGTTAAGAGGGCATTGTGGCTATTACAATTGCATATCAATCTGGTAAAAAAGTGACCACAAGTTCTAACAGAAATAGTTGTTAAGAAAATAAGAACAAATGGCTCATGGAGAGTAAAATATTCGACATAATCTCAAAGTCTAAGAGCAGAAAGAGAAAGAAGATTGACCAGGGAAGAAGTACTACAGTAAATTCACATCAACCGTGCATCTGATGTCTAGGCCAGTCCCTTACGACGCTCCTGATTGGCTGCTGATAAGCCAATCCACAGGGTTGGAAACTCTCAGTCTCTCTCTAGAGAGTTCACATAGGCAGGATGTATGTTCCTCTTCTCCTGAGGGATAAGTCTTTCAAAAGCATCCCTCAGGAGAGGTGGAACATACATCCTGCCTATGTTAACTCTCTCTAGAGACTTCGAGTTTCCAACTTTCCAGCCCTGTGACTGGCTTATAAACAGCCAATCAGGAGCGTCGTAAGGGACTGGCCTAGACATCAGATGCACGGTTGATGTGAATCTGTTATATAGATCGAAGCTCTCCCAGAGCTCCCCCCCCCCAAAAAAAAAAAAAACCTCTGCAATGATGAAGGAAGAAGAGCAGCAAAGAGCGTATATCGTTCATGATAACAATGATTTATCAGTAATGATGTACCTATTACTATGCATTTGAAATTACAATAATCGTATGAGCATTACTGCTGTTATTACTGCTATGATTATTTATATTCGATATATATGATACAGTTGATATTATTATTATTATTATTATTATTATTATTATTCAAACACATTAATAGTTACCTTATTACATATCTACAGGAAGAGTTAAGTACTCTGAAAGAGCTACGATGGTGGACGAAACTGTTCATAATTAAATATACGGCCGATTTGATAATAGAAAAGCAACCAGCTGTTAGGTTATTGTGATAACGATAAAAAAAACCTAACTTTGGGAACATTATGAAGTAGAGGAATAAGGAGTTCTTGGGAACGCTAAGAGCTGTTGGAGTTTCTTGGTACTAATAATCTTCTTACGCCGTTGGCTTTCAGTCTACGTTTATCATCATTCGTTCTTCCTCTGCAATATTTCCTTTACGTCTTCGGTTACCCGTCCTATCGGACTACGCAGTAAAACGATAGAGAACACAACAAAAAGATAACGGGCGGGCGACTGATAGACAAGACTTTCGATGTTGTACACAATCGTGCATGATTATGCAGTATGACTGCATAGCCAGAGAGACTCTCATACACACTCAATCACCAAATCGTGTCATCAATTTCATGTAGCAACCTAGTGACCTCACATCGTAAGAGTCATGTAACTGCATCACGCTATCTGACCCCTTTGTAATCAGCGTGAACTGAGACCAGCTTGGACACAGTCCTAGCAACCACAGTGACACAAAAGGTCAAGATGACCTCGTAGGGAGGTTACACAGCAAAATATGCCACTCAAGGCTAATACAGTAGTGTAAGGGGGAGAGAGAGAGAGAGAGGGGGGGGTGAGGGGGAAGGAGAATATCACCTCGCCCGAACAGTGGTGTGGATAATGAGGGAGAGAGACGGATGGGGGGGGGGGTGCAGGGGTGCCCGGAATACAAGGAATATCGCTATAACCAGTGTGTGATAAGAGATGATGAGAGAGAGAGATTCCGGAGGGAGAGAGATGAGAGAGAGAGAAATAAATGAATGGAATATCACCTACAACCAGTGTGTTGTGTGTGTGTGCGTGTGTGTGTGTGTGTGTGGAGAGAGAGAGAGAATAAATGGAAGTATGGAACATTACCTAGAACCAGTGTGATAACGAAAGAGACAGAGATAGAGAGAAACGATAAATGGAATATCACCTAGGACCAGTGTGTGATGATGAGAGAGAGAGAGAGAGAGAGAGAGAGAGAGAGAGAGAGAGAGAGAGAGAGAGAATAAAATGGAAGTATCACCTACAACCTGTGTGTGTGTGTGGTGTGTGTGTGAGAGAGAGAGAGAGAGAGAGAGAAAGAGATAATGGATCCTCACCTAGGAACCAGTGTGTGTAGAGAGAGAGAGAGAGAGAGAGAGAGAGAGAG
>NC_087205.1:94626467-94636467 GCF_015104395.2 Macrobrachium nipponense | reverse complement strand
ACCACATGAAAGGTGGGAGAATTAGTACCATCTTTAGACCCAGTGTTGACAACTTTACAAAAGTTTAACACATGTGTGACCTCTTCTCTGTGTCTCTCTCTCTCTCATTGAGGAACGAATAGCATTCAATGTTATCTGACTGTTTTCGTCAAGTTATTCTTGTGCTGACCAAGGCCTAATAGGACATTATATATATATAATAAATATAATATATATATATATTATATATATATATATATGTATTACATATATGTAATATATATATGTATACATATATATACAAATATAGGTTATATATATGTTATATATGTCATATCACATTACCGTGATTCGTATATATACATCGAGCTACAAATGTCCTTTAATATCTAATTCTCTCTACCTCGGAATGAATATATTTTCATATATGTTAACCGAAAGGGAATTTTTTTAGTCTATAAGAGATTTGTCGGCTCACGGGCGCGAACCATCGAACCTGAATTTATCGACTAGAAAATTCCCCTTCGATTAAACATATATGAAAATATATTATTCCAAGGTAGAGCGAATTAGATACTAAAGGACATTTGTAGCTCGACGTATATACATATGTATGTACTATATATAGTGAGTGTATGTGTGTGTGTGTATGTAAACAACTGACACTTTTATGAGGTAAAGTTGATACTAGCTTAGTCTATACTATACAGTAAACCAAGATAAGAATTTCTAGGAGCTTCTAGGCCGATGAGCCTAGCTAATTATAGACCTAAGGAACAGAAGTACATACAAGCGCTTTAATTCAACAATATGCGTCATAAAATGTATTGATATCATCATTCAGGTGCAATTTTAGTACTTTTTGAATACTATCGATGTTGTGAGAGCAAGTAGCGATTATCATCATCATTCATGTGCAATTAAAGTATTTAAAAAAAATAATATCGACCTTATGAGAGCAAGTAGTGGTTATTATAATTATTATCATTATTATCCATGGACTATTAAAGTGCTTGTGGAATACACTGACTAGAAATTGAAACTTGCAAAGAATATGAAGGCGTTTATTAGGATGACGGAATCACCATTGTGGTAGAGGAGTAAGAAGAATAAAAGTAGGTCTACACCTACACACTTTTGTGTTAAGGGCTGTTACGGCGTGAGACCGCAAGAAGCCGCCAGAAAATTGACGCGGTGTGAGAAAAAATGACCATTATTGGGCGGCGTGCCACGGACCTGTGCGCTGTGTTACGGGCATGTTACAGCGTGTTGTTGCGGTGACGTTGCGGTGTCTAGAACAGTGTTACGGCACTGGTGCGGTTTTATAGTGCGTGTTGCTATGCCATGGCACGCCCTCTTGCGGCTTTGTTACTCCGTGTAACGGTGTGTTGTGGGTGGCTTGCGTTGTTGTTGCGGAGTGCACGCACATGTGCACGAGTCACTACGTAGAGTGGTGCATGATTGTTGCACATGCACCGTGCCACACTATGTCAGATATGAACCAGGGGTATATATATATATTTCTGGGCTTGGCCGTGTCGCTCCGTGAAATAGGTTCCTTTAGCACTATTTCTAAGGTAATATATATATATATATATATATATATATATATATATATATATATATATATATATATATATATTTAATATGACTGGTAAAAATGTTCTGTAACAACAGAATTCCATCTAATAAAAGGAGCCCATAAAAACACCAAATGTAGAGAGAAAAGTACTATATTTCAGAGACTGCTGTCTCTCTCTTCAGGTATATGAATGAGAAAAGTTTACAGAAAGGTGGTATTTTTATACCATGAGATTCGTCCACAAGTAAGCCAATTTAGGTCAACCCCGCTGCTAATCTTCTTTAATCTTCTTTAGCGTTGGGTTGAATGAACACTGTGTCGACGATGTCTGATGTCCAATTCCCTTTTGAGATGTTCATTACCTGCTTCTCTTTTATTAAGGCCGATTCCATCATTTGACTCTTGTACCGGCAGTTGCTGCTATAAATTACACGTGACATATTCCAGTTTATTCTATGGTTATGTTCATTTATATGGTTGAAAATAGCCGAGTTCTGTTGCCCATACCTAACTGACCGTTTGTTTGTATTAATCTCTGGGGAAGTGATTTACCTGTAAATCCGATGTAATAAGTGAGGTAATTTTAATGAATTCCTCTCAAAATTAAACGCAATTAGTGCCCAGCATCAAATTTTAAAGTTGAATGGGAAACAGACAACAAAATTCCTTTTCTTGAGTTTTAATAATCAGAGACACGACAGAAATACAAATTTACCATATACAGAAAACCAACGTTCTCACTTTCATATATTTCAAACTACTTTAGCTATCATGACAATACTATCAAGATAGGTGTAGCTAGCAACCTATTCTTAAGAGCCTTACGAATTTGTTCCCCAGATTTCCTGGAAAAAGAATTTGAACTAATTCGCAAGCAACTTTCGTCTTTAAAGTATCCTGACCATATCATTGAGAAAGCAATTCAAAAAGCAAAACGTAATTTTCTACCGACCCCCTGAAGACAAGACCAGAGGACACACCCAACAATAAAATAAAAATTCCCCACCTGGAGACGATTAAGAGAGTAACTCACACCCTTGGGAAATCCAAACCCTTTCGCATTTACCTACCCAAATACCTTAGCCAAATCCCTGATTAACGTCCAACAAAAGACATCGCCCAAAGACTCTGGGTATATGAGATCCCATGCCAGGACTGTGACCAATCTTTTTTTTTACATCGGATTTACAGGTAAATCACTTCCCCAGAGATTAATACAACACAAACGGTCAGTTAGGTATGGCAACAGAACTCGGCTATTTTCAACCATATAAATGAACATAACCATAGAATAAACTGGAATTTGTCACGTGTAATTTATAGCAGCAACTGCCGGTACAAGAGTCAAATGATGGAATCGGCCTTAATAAAAGAGAAGGCAGGTAATGAGCATCTCAAAAGGGAATTGGATATCAGATATCGTCGACGCAGTGTTCATTCAACCAACGCTTAAGAAGATTAAAGGAAGATTATCAGCGGGGGTGACCTAAATTGGCTTACTTGTGGACGAATCTCTTGGTATAGAATACCGCCTTTTTCTGTAAACTTTTCTCATTCATCTAACCTGAAGAGAGAGACAGCAGTCTCTGAAATATAGTACTTTTCTCTCTACATTTTGGTGTTTTTATGGGCTCCTTTTATTAGATTATATATATATATATATATATATATATATTATATATATATATATATATATATATATATATATATATATATATATATATATAAAGAGGTCTGCCAAGCACATCCTTCATTCCACGCACAGCCAGCATGCATTATTGGACCTCCACAGCCTCTCACCCCAGGAGACCCAGAGATTTTTGGTAGCTGTCCTGTGTCTACAGAGACATGTTTTCCTGACTTTTTTTCCCTGTGACTTTATTACCGGCCACCGAAAACTAGAGCAAGAAGTAATTGATGATAAACAGCTAAATATAAAGGGGTGAATTGAATGGCTGGAAAGTTAAAGGAAAAAAAAGGAGAACTAAACTGCGTACAGTGCGCTTTGCAGAGCACACAGTAAGCAGTAACCAATACGGATGATAAGGTTGCTAACAACTGCCAAGTCCTGTGTTGATATATTACCCGTTATGAAGGTGATACCTGTTAAAAGAACTTTAGCTCTAGATTCGTAATCTGTTAAATTTGACATAATTTATATCAAAGTTTTGTTTAAGCCTTGACTTAATTTCAAGTATCATACAAACGTTTAAAAACGAAAGGCCTTATGCCTCCTCCCACGGGATTATGAACGAAAGTTGGTAAAGAATCTTGTTTTGTTTTCTGTGCAGAACCCCGTCTTAGACCTACGTAAACTATTTCGACAAATCACTAGTCTCGCCACCCCATCATGACAGTGTTAATTTTGCCTCACAATTTCAAAGTGTCAGGCGAGACCTCCCTCCTTCAAGTCTTTAGGGACAATGAGACGCTAACCCACAATTCCCTTTTGTCGAAAAAGACGACTTTCATATACAAATTGCCACTCAGTCGAGCCCGTGATGCATTGCTAAAGAGGCGGTTTCCCACTGACACGGACGGCAGAATAGTCCCTGCTGCAGCCTTGTCACGTGGGCCCTCGGTGGCTAAGGCAGATGGCCAGGAGGCTGCTGTTGGCAATGGAGTGAATGAAAGGATGTGGGAGTGTCAGCCCAATGAGCAGAGTTTGGCGCCAGATCAACGACGATGCTTTCTGATGCTCGTAAGTGGCACTACTCATTTCGCGTGCGCTAGAAACGAGAAGAAGAATCCAATCTCTGTTTATAGACCTGGGCACTGAACTCCCGTTCTTTTGTTTTCATACAGAGACGGATGTGGTGTAGTTAAGTAAACCAGCAGTCAGACGTAGGCCAGTGCCGGACTCTTCCCTAGTCCTACCGTGGTCATTTCGAGATGAGTCAGATTTCTGTGGAAGCCGCGAGTTGGATGACTAATGAAAAACACGTAGAATATACGGAAATTTTTTTTTTATTTTCCTCGTCCATTTTACAACTGATATTCCTTAAGTCACATGACATGAAAACGAAACAGTTTTTTATGAGCCTAGACATTTAACATGAATTCCTCATCCCGATTTCGAAGTCAAATTCCTATTAATTTCCTGAACAAGTAGTCAAACGAGCTTCACTAGACCCATAGGGGAATTACCCCTTTAGAATCGGACCTAATGCATTATTCCAATTATTCCCTAACCTTCTCCCTCACGTAGATAGGACTAAGATCCACCTAAGACTCATCTTGGCAGAAAGACCTAGGCTTATATGATATTAAAACATGATATGAGCAACTAGTTTCTTCTTGGTTGTCTTGACAAGTCAGAAATCGAGTTAAATCAATATTGAAACCACCCCCGCTCTCTCTCTCTCTCTCTCTCTCTCTCTCTCTCTCTCTCTCTCTCTCTCTCTCTAAGAATTCTTTACAGCAGTGAGAGCCCGTAGAAGGGTAGTGTCGTCAGTGCACCTCACATGGTGCATTGTAGGCATTTCTTGAAGGGTCTTTGCAGTGTCCCTTCGGCCCCTAGCTGTAACCTCTTTCATTCCTTTTACTGTACCTCCGTTTATAGTTTCTTCCATCATACTACCCCTCTCCTCTCCTCACAATTGATTCGTAGTGCAACTCCTTTGAGGTTTTCCTCCTGTTCCACCTTTCAAAGCTTCTTACTGTCAATTTCGCTTGCAGCGCTGAATGACCAAATAGTTCCCAGCGCTTGGCCTATGATCTGAGTTCTAAATTCTGCTTTTACATCATGAGACTTATAAATGTAACAAAGACAGCCAAAATCTCGTTATTCATATCTATGGCTGCAAATAAATAAAAAAAAAAAAAAAACTGGAAATTTATCCACAGACTCAGATGCAACTTATGATGGAAAAAAAATATAAAAAGGAAATTCCCTCTAATTAAAAAAAAAATGTCTTCCTGTTCCTAGCTTATATTTTATTGGGGTTGGGGGGTTGGGGGGTGGTGTTGGCCCACTAATATGAGTAGGGTCATCAAAATGTAGGGGGGTGCAGGAGGGGAAGGGGAAGGGGGCTCATACCATAGCAGTTGCAACTGCGGTTTGCTAATGTAACTCAACATCCGAGTCAGTCGTACGGGCCCGTCAATTTTTCTATGAGCAAGAGCCCGTGCTGGTATAAGGCCAGCTAATCTTAAACAACGGGATGAACACCAGTAATCGATGGATGGCCAATAGTCTTCTATTATTATTATTATTTTTTTTTTTTTTTTTTTTTTTGCTCTATCACAGTCTTCCAATTCGACTGGGTGGTATTTATAGTGTGGGGTTCCGGGTTTGCACTGCCTCCTTAGGGGATCCATCACTCTTCTTACTATGTGTGCCGTTTCTAGGATCACACTCTTCTGCATGAGTCCTGGAGCTGACTTCAGCCTCTAGTTTTTTTCTAGATTCCTTTTTCAAGGGATCTTGGGATCGTGCCTAGTGCTCCCTATGATTATGGGTACGATTTCCACTGGCATATCCCATATCCTTCCTTATTTCTATTTTCAGATCTTGATACTTATCCAATTTTTCCCTCTCTTTCTCTTCAACTCTGGTGTCCCATGGTATTGCGACATCAATGAGTGATACTTTCTTCTTGACCTTGTCAATCAACGTCACGTCTGGTCTGTTTGCACGTATCACCCTATCCGTTCTGATACCATAGTCCCAGAGGATCTTTGCCTGATCATTTTCTATCACTCCTTCAGGTTGGTGCTCGTACCACTTATTACTGCAAGGTAGCTGATGTTTCTTGCACAGGCCTCCAGTGGAGGGCTTTTGCTAACTGAATCATGCCTCTTTTTGTACTGGTTCTGTGCAAGTGCCGGGCATTCACTTGCTATGTGGTTTATGGTTTCACTTTTCGTATTGCACTTCCTACATATGGGAGAGATGTATTCCGTCTATCGTACTTTGAACATATTCTGGTTCTTAGGGCCTGATCTTGTGCCCGCTGTTATCATTCCTTCAGTTTCCTTCTTTAGCTCTCCCCTCTGTAGCCATTGCCAATTGTCATCGCTGGCTAGTTCTTTAGTCTGTCTCATGTATTGTCCGTGCATTGGTTTGTTGTGCAGTCCTCTGCTTCTGTCTTTCTCCTGTCTCTGTATATTTCTGGGTCTTCGTCTGCTTTTATTAGTCCTTCTTCCCATGCACTCTTTAGCCACTCGTCTTCACTAGTTTTCAGATATTGCCCCAGTGCTCTGTTTTCGATGTTGACGCAGTCCTCTATACTTAGTAGTCCTCTCCCTCCTTCCTTTCGTGTTATGTATAGTCTGTCCGTATTTGCTCTTGGGTGTAGTGCTTTGTGTATTGTCATATGTTTCCTGGTTTTCTGATCTATGCTGCGGAGTTCTGCCTTCGTCCATTCCACTATTCCTGCGCTGTATCTGATTACTGGCACTGCCCATGTGTTTATGGCTTTTATCATATTTCCGGCGTTGAGTTTTGATTTGAGTATCGCCTTGAGTCTCTGCATATATTCTCTCCTGATCGTGTCCTTCAATCTCTCTTGCGTGTTTTATATCTCCTCCTTCCATTATTCCCAGGTCTTTGTATCCTGTCTCATCTATGTGTTTGATGTTGCTCCATCTGGTAGCTTTAATCCCTTCAGTTTCTCGTTTACTTTGCCTTTTTGTATGTTGACTAAGGCGCATTTTTCTATTCCAAACTCCATCCTGATGTCCCCCAGATACAATCCTTACAGTCTGGATTAGGGTATCTATTTCCTTGATGCTCTTACCATACAGCTTGATGTCGTCCATGAACATCAGTTATGGTTGATTCTGTTGCCTCTTTTTCTTGAGTTGGTACCCGGCATCCATCTTCTGTAGTACTTTTGTCATGGGAATCATGGCTACTACGAAGAGTAGTGGGGACAGTGAGTCTTCCCTGGAAGATCCCTCTCCTGATATTTTAACCTCTGCTAGTTTTATTCCAGAGCTTGTAAGTATTGTATTCCAGTTGGCGCATTGTATTTTTGAGGAAGCTGATGGTATTTTCCTCTGCCCCATATATTTTCAGGCATTCTATTAGCCATGTGTGTGGTATCATGTCGAAGGCTTTCTTTAATAGTCTATCCATGCCATACTTAGGTTGGTTTTCCTTCTCCTACTGTTCTTCATTACCATTTTGTCTATCAGGAGCTGGTCTTTTGTGCCCCTACACTTCCTTCTGCAGCCTTTCTGTTGGTGGGGGATGGTGTTTGTCTCCTCTAGGTAGTTGTATAGCCTTTCACTGATGATACCTGTTAGTAACTTCCACATTATTGGTAGGCAGGTGATAGGCCTGTAGTTACTTTTGCCCCTTATATTTCCCTTACTCTGGTCTTTTTGTACTAAGGATGTTCTTCCTGTGGTCATCCATTTGGGTGCTTGGTGATTTGAGATACAATGCTGGAGTTGTTCTGCTATTCGTGGGTGTAGGGCCTTGAAGTTTTTGAGCCAGTATTCATGGACTTCATCGGGGACCTGGGGCTTTCCAGTTTGGCATTTTCTTTAGTTGGTGTCTGACTGTGTCTGTCGTGATGTCTGTGAATCTTGTTTTATTCTCCCTGTTTCTTCTTCCTTGACTTCCTGGAGCCATGTTGCATGTTTGTTGTGTGATACCGGATTGCTCCATATGTTTTCCCAGAGTCTCTTACTTGGTTCGGCGGCTTCAGAATTTCTGGGTGGTTGTCTTCCCCTCTTAGTTGGCTGTATAGTCTTTTCTGGTTGGTTCCGAATAGTTTGTTCTGTTGGTATCCCTTATTCCTGTTCATGTACCGTTGGATCTTATGTGCTTTGGCCTTAAGCCTCTGTTTTACATCTTCTATTGTGTTGTTTAATCCCTATTATTATTATTATTATTATTATTATTATTATTATTATTATTATTATTATTATTATTATTATTATCAAGAGTCATTGTGTTAGTGGTTATTATAAAGAAAAAACACCAATATTATAGCTGGTTCACTTAAGGTAGATACTTGGGTGAGCCCTATGCCTACGAGACGTTTGTTTGGCTGCCGCTGATTGGCTGGGAGCTGCCTACCTACCTCCCGGTGGCCGCTGATTGGCTGGGAGATGCCTACCTACCTCCCGGTACCAGCCAATTAGCGGCCGCCAAACAAACGTCTCGTAAGCATAGAGCTCATCCAAGAACCTACCTTAAGTGAACCAGCTTATAATAACTATCAAAAACATATAAATCGTGTACTAAATCCACGCATTGATGTTTCGTAACTCAGTCAGTAATAAGATAAAATCATTATAAATAAATAAATAAATAACTTTTTCAGGTTTCATTATCAGGAGAAACATTTCGAAATATTCAACCATTGTGCTCTATTCTATGATAGTGTAATCATATCACAGTTGACGCTCTCCCGTGAGTGAGAGATACAAGGATATCAAAAAGCCTTGTTGATTTACATAGTCTCTATAAACTTCGTGTTTTTATTATTATTGTTATCATTATTAGTGAAAGATATTACTGCACCAGCTCCGTTTAACTTTTAAAAACAGTTTTCTCCATTTTTCTAACAACACTTTCTCTCTGATATTACAACTGGGATATTGTTGCATTAAAATTTATTCATTACAGAAAGTAAATAAATAAATAAACCCTTTATCTTTTTACTTTCTGCAATAAATAGATTTTAATCCAACAATATCCCAGTTGTAATAGCAGAGAGAAAGCAGTTATTATAAAAATAGAGATTATTTACATGATTATTTTCAATAATACTTGTTTGAAAGAGGGTTTCCTTCCAATATTATTATTGGGCCTTGACCCAGGCTAACATCCCAAACATCTCTTGAAAATGGGTCACAGATAGGGCCTGAAAGTACTCGAGTGTGTAGTAAAACTAAATGTAAATACTTAGAAGTAAACAAGTTACAAAGTGATTTTGTGGGTTTCTTTTTCAATCATCAGAAGAAAACTGAAAGAAGTATTTGTTTGGTTCATTATTATTATTATTATTATTATTATTATTATTATTATTATTATTATTATTATTATTATTATTATTATTATTATTATTATTATTATTATTATTATTATTATTATTATTATTATTCAACACGAGAAACTCAACATAATATAAAAAGACAAATAGGCTATTTATAAGTCTTAAATAAGCTTACTTGGAATAAAAAGCTAATGTAAACAGATATAAATGAGTTAAAATTCCTTGAAATATAAAAAGAAAATCATGTAAAAAGATATGGACTATCAGCCCTTGGCACTTGAAGGTCTGATGCCCGGCTAATGGGATGGGCACGCATACCCTTAGGAGATATCGTCCTGCCATGTCTCTCAAGTGTCGTGTACATTATTAATCGCATGATTCACGTGGCACTGAAGACGTGAACAGCCACTCTGATGTCGCCTGGCTTTCATTAATGCCTTTTGGGATATTCCTGTGAATTTGTAATACACACACACACACACAA
>NC_087205.1:94611467-94623967 GCF_015104395.2 Macrobrachium nipponense | reverse complement strand
GTTCGCATATGATCACTTTGGAGAAGAGAAAGTCTAGTAGCTTACTATTTCTGAGTCTTCGCTTATGTTCATGTTAAGAAATACTGTTGAAGATATAGGCGCCCATATATATATATATATATATATATATATATATATATATATATATATATATATATACATACATAAATATATATAAATATATATATATATACATATATATATATATACATATATATATACATATATATATATACACACACACACATATATATATATATATATATATATATATATATATATATATATATATGTGTGTGTATATATATAAACTATCGGTAGAATTCAATAAACCTCTCTGAAGCTAAAGGCTATGGTCCAAGCAAGAGTTGATTGAATTTTGAGACAAATCTCACCAGACAAGACTTGACGCCTATGAAGAAATAGTTGTAAACAACTACTTCTTCTTCTTTGTATGACCTGTAGATTTGGTCACCCAAGTCTACCAACCTCATCTCGGAAGACTTTCTACTCACTACAAAGAGTGGAGGAGGAGGAGGAGGAGGAGAAGAATTCAAGAGGCCTCCCCTTGACCTACGATAGGTCACAGATTATCTCCTATAAATTCTAACTCTGAACCTAGAGAGACATTTTTGAGCCACCAAAAGGCAAAAAGGGCTCACGAAAATGGTTTATCCCACAAAGCAAAACAACCTCCCCGATTCGGAGAAGTTTGGTAAACTGTTTGGAAACGGAAGATTGGATCTGCCATAACAATGTAATTTCTCTATTTTGGCTCGCAAGCGTTTATTGATTTAAATTGTGCAGTTTTATTTCAAATATATATATATATATATATCTATATATACTATAATATATATATATTTATGTATTCTATATATATATATATATATATTATATATCATATATATATCAAAGGTAAAAGCCACGAAGGAAAAATAAAACAACGAAGTTTCGCAAGATCTTTCGACTGAACGTTCCTTTTACTCAGCAGAGTAAAGGCCGTTGAGTCGAAATATCTTGCAGAACTCCGTTGTTTATTTTTCCTTCGTGGCTTTTTACCTTTACTTACGGATTTATCACGTTCCAAACTTTCGTGATTCAGTTATACACACACACACACACACACACACACACACACACACACACACACATATATATATATAGATATATATAGATATTATATATAGATATTCTATATATATACTATTATTATATAATATATAATGCCCATTAAAACACTCTGGTTCTAAAGCTAAGGGACTCTTTTTGTTTTTTCGGGGGGGGGGGGGGGGTGGACCAAAACTTCCAACCATTATACTGTGTGTGTTGGAGAGCGAGAGGAGACGAGAGAGAGAGAGAGGGAGGAAGGGAGAGCAAGAGAGAGGAGTGTGTGCATATGTTACATTTAAAAAAAATATATGAACTTGGGAAAACCCAATCCCCAATTTCCTTTTGATTTTTGAATTATGACACATACAATCTCTCTCTCACTCCACCACACACACACACACACACACACACATATATATATATATATATATATATATATATATATATATATATATATATATATATATATGTGGTATATATATAATATGTACGTGTGTCTGCAATGACTGGCGAGACCAATAATAATAATAATACCTTTATTCCACAATATTACAGTGGGTATACTTACAATGTGAATTGGATTAAAATATACTACATAAAATGTAAGGTTAAAATTTAACACCTACTGATTAAAGTAATATACACATAGATTTATATCTTAACATCCATTAAAAGCATTTTGCATAAAAATCATCAGACATAAAATATTAGCATAAAAACACATAGAACCAGAGATGTTTTTCTATCGCTGAGAAGAAAACCAAGAAAACAGGGCGGTTTTTTTTTTTTTTCTTTTTTTTTTTACGTTGTATGGAACCAGCGGTTATTCAGCAACGGGACCAACGGCTTGACGTGACTTCCGAACCACGCCGAGAGTGAACTTCTATCACCAGATATACACATCTCTCACCCCTCAACGGAATGCTCGGGAATCGAACTCGCGGCCACCGAGGATGCAGGCCAAGACCTTGGTAAACAAGACGTGAACGACAAGGGACAATTATTATTGAAGCCACTCAGACTCTATCAAACCTAACCGCTTCAACTGACCGATGCTGGCGCCAGGCGCCATCCACCACCTCAACCTCTGAAGACTCCATCTGACTTATATGTTTATGTCTGCCTTCATACATTCATTTGTTCGTCGACCCTTGGGAAATAGTATTCATATGCAATATACATACATATATACATATATACATACACACATATATATACATATATATTATATATGACTGGTAAAAATGTTCTGTTACGACAGAACTCCATCTAATATAAGGAGCCCCTAAAAACGCCAAAATATTTAGAAAGCAAGTACTATATTTTGCCGTTTTTATGGTCTCCTTTTATTATTATATATATATATATATATATATATATATATATATATATATATATATATATATATATATATATATATATATATATATATGTATTTATTTATATACCTATATATATACATGTATGTATGAATATATATATATCTATCATATATATATATATATATATATATATATATATATATATGTAATAGTGTGGCACAGTGTCGTTATTCCAAAAGACAATAACTTAATAATACTTAAGAAAAAGGCACGAAACGGATAATAAGAGAAGAAAAAGGGAAAGGGAATTCGATAATGATTTTTCTTAGCGAAGGGATTTTGTTACTCCAAACATTAGGCTTTTAGCCATTAGACATCTGGTTTTCATCTCCCCCAAAAAGCCTCTGTCCGTACCAGCGATTAGTGACCAACAAGAGATTATAGCCGACGAGGGATATCGCCCAGGCATCTTCGAGAAATTGGAAACTACTCTCATTAGCGCCTAATGACTAATCGCCGTTCCCTTCGTGAACAGGTCAGAGAGAGCCATTCTGGCATACGTTAAAAAGGAATTCCTGATGGACCCGTTTGTTTCAAAGGAGGGGAGTGCCGAATTCTTAAAAAGCTCCACCCTCCCAAAGGTAGGCCTCTAGTATCGACGAATCAAAAGCCATGAGTGTTGGTCATAAGACAGCCCAAAAGGGGTATCAACGAATGACCTATGAGGTTACCAAGGGATACGCCCCTAAGAAGCCAGGACATGAAGAAGGAGGCGTATACAAATTCAAAGCCTACGAATTACTGTAGAAGACCTGACAGGAAGGCTGTCTGTATGAAGTTAGTAGCCACTAAGACACAAAAAGTCTTTCAGAAAATGCCACACCCAGTAGAATCCAAAAATCCAAAGCGGGGGCTAAGGAGATTTCAACTGAACAAAAAGGCGAGACAGAGAGAGAGCAGGCAGAAAAGAGAGCAGAGAAAAAAGGGGAACAGAGAAGCCAAGAGAGAGAACAACCGGGGAGCCTGAGGGGAGAACTGCAGTGGCATGGCCGTGAAACAGAGAAAGACAGAAGAATCCCCAGAAGAAGAACAGGTGCAAAAGAGTGCTGTGCGAAGCAATCAAAGACAGTGAAAGTGACAATCAAATACTCAGTAAATTTCCCTCGTGCCTATAGACTCGTAATTGCAACAAGTGCCAATAAGTTTTATCAGTCCAAGAGCCAGTAACTCAGAAGGTGGAAAGACATTTGTAAGAACCCCTAACGAAGAATAAACTTAATGCAAAGAAACATATCAATTTCATTTCTCATCCAAAAGTAGAACCCTTTTAACGAATCCCAGATTAAGAACATTGAGCAAGACAAGAAGAATTTATATAAGCCTAATTCTCCAAAGTATAGCCTCCAGTGTCGGCACACGTTACCTTAGATCTGTGCGATGAAAGTAAGTACCGTCACAGATTTATTGGTGGCAGAGCGGTGGGATGATATCGCTGAGATAAGATTGATATAGTGACAAGATTAATTGGTGTCCAGCGGTGAAAATAAAGACAGCAAGAGAAAATGGTGATCAGCGACACGAATGACAGTTAAAAACAGCGGCTGCGAAACGGAATCAAAAGTTTAGTGTCGGCATAAGAGATTTCAATCCATTCACGCCACTCGAAAAAGAAAGTTCTCCCCTAAGACAGTACCAGTGTTTCCCCAAATACAAGGACAGTTGCCGAGTTGTAACAATAAAAGCGCTCCAAAAAAAAGCCACCCACACTGCGAAGAAAAGCTCCACTCCGAAGAACAAGAACTTCTACCAGAAGACGAAAAGATGACGAAGGCATAAAGAATATATCAAGAGAAAAGAAAACAATCCCGAAAAGCGCATCCGTCAACGCAATCCTGCTCTGAGAGGAAAGAAGAGAGAGAGGTCCCCTTTCCCGAAGAGAAGAAGAGAGAGAGAGAGAGGGGGACAACACTCATTCAACGTGCTGTTATGGCCGAAACGCATCTGTCAGACGTTAAACCCCTGGGTGTCGAAGACGACGAAAGAAGTTAAGTCCAAATAAATGTCCCACACTTACATAACATTAAACTTTATTAAGAGTAAATTACGCGATTAACATTTCAGTTAGACAATTCCTGGTATTTCAAGATTAAAAGATTTTCACACTGAACCTTTTTTTTTGCGCAAACGAAACTCTATATTTCTTCATTTTTGTACTAATTATAACTAATCACTACTAAGACCTTTTCCCGAACATTTGTATATACTAACCAATAACTAAATTTTAATTTTAATTTACATTGTGTCATTTTATTTTGATTTTTTGTGATTTTGGTTGTTTTGTGATTTCTTGTACTTTGTTTTTTTGTTTTAGTATTTGGTTTTTACTCTTATTCGTTACGTCGAATGAATGTTTACTTGTTTTTATTTTGTTTGTTTAGGATAACAAGGGTAATTCACGGGAGGTCTCTCGTTAGCGTACACTTTACGGTCAGTTCAGTATCGTTTTACCAGTACTGTTAAGAGTGTTTTGTTGTTTATTTAAGAATCGCTTAACCGGTAAACGTAAGACTTTGAGAATATTTCTGGGGAAAATTCTTTTATTTTTTTGGTGATCGAATACTTAAGTAAAAACAATTTATTGTCATTATCATTATTTTCTTTTGGGATATTACTGTCATAACTTTGATACTTTTAATGATACTCAGTACTTAAGAAAATTTCCATTAACGAGTCGATGGTCAAAGGGAGACCGACTCCTTATCAGAACGTAAGAACGCCTGTGCTCACGAGAAGTCAAACAAGGAAATTAACCATGCCGGAAAGTACAGAGTCCGCGAATTCGAGCGCAGCGGTAATGGGAACACATAAGGAACATGTAATTAATCACATAGCTAAATTTTGCGGAAGAAAGGATGGTCAGTTAGCTTGTAACTTAGAGAACTGGATAGAGCAAGTGGAGACACGCCTAGATAGCATAACGGGGACAGATAGAGAAAAGCTTATTGAAGCCAAGAGTTATCTTGATTTGGAAGCCGGAGGAGACTTAGAGCGGTACGTCCACTCCGAGACTTACCGAGATCTTAAGAATTGGGAGGAATTGAAACGGTATTTTAGGAAGGTTTATTCCCCAACGGATTGTGAAGAGATCCAGTTACTAGCTTGGCAAGGATAGTGCGTCAATTTAAGTTAGACGAAAGACGTTATCAAGAGTTTAGCTCTCAGTTGTATAACAATATGAATGAATGGGGTAACTTCATGGAATTCACAAGTTGGCCTCTATAACAGAGAGAACGTCCGGAATGTCAAGGCTAAGCCCAGCTACACAGGTTAGCAAAGTTGATGTAGGGAATGAATATAATTATAGACCATTATTTCCAGCCCATGTCGGTCTAGAGAAACCTATTGTTACATTCTTTGATACAAGTAGTCCTAAGAATATAATGTCAGAAAAGGTGTATCGGTTGTATTTTTCTCACTTAAGTTTGAATCCAGCAGTAGACTGTAGAATCACAGACGTCCAGGGTAATGATATCCACGTAATTGGACAGTTAGATTTTCCATTTAGGCTAGGAAGAATTGCTCTAAGAGAAAATGTTCTGGTAGCCAGAGATATACAATTAGCTTTTGCTCATTTGCTGATAGGTTATCCAACTATGGCTAGACAAGGGATAAGCATTGATGCTCCTAGTAGAAAACAAAATAGATGATTAACAACGGTCGTGAGATTTCTAGAATACCAATATGCAAGTCAATTAAAAGAACCCAGACTCAAGAGAATCCCACGATGAAAGGTATCTTAAAGAAGGATAAGACGGAGGGAAGACATCCCGAATGCATCACGAGTTCACAACAGATCATTAACCTCTTAGAATCAAACCAATGTACTTATTTAAAGTTAGAGAGGGAATTAAGACTTAAACCAGGAGAAAGTACGTGGGTAGAATGTACAGTAAACCCAATTTTCGAAGGGAAGGAAATTCTCACGCTTACTGAAAAGTCGCAAGTAAATGGAATACATTAATTCTTCTAGTTTGCATGAAGTCAGGACAGGGCAAAATAGCGTTACAGATTACGAATAACAGAGGAGGAAAGGTTAAATTAACACCAGGTACAGAGATAGGCTTAGCAGAAGTATACTCCATACCTATCCGAGTTGTAGAACGGGAAACAGTAGCAGCAATTAGTAAAGGAAATGAAAATTATGCTCAGGACATAAAAAGAGAAGAGCTAAGATAGGATTTCATTTAAAGGACATTAAGGAAAACCATGTTAGAGAAGATTCATAGAATTACTGTGCGAATATAAGGATATAGTCGCTCTAAAACGGCGACACCTTGGGAAATACACGCGAAATAACGCACAAGATAGACATTCCATCAAACACCAAGCCAATTTACATACCAGCTTACAGAGTAGCACATTCCCAGAAGGAGATCATTGAAAGAGAAGTACAAAGAATGAATAGGCAAGGAATAATAGAACCATCTAAATCCCATGGTCTTTCCACTTTTGCTAGTTCCTAAAAGGGACAAAACTTATAGAATAGTTGTGGATTTCAGAAAATTGAACCAAATACTGAAAATGATCCTTATCCAATGCCGTCAATGCGAGATCTAATCGCCACTATAGGGTCCAAGAGATACTTCACACAATAGATTTATTGCAGGGATTCTTGCAAATCCCTCTAGACGAAGAAAGTAAACCTTTGACTGCTTTTTCCACTAGTAACGGCAGATACCAGTATGTAAGAATGCCCTTTGGTCTAAAGTCAAGCCCGGTAACTTTTGTAAGATTAATGGATAAAATTTTGGGGCGATTTACTAGGCAAGGACGTACACTGTTACATAGATGATTTGGTAATAGCAACAGACACTATAAGAGGAACACATAGACTTAGTCAGAGAAGTCCTAAAGAGATTAAGAAACGCCAACCTGAAGCTTAAAACTAAAGAAGTGTAACTTCTTAAAAGGAAAATAGACTACTTGGTCATACACTAAGTGAAAAGGGCGTAGAAGTAAACGAGTTAAAGATTAAGTCGATCAAGGAATATCCTACACCTCAGTGCAAGAAGGACGTAAAGTCATTCTTAGGTTTAGCAGGTTTTTACCGCAAGTTCATAGGGAACTTTGCAGTATAATCAGCTCCACTAACTGAACTTTTAAAGGAACACGTCATTTACATGGACAGACGAGAGCAGCAAGAAGCATTTGATGAATTGAAAGAAAGATTAACATATCCCCCAGTACTTAGCTTCCCAGACTTTGGCAAAGAATTCTTTTAGCCACGGATGCCAAGCCGCATTGGTATAGGAGCATGTTTAATGCAAAGACAAGATAATAAGTATAATGCCATAGCTTATTACAGTAGGAAATTGAAGCCCTCAGAAGTGAACTACTCAGTAACAGACCTCGAGTCTCTAGCTATAATAGACGCTTTAAAGCATTTCAGATATATCATTTTTGGTTACAAGATAACCGTGTTCACGGATCATTCAGCCGCAGTAGAAATGCTAAAGAACCCAATTTTTCTGGACGAAGAGCCCGTTGGTTCATGACAGCCCAAGATTATGATATAGAGGTGAAAATATGTCCCTGGGAAGACGAATAAGGTAGCAGATGCATTATCAAGATATGTGTACAAGGTGATAGTATAAATATGATAAGTCAAGAAGAAGAAAAGAATGAAACAACGTGCAATGACGTAAATGTACTCACCATGCATTATACAGAGGAGCTTTCCCGGCAAAATTTCATAAAAGAACAAGAAAGAGATGAAGATATAAGGGAACTGTTCAAATACGTTAGAAACGAACGAAAACACAGCCAACAAGAATTAACCGAACTAGGTAGGAAGGTTGGATGTCCCACAGATGGCATTAACGGACATAGATGGCGTATTAATTTGGATGTGTCACGAAATATGACCCATTTGGTCAATTTCTAGGTGTACTGCACAAAAGATTAGTACTAAGAGTCTAAGAAACAAGGTCATTGAGCTAATGCAACGATGATGACATGAGAGCTCACCCAGGAAGGGATGAGACAATTAGATTAATACAAAGAACTTTTTCTATTGGAAGGGAATTCACAAAGACGTTAGTAATTTTATGTGAAGAGCTGCAATACATGCAACAGCTACAAGGGAAGAAAACAGACAAGGAAGTACCACTAGGGAAAATATCCTATCCCACAGACTCTTCCGAAGAGTATCTATTGATCTTATCACAAATCTCCATACCACGAGTAAAGGGAATAAGAATATACTAGTATGTATCGACGCGCTCACGAGATATACAGAGTTGGTACCACTAACTAGTAAAAGTGCCAAGGATTGTGCAACCGCACTCTTCGATAAGATATTTTGCAGATATTCTGCCCCACAGCTCATTATTTCTGATAATGGGACCGAGTTCAACAACTCGTTAGTTCAAGAAATTTGTAACGCTTTTTAAGGTAGAAAAAGGTAGCGATACAGCCGTATCACCCAGCTAGCAATGGCCTAGTAGAAAGGAATAACAGGAAGGTTTTAGACGTATTACGTCACACAGTAGGACAGGATCCTGACTGGGACGTCAATTTACCTTTAGTCCAATTGTCATTAAATGCAAGGCATCATACGAGTACTCGAGCAACTCCCATAAAAGCTTTGATGGGATATGAACCCAGATTACCTTATGCAATGGCTGAATTCAGCCAATACAGCCTAATTACTCTGAAGATATCATGAAGATAAGAATCGGAAACTTTAAAGTAATCCACAAGCAATTGCACAAGAATCTAGAAGAAGCCCAGCAGAATATGATAGAGAAGCATCAAGAAGGATTAAGGCCTGTAGACTACAAGAAAGGGGATGAAGTCTATATTAAGAAGGAAGTAAGAAGTGGTAGTAATTATAAGTTAGCCACAAAATTCACCAGGACCCATACAAGGTCGTAGACGTACAAGAAACTAAGATAAAGGTTAAGAAAATGAATAACCAAATGCCTTCCACATACGCTGAATCATTAGAAGAAGAAGAATTTTGGATAAACAAGGACAAGGTCAAGAGAACCAAAGAAGTTGAAGAATCCGAAATGACAGAGACGTCAGAAGACATTCCAGAAGAAGGAACTAGATATAACCTAAGAAATAGAAGAGTCACTTTTCAGTGAAACAGAAGAACAAACCCATTAATTCATCCCATTATTCCCATGTATCTATTTGATTTCGTTATTACTAAGTTTACCTTCATCGGTCGACTTAGGAATAATCTTTTATTGTTGCAATTCTTACTTTCAATTAGTTGGTTTGTAGCAATTTTTTTGGAGTTATGTGCACTAACTTCAATTTATTTTGACTTGAAGGGAAAATATTTGGGTATGTAAGAAACGGTTCAATGCGCAGTATAAGAATTTCAAGACGTATATTAACCAGTTTAATCGTTCCATAAGAACATTCTTAGAAATAAAAGAATAAACATTTAAGACGGTAAGACTAGACATTAAGTGATTTTAAGATAAAAGAATTCGTTTCAGAAATTATTAAGATTTTGAAGGGGTAATTAATACACTTACTTTGTTCAAATCCATTAGATGTTGATTGTGATAATTACTAAAGAATAGTGAATGAAGATCACTATTAAGATATTAATTGATGAAGACTCATTAACAAGATAGTAGTTGTTGAAAACCTTACTAACAAGATATTGATTGGTGAAAAAAACTTACTAATTGTTTGTCACAGTAGAAGAAACCTACAAGTATTAACCACTAACCGGTTCCTTTAACCGAGTTGCCAATTTGTTTTAGTATCAAGCAGTAAGGTTATAGTTTAATGTACAAGGTTACTCAGAATTACAGTAAGAATGCCCAATGAAATTTTGCATAAACACAATACAATCTCAGTAGGAAGTCAAGGACACCCTCGTTATTGCATACAAATACACAAGGATATTTTCTCCCAGGACTTAGTCTCAAGCAGCAGGTCGCAGCCAACAAGAAGCCATCAAGTGTCGTCAACGAAGAACGAAAACATTTTAATTTTTTCCATAAAAGAAAAACGATATGTCTCCTAGATAGAATAGGACTGGAGGATCCTGAACCAATCATCTACTGTAAACTTGGATAGTTACCATTATTTTTTGCTTATACCATGCATTTATATAACTTTTTTGTGACTAAGGGCTATGTATGTTTACTTTCAGTTTTCTTGTTTTTTTTGGTGATTTATTTTGTTTGCATTCAGTTGCATGTTTTCTTAATGTGATTTACTCATGATTTGAATTCACTTTGGATGATTCCTTTTATATTACTTAATCAAGTATTTGTTCATTTTCATATTCAGTTTTTATGTTTCTCTGAATGTTACTTACTCAAGAATTTATTCATGTTTATATTCAATTTTGATTGTTGCCCTTAACGTTACTTAATCAAGGATTTGCTCATGTTTACATTCACTTTGATGTTTTTGAGTTAAAGTTTCAATATGATTTCCAAGAAGCATAAGTTAGGAGTCCTCTTGTACGTATAATATTTGCTTCAGCTTAGATAACGCTGTCGGAGTCAGCGAGTAGCGGGCCGAGACTGTAATAGTGGCACAGTGTCGTTATTCCAAAAGACAATAACAATAATATACTTAAGAAAAGGCACAAAACGGATAATAAGAGAAGAAAAAGGGAAAGGGAATACGATAATGATTTTTCTTAGCGAAGGGATTTTGTTACTCCAAACATTAGGCTTTTAGCCATTAGACATCTGGTTTTCATCTCCCCCAAAAAGCCTCTGTCCGTACCAGCGATTAGTGACCAACAAGAGATTATAGCCGACGAGGGATATCGCCCAGGCATCTTCGAGAAATTGGAAACTACTCTCATTAGCGCCTATGACTAATCGCCGTTCCCTTCGTGAACAGGTCAGAGAGAGCCATCTGGCATACGTTAAAAAGGAATTCTATGACCCGTTGTTCAAAGGAGGGGAGTGCCGAATTCTTAAAAGCTCCACCCTCCCAAAGGTAGGCCTCTAGTATCGACGAATCAAAAGCCATGAGTGTTGGTCATAAGACAGCCCAAAAGGGGTATCAACGAATGACCTATGAGGTTACCAAGGGATACGCCCCTAAGAAGCCAGGACATGAAGAAGGAGGCGTATACAAATTCAAAGCCTACGAATTACTGTAGAAGACCTGACAGGAAGGCGGTCTCGTATGAAGTTAGTAGCCACTAAGACACAAAAAGTCTTTCAGAAAATGCCACACCCAGTCAGAATCCAAAAATCCAAACAAAGGCGGGGCTAAGGAGATTTCAACTGAACAAAAAAGGAAAAGGCCGAGACAGAGAGAGAGCAGGCGAAAAGAGAGCAGAGAAAAAAGGGGAACAGAGAAGCCAAGAGAGACAGAGAACCGGGGAGCCTGAGGGGAGAACTGCAGTGGCCATGGCCGTGAAACAGAGAAAGACAGAAGAATCCCCAGAAGAAGAACAGGTGCAAAAGAGTGGTGTGCGAAGCAATCAAAGACAGTGAAAGTGACAATCAATACTCAGTAAATTTCCCTCGTGCCTATAGACTCGTAATTGCAACAAGTGCCAATTAAGTTTTATCAGTCCAAGAGCCCAGTAACTCAGAAGGTGGAAAGACATTTGTAAGAACCCCTAACGAAGAATAAACTTAATGCAAAGAAACATATCAATTTCATTTCTCATCCAAAAGTAGAACCCGTTTTAACGAATCCCAGATTAAGAACATTGAGCAAGACAAGAGAATTTATATAATAAGCCTAATTCTCCAAAGTATAGCCTCCAGTGTCGGCACACGTTACCTTAGATCTGTGCGATGAAAGTAAGTACCGTCACATATATATATATATCTATTATATATATATATATTATATATATATATCTCTATATGTATATATAAACTGGTAAGAACGTTCTATTACACAGAACATCATCTAATTAATAATAGGAGCCATAAAAAAAACGCCAAAATATAGAAAGTAAGTATTACATTTTGCCGTATTTATGGTCTCCTTTTTATTATATATATATATATATATATATATATATATATATATATATATATATATATATATATA
>NC_087205.1:94571467-94608967 GCF_015104395.2 Macrobrachium nipponense | reverse complement strand
CGAGCATACAAACGGCTGTTAAACAAGTATTTCCAGCTGACAGGTATTTGTAAACCGGGTTCTACCCTCATTGAGGACAGGTAAAATTTTTAGGAAAAAAAAAGAAGATAGCTCTAGTTACGTAACCACGCCACTCAAAGGAAATGTTTACTTCGTGCAGGACCGACACAAACAAAAACAAAAAAACAATGACGCAACCCCAGGACGCATCAGGTGACAACAAGCTGACTATATCTGGTTCACTTAAGGTAGATTCTTGGGTGACCCCTATGCCTACGAGACGTTCGTTTGGCGGCCGCCGATTGGCTGGGAGCCGCCTACCTACCTCCCGGTACCCAGCCAATCAGTGGCCGCCAAACAAACGTCTCATCCAATAATCTACCTTAAGCGAATAAGTTATAGTGACGGTAACGCAGCAAACTGGTCGCTTAACAAGCCACGCGACGAAATTGTCGATTGGTCACAGTTGCAAAAAATGTCTGATTTCTGGGGTGGTCGTTGAGCAGAAATAGGTGACGATGATAATTTAGACGCTAATGAAGATGCAGCACCTCAGATTAAGCTCGACACCCACATCCTGTGTTGCGAAATGCAACCGTCTTTGGGAGTCGTGTTATCCTTTTTTCTTTTTTTTGACAGATGCAGAAGGCGTTGACTGTGATGAAAGGTAAATCTTGCAAGTCAACAGTTAAGATGCTGCATCATCTTTTGAAGCGGCTACCAAGCTGTTACCAGTGTATTTTTTTTAATGGTCTGACTCAGCAATATAGGCAAATTTTTTATCCCTAAGTCGTCGTGGGCAATAAACTGAGAGAGAGAGAGAGAGAAAGAAAGAGAGAGAGAGAGAGAGAGGGAGCCCAAAGAATGCCATTTTTTCCCCCTGTTCGCATAGACGTCAAATGGTGCATTTATGGCTGGGTATGGGCACCATTAACCTCATGGCACTACATGACAGCAGGGCACGGAAGTATGGCTCTGATGAAGGTAGATAAGAAGAAGATTCTTGCGACCAGAGACTGAGAGATAAAGTTTGACAAGAACAACAATTGTGTTTCTCTCTCTCTCTCTCTCTCTCTCTCTCTCTCTCTCTCTCTCTCTCTCTCTTTGTTTTGGGTGCACCACTTGACTCTGATGTGTTGAAGGAGATTCACAGGATATTCATGAGACAGTAGTATGTATATGAAAATATTTATTAGGGAAATAAAAATATTTTGGAGTGTTTGATTTTGCAGAACGTTGGGATATTGATTTATTACAAGAAGATGGGAAATGGTGATTTTCGAAATATATATGTATGTTTGTATAGATATATGTATGTGTGGTGATAAACATATTAATCATAAAGATATAATAGATAAAGATAAATAAATTATATATACATATATTATATATATATATATATATATACATATATTATATAATATATAATATATATATATATTATATATATATATATATATATATATTATATATTTATATATAATATATCATATATAATATATATCATATATATATATATATATACATATATATATAATACTATTGACTGGTAAAAATATTCTATTACAACAGAATTACCTCTTATAAAAGGAGCCCATAAAAACGCCAAAATACAGAAAGTACTACTATATTTCAGAGACAGTTATCTCTCTCTCTCCAGGTACGAAATGAATGAAAAAAAGTTACAGAAAAGGCGGTATCTACACACACACACACACACACACGTGTGTGTGTATGTGTGTGTGTGTGTGTGCGTGCGTGTAAAGTTGGAATTTAAAGAACTTCAGCAATGATAATAATAATCCCATCACTTTAAACCATATTATTATTATTTTATTATTATTATTATTATTAGTTATTATTATTATTATTATTATTTATTATTATTATTATTATTATTATTATTATTATTATTATTATTATTATTATTATCAATAATATTATTATCATGATCCATCAGTGTCGTTAAGAATAAACTATATATACTTATTCTTGTCGCGAAAGCTGAGTAGGAATCTTTACAACTCTAGTCGTCAATGAAGACACAAATGGGAAGAAAGAGACAGAGAGGACGGATAAACATCAAGTTGGAATGGAAAGGCATATAGAATCTAAACAAAAGGCCAGGTGCTTGGACCTACGAAGTCATCCAGAGCTAAAAAGGGATGCTGACGGTAAGAAAGTTTGAAAGGTGTAACATGAGGAAAACCTCAAAGCAGTTGCACAATGCCTACAGCGCACCGCATGTGGTCTACTTATCCCATCCCCACACACCCATATCCCACCTTACGGAGATACAGTTATAACTGTACGAAAGCAAGAAAGGAATAGCATAAGTTTCTTGGCCTACTTTCGTTCATAATTTGAAAGAGTAAAGGTTAAAAAAAAATAATAATAAAATAAAATAAATAAATAAATAAAAATCTCGTACTGCAATGATGTCAAGGTGTAAACCAAAACTTGGGAATAACTATTTTAGAATTTAACCAAAAATATGCTTATCACAATCAGATTACTTATTTAGGACTAAAAATCTTTTAATAGGTGTCACCTTCAAAACGGGTGATATATCAAGATATGTCACGACACAATTGTCGTTAATCTTATCATCAGCCGTATCGGTTAGTGCTTACGGCGTGCCTTACGAAAGGCACTGTACTTAGTTATAGTTCAATTCGTGTCTTTCTGTTTAGCTGTTTGTCCTTAATTACTTTTTGTTCTAATTTTCGGTGGCCGGTGATAAAGTCGCAGAAAAAAAGTCACAAGAAGTCACAATTTTGGCTAGGAAAATAAGTCAAAATTTCGGCTAGGAAGAAAACACAATATTGGCCAGGAAAAAAGTCACAATTTCGACCAGGAAAAAAAAACGCAGGAAAAAAAAAAAAGACAGCTTTGGCAATGAAAAAGTCGCAGGAAAAAGTCATAATTTTGGATAGGAAAAAAAGTCACAATTTTGGCTTGGAAAAAAGTCACAGTTTCGGCTAGGAAAAAAAAGTCATAATTTTCGCCAGGAAAAAATAACAGAAAAAAAAAACAGTCACACTTTTGGCCAGGAAAAAAGACAACTTTGACAAAGAAAAAATCACAGTAAAAATTCATTATTTTGGATGGGAAAAAAATCACAATTTCGACTGGGGAAAAAAGTCACAAGAACAAAAGTCGCATTCATTCATTGTCATCCCAAGGTGGATACATACCTGGTGGTTAAAACCCTTGAGGATCACAGTCTAGGATATATTAATTTTTTTTTTTTTTTTAACTGATATTTTTTTTTACCTGGGTCTACTTTTCAGCCGACATGAAGAAATCACCGAGATCAGCACTCATTAGAATATTTGAAAAATATCTGATAATAAGAATTACACTTAATAGTTATTGGTATTTTAAAGTATTTGTGGCTATCCATCTAACCCTTATCATCGTGATGGCTGACATTTTTTTTCTGACATTGTTTGCTGACATTTTTTTTGAGGGGGCTGACATATTTTTTTGCAGACATATCTTTTGCTGACATTTTTGACTGCTTTGTTTTTGTCGACATATTTTGATGAAATTTTTTGCTGACTTTTTTTTGCCGACTTTTTTTGGCTGACATCTTTCTGGCTGACTTTTTTTTTGGCCGACTTTTTTTTTTTTTTTTTTTTTTGCTGACACTTTTTGGGTCCAAATGTGATAACACGCTTTCCAGTATGAGGCTTGGATTGGATTCACAAAATCTAGCAAGAAGAAAGAAAGAGAATATGAACGGAGGTACAGTAAAAGGAATGAAAGAGGTTGCAGCTAGGAGCCCGGATGGACACTGCAAAGGGCCTTTTTAAGTAGTACCTCCAGTGTACCGCAAGAGGTTCACTGACGATGCTATAACCCCCTGTACGGGGGTGATTACACTAATGAATCCTTAGAGAATTTGGACAGCAAGATGGAGGAAAGAAAGGGGTAGTTGAAGAAGTAAATTAAAAGTTAAATTAAATATATATATATATATATATGAATATATATATATATATATATATATATATATATATACATTTATATTATATTTAATACTGATTAACGCTCAGATTACGGGATTATTCTCGAAGATTTGGGTACGACTGTGTCATAATACGAATAATTTACAATATATCTAGATATTTCCTAATCCTCGTTTCGATAATCGGGTTAGATTTTGGATCCAGGTAAAAAAAAAAAAAAAAAAAAAAGTAACAGGAAAAAATTATAATTCATTTTTCTTAGATAGTGACCCGAGGGGTTTAAACCCTTATGTATCCACCTGTAAATATTATATATATATATATATAATATATATATATATATATATATATATATATATTTTTTATATATATATATATACTATATACATATATATATATATATACATATATACATGTATATATATATATATATATATATATATATATATATATATATTATATATTGTATTAGAAGAGGGTATTACTTATACTGGATTGTAATATGAAGTCTAGGCCTATGTGAACCTACTAAAAATAAGTTTTTTCCTTATTTATGAGTAGCTGTTGACCTGCTGACCTGCTTGATATCTAAACAAGATGCGTGCCTGCCAATGATATAAACAATTGCACCATCCGGAGGATATTCTGATTAGGTCAACCACTGCTCAAGCAACAAACTCATTCAATTTCTCGAACTCGCTTAGGGGCCAGATTTAAATGCAAGCCTAACAAAGACCAATGGTCATACAAAGGAGAGAGAGAGAGAGAGAGAGAGAGAGAGAGAGAAGGAGAGCCGAGAGAGAGAGATCTTACAGCTCGTTCGGGTTGCATTAAGTCCCTCAGTGTGAGCCACCTCTAATGTCTACCAGAGAATTGCTATTGCATCTTCCGTTACATTTGAGAGAGAGAGAGAGAGAGAGAGAGAGAGAGAGAGAGAGAGAGAGAGAGAGAGAGAGAGAGAGGGAGGTGTTTTTATTTCTGGAATGCCTGTAGAAAGGCTATAACACCCGCTAGGCTGAGAAATAGGTTTGAGAGAGAGAGAGAGAGAGAGAGAGAGAGAGAGAGAGAGAGAGAGAGCGTGCGTATTTCATACCACCATTGACGTCACAATGGTTTAGTCAACCCAACTCGAACAGCTGATGCTACGTCAATACTTCTCTCTTTCCTTCGAGATTCCCTCTTCCACCAACTCCTCATTAAAACGTCCTAACTATAGCTCCTTAGTTCTGGCACCCTCAACCGAGAATAGGCCTACAACCCAACCGGCTAGGCCTACTTCTCCTCTTGGCGCCAACGTCAAGAGCACAGGCGCCTGTCGCCGCTCAATATTTTAGGCTTTGAATGAATACCTTCTCAGGAGAGAGAGAGAGAGAGAGAGAGAGAGAGAGAGAGAGAGAGAGAGAGAGAGAGAGAGAGAAACTCTTCAAGGTTGGACGTCATATTCGGCAGCAAACCTTTCCCGTCAGATTCAGAGGTAATATTAAAGTGTATTTTTATATATATAAATAAAAAAAATCAGTTACGGGTCTCCAGTGTAAACACTAACGCCCTTAAGTGATCACAGACAACATCTGTTGAAGATGTGCTGATGTATATTGTTCTGCAGGGTCTTAGTCAAAGGAAATCTATGAATATTGATCAATTTAGCCGTGCCTAAGTTCTCAGATCCGAAGACGAATCTTGAAGGGAGATATTTTCATCCTCCAATATTTCCCAAAGTTAAGTTTCAATCGAGTGCAATTACTTTTCTGATTTTGGTGTCTACGAAAACGGGCGACCATATCAATTGATGTTTACAGAATAATATAATGAATGAATAAAAGCACTGGTTAATTCAAAATCGAAGTGTTTCTGAAAATGAGAGCCGATATAAAGGTACCAATCTTAGGAGCGTAGTACTAAGTGTTTATAAATAAACATTTTCCTGTTCAAAAACTTTGCTCTTCTGAAGATTCAACAGTCATTTTTGTACTCATTAAGTTCTCGTTTGTATCCGTTCGTCTCGTGATGCCAGCTTTCAACGGCACATATATCTTCCCGCGTTAAAAATAAGTAATCATTTGCACTGCTCGAAAGAAAGGGAGATTGTGATCAGGCGTTCTTATGCAAACTGTTCCACCCCACATGAATCAACATATTTGTTCCGGTGTTAAATGAAGTAGATATCTAATTTACTTACAGGATCTGTGCTGTGCATGAGCATAATAGTTTCTTCAGTGTTATAAAAAAGACTATGATTATTTATAGAAATACAAAAACGATAAATTGTTAAAGTGGGGTTGAAACATCTTAGTCATATAATCATCGTTTAAATTCCTCTCACCAGCGCACGTTCTTAATAGCCATACCAAGGGGTTCGTCCTCCTTCTATAATTCCTCTTCTTCTTCCATTTTTTTATTCATTATTTTTTCTTCTCGAGACTGGTCAAGAATTCCCAGCAGTATCATAAACTCTCCAGTTGGCACTTGGCACACGTCTCCACTGGGGTGTGGGAGGGGATTGGGGGAGGACTGTACCGGGGACGGAAGGGAGGTACGATATTGGTGGTGGAGGAACGGTACGATGCTGGTGGTGGAGGGACGGTACGATAAGGTGGAGAAGAGGTGCTATATTGGTGGAGGAGGGATGGTATACCATTCTGGGGTAGGGGGGAGTTTGTATGGATATACTAAGGCTGAGGGCGGGGGGTGGGGAGGTGGTAGGGATAGACCAAGGCTGGGGTGAGGGTGTAGGGATAGACCAAGGCTGGGGTGAGGGTGTAGGGACAGACCACCTCGCCTTGGCGCCAAAAAAAAGAACTCGGTAGAGATCATCAGCTGAGGCGCTGTTTTCGATGACACTCTCTGATGATTCACATAACGAGACACCGACGAAGGCCAAAGATTCAGCCTTTGATGGATGATGACAAAGGTGATGAATAAAGTCCTCTCGTTTGGCGATGAGTTGATAAAGTAGGCGGCGAGGTTTTATAGTAGTTATAAATCAGGCTGGATGAGGATGACGTCATCGAATTGATGATATTTGGTAATGGATTGTGTGGTTTACAATATAAACTGCTTCAAGTTACCTCACGAAATTTATGAGGATAATTATGAGGATACTGATCTTAAATAAACCGAAGTTTAATCTTACTTTGTGGAAACTTAAGCATAAAAAGTTTGTAGAAGTCGTAGCGAGACCGTTTATATCATAGTACTATATCCCTATCAAAGATGGCGACATTAGTAACACGGCCAACTCTCAAAAGCTTCCTGCTGTCGCTAGTGACTTACTCATGGCATATGGTCAATTCAGTGACCCTCGAGTACCAGAATCCCGAAATCTGACCCGCTGTTGCCACGGTCGTAGCTAATCTGTTAAGGCCCCTTGACAAGTCCTTGCGCACCTGTATTGGCGTGTCAATTGCAATTACTTGAGGGACCAACCCTCCAGCCGGTACAGGTGCATAATCCAAGAAAATGTAACTAAATATAGGCCTAATGGAATATAAATCTAGGCCAAGCGATGGGACCTATGCAGTCATTTAGGGCTGCTATAGGCCTAATGGCTTTAAGTGACCTCCTATCTTCAGGCCTACATAGCTGTACCACCTTGCATTGCATTCATTTCCCTTAACTATCCAACTGCAATGTTTTAATTTCTTTATTACCTACCTTGGACCAACCTTCACATTCGCCCTACATGGACAAGAAAGAAAAACTGAAGGAAAATGATAGAGGGAGCCCTTTTCGAAGAAGAAATGCATTGCAGGTGGTATAGCTATGTATGCCTGAAGGTAGGAAGGAGGCCACTTAAAGCTATTAGGCCTATATAGCACTAAATGACTTCATAGGTTATATCGCTTGGGCTAAATTTATATTTCATTAGGCCTATAGCTATTTACATTTTCTTAAAGTATGCACCCATAAACGAGGTTAGTTCCAACAGTCTGGCACTGATGAATTCTCACAATATCGAAATCGTAGCAAGATTTACTGCTTCGCTTGTTTCAACCACAATTTCAAAATCGTCCACAATCTCGAGTGGCCACGACAAAATTGGGCGGGACAGAGAGGAAAGTCAATTATGAAAATGAGGAAAATGGATCCTCCGTGGAGAGAGAAGGGAGAGTCCTCCAGTTTCATTTCCTATTCATATTCGAAGAAAAATGATCATTTCCTCCTAGACCGAATGGAAACTCATCGGGACTGGTTTTTTATTTTTGGGAGTTTTTAAATTCAAATCTTCTAGAGGTTCGGATTTCATCATCAGCTGTTAGGTGTTTCAGGACAGAAACGATTTAAGTAGCGTGAAATATGTTTTGAGGTCATCATCGACCAATGTAGCTTATCGTAATGAAAGAGAGAGAGAGAGAGAGAGATAGAGTACAAGTCACAAATAAACGAATCAACGAGATCATTTATAGAAAAATACAACAATAACAAGAACAAAGCAGCTTGCAGGCTTACTCCCCGAGTAAGCTAAAAAAAAAAAAATAAATAAATAGTACAGTAAAATGAGTGATGGGGTCAAGGGTATTCGTGGTGAGGATGCCCAGTTACCTAGAAGCTTCACCAGTCCAAATTAGAAAAAAAAAAAAAATCGCCCACGGTTTCGAAAAATGGCTGACTTATCCTTACCAGTATTGACAGGGTGCCCAGTTAGGTAGAAACTTCAACAATCTAATAAAAAAAAAAACTGCGTGTGGCACCAGTCAAGATAAAAATAAAATAAATAAACAAATAAACACAAGAAAAACTTCCACAGATGGTTAGGATAGGATAGGTAGCATCACCACTTTATCTAACCCTTGTCCCTACTGGAAATCGTCCAGGATGATGATAATCCTCCCTTCCAGCGACTCTTGGCATCCTATGGCGATATTCAAATCAATAGGGACGTGTTTAAAGTCCGTTGACCTCATTCCATTTCTCAGGATGGTTTTTATACGTCAGTCAGGTCAGATCCATTTCGGTTTTTACTGGGGAAAACCTCTCGGTATTTCAGACTGAGCTATGATGGGTTCTCTCTACTGCCTGTGTCTATCTGTCTGTCTGTCTGTTTATATCTCCGACAAAGTCTACCTTAGTTTTACCAAACCACTGAGCTGATCAACAGCTCTCTCCTAGGGCTGCCCCGAAGGATTAGATATTTTTACGTGGCTAGGAACCAACTGGTCACCTAGCAACGGGACCTACAGCTTATTGTGGGATCCGAACTACATTACATCGTGAAATGAATGTCTGTCACCAGAAATAAATTCCTATGATTCTATATCTCCGAAAGTGATCGACCGTTCCCGATGGAATGTTGTGTACCGAGGTGGACCACGGAATCCTGGAATAGATATATGAATTGATTCCTGACTTGGACGCGAATCCAGGATCGTTATCTTTCCAGGAAATCAGGTGTCTGTTGCTATAAAAATTGATGTTATCTGGATGAGAAATATATTTATAGTATTTCTTTGTCAGAATTAATTACTGCATAATCAACATTGCTCTGTATTACACCTGAAGAAGAAAGGAATAGGTTGGTCAGAGAGAGAGAGAGAGAGAGAGAGAGAGAGAGAGAGAGAGAGAGAGAAGTGCATCGAATCTCTGTCATGACCTACATTTAACGCACACACAATTAGACTGACAGCCAGGCACATTATTCCTGATTTAAAACGTACCTTTAGAACTCGATAACAATAAAATCACAAAGCACCATGAAGCAAAATTAATAATCAGAAAGGCCACAGGATAAAATATTAAGCGGATTAGATCCTAAGGAGATTAGAGGGCTAATGCCATTGTATTTATATCCGCGTCGTGGCACAGATGAGGATATATAGACAATAGGAATCGCCATGCAAACTTTGGCACCGTGGCCACACCTGGTGACGTCACAGGGCGATGACGTCACTGGGAGATGTGACACATGTCATGTTTTCGACTTTGATCCTTACGCTAAGGTTCCGTAAGGGTCTGTTCTCGTCGACGGGGTTGAAATATACTACAGTGCTATCCCACGATTTTAATAATATCCATTATTTTATAAGGGAAATGGATAAAAGAAATCATGTATATGTATATATGTGTGTACGTGGTATATATATATATATATATATATATATATATCATATATATAGTATTATATATATATAGTATCTATATACTATATATATATATATATAGTATGTATGTATGTGTGTGTGTGTGTGCATATAAATCGTCCAAACTTATGAAGATTTCTCTTGAGTGTGACATCGAAAGTGCCAAAAATTTAGATTTTCATCAGAACTTGGGCTCATTCATTATCCCCATCTCATCCATTCTCTCTCTCTCTCTCTCTCTCTCTCTCCTCTCTCCACCCACGCCTTATGCCCAACAGGAGCTGAGAAGCCAAACCAACAGTATTATGGCCCTTTAAAGAAGACGGACTGTGACTATGACGTCACAGCAGAGGACACCCCTTTTGTTGTCAAAATTCCTTATTTAATTTGAAGAAGAAGAAGAAGAAGAAGAAGAAGAAGAAGAAGAAGAAGAAGAAGAAGGAGGAGGAGGAGGAGGAGGAGAGGGAGGAGAAAGAGAACGGATAAAAAGGAATAGGTGACATCTGCTCTGAAAATGTGTCAGACAGGACGGTAAATTTGTCGAGATAAGAAGAAGAAGGAGGAGGAGGAGGAGGAGGAGAAAGAGAACGGATAAAAAGGAATAGAAGACACCTGCTCTGAAAACGTGTCACAGAAGACGGACAGGAAGGTAAATTTGTCAAGCGCTTCACAAGCGAAAGTTCCCAAGTCAAAGGCGCTCTACAGTCTTGTACAGGTGCCAAGACGACAAGTGATTTCCCTCTTCTTGGAAACACGGTTCAAAGTTCTCCTGAAAATGTGTGTCGGGGGTCGTCTGGGTTCTTTAAAAAAAAAAAAAAAAAGAGAGAGAAAAAAAAACCCTTTTGCTCTGAGATAACTTCAATCTCTCCTTCATAAAGAGTACAGGAGGCATTTGACTGTCCTGTCATATTTGGCTCAGTTTCCATTTTTTTATTCATAAATCCTGTAAAAAAAATACTGCTGTTTTTTACACCTGTCATATAAATAATCAACCCTGTCCTTTTTTTTTTATTACTGATTCGTTTCAGTATGTTCCTCTCCAGGTCGTATAAAAAAAAAAAAAAAAAAAAAAAATTTTCTTCCTCTCCAGCACACGTCTCTTACCCCAGTACCTCAATGACAGCCGCCCCATAATCAATTCATTCCTAAAATATGGCGATGTTACATTCCCATTCCCTTATGATGACAAACCTTCCATTTTCCCTTACCCATACTTGGCCTAATTCCTGCTATTACCACGGAGCCATCTGCTGTCGCCAAGCTGACTAGCGGTGCCGGCTCGTGGCTACAGCACCTTTGTGTCTACTTTTCGTGGGCGAAGTCGACGGGACTAATTATAGCAGCAGCCTGCCACTTCGCGGGGTCGAGAGAAAGAAACTCAGAGAGAGAGAGAGAGAGAGAGAGAGAGAGAGAGAGAGAGAGAGAGAGAGAGAGAGAGACTCCCTGAAATCAATAACAAAAACGAGAGAGAGACTCCTTGAAAAAATAAAAAAAATGAGAGAGAGAGAGAGAGAGAGAGAGAGAGAGAGAGAGAGAGAGAGAGAGAGAGTTACAAGGAGTTAGTACAAGGATTAGGATGTCTCAAAGACTTATTAAATAGTCCATCCGAGGAGACATCGTGTGATCGCTTATCTCTAGGAGCAGGTTTTACTGTTCATTCACAGTGTCCTCCTAGTGATTTTATCTAGCTTTCTTTTGAACTCTTCTACACTAAGAGAGAGAGAGAGAGAGAGAGAGAGAGAGAGAGAGAGAGAGAGAGAGAGAACTCCCTGAAAATAATAAAAAAAATGGCGAGAGAGAGAGTTACAAGGAGTTACAAGGATTAGGATGTCTCAAAGACTTGCTGGTATCATAAGAGGAGACATCGTGTGCTCAGTTATCTCTTGGAGCAGGTTTTACTGTTCATTCACAGTGTCTTCCTAATGATTTTGTCTAGCTTTCTTTTAAACTCTTCCACGCTGTTGCTGTTTACCACTTCTGGGGGCAGTTTATTCCACGTGTCACATATCTTGTATGTAAAGAAGTTCCCACAGTGGGATGTGTTGTATCTCTTCGGTTCTAGTTTCCATCGAGAGAGAGAGAGAGAGAGAGAGAGAGAGAGAGAGAGAGAGAGAGAGAGAGACTCTGAAAACAATAACAAAAACATTTTGGAAAGAGAGTTACAAGGAGTTACAAAGATTAGGATGTCTCTAAGACTTGCTAGTCCATCCGAGGAGACATCGTGTGTGTGTGTGCGTGTGTGTGTGTGAGAGAGAGAGAGAGAGACTCCTTGAAAATAATAACACAAATTTTGGTGAAGCAACAGAGAGATTGGTCTAAGAAAAACTCCCTGAAAATAATTTAAAAAAATGTGTGTGTTTGAGAGAGAGAGAGAGAGAGAGAGAGAGAGAGAGAGAGAGAGAGAGAGAGAGAGAGAGACTCCTTGAAAATAACAAATTTTGGTGAGAGGCAAGAGAGAGAGATTGGTCTAAGAGAAACTCCCTGAAAATAATAAAAAAAAATTGAGAGAGAGAGAGAGAGAGAGAGAGAGAGAGAGAGAGAGAGAGAGAGCAGCAGCAGCACCATCAACCACATTGTCGAGCAGAAAATAACTATGATGCAAGCCAGGCCAGAAACAGTAGACACAGCAGCAGTATTATTGGCATCTCTTCCGAGACAGAGGCAACGTACTAGTACTTCCTATGTTCCTGGCGATCAAACGCGAGGCTGAAATAGGCGGGAGGTGTTGAACATCGACAGAAACCAAATCACTGCTGTGGAATCTTCACGTTTTCGGCAGCGTGGTTGCTGTGTGTCTCGGGAGGGGAAAAACTCTTAAAACAGCATTTTTCTTCCTGGCCGGTTCGATCTGCCTAAGATGGCTATTGGTACACACGGTCTAGGAGGTATATATACCTAGACCGTGTTGGTACCGAGGTGGAAAAGTAATTTAACGTTGCGTTTAGTACACTTTTTACTGCAAACCTATTGGCAAAAAGTACATTGATTTTGACTTCTAATGCTTTCTAAGCCATAGTTATCTGTAAATATTGTATGTATATTTAATGTTGTAATATTTTGTAACATCCTACCTAATATGTAATGCATGTGATATTTTTCTAATAAAATATAAAAAGGTACATTTTTAACTTTTGATCTTTCTCAAATATTTACCCTTGGAACGTACGAGAATTCGTGGCCTATTATTTCATCGTTAAGAATTCTCTCTTTGCTTTCAGAACTTACCATCGTTGCATTACGAGAATGATACAAATCATATTTTCACGAGTCACAACGTTGGGCAAAGTGTAAACAGTCGGTAAATATGATTTACCTCAAGTACAATGTCTCATAGCGAAAAAAATCGTTAATTTCTATGTATACTTCTAATCAATTTCCTCTTTATCATTTTTTTCCACACCCGTACATTCTATTCTGTCTTTGTAAGTCACTTTCCCTAAAGAAAGTTAACGCTGCTTTCCCAGAGTCACTTGATAATATACTTTATTTCTCGAAACGTAATAATAATAATAATATAAATAAATAAATAAATAATGGGAAAGAATCTTCTTGCAGAGAGGCAATAGGAAGTGTGGACACCCTTGGTATGTTGCCAGGGACGACGCACGTTCCCCTCCCCCCACCCTCTCCCTCAACACTAACCGTTATCTCCGATTTGAATTTCGTTTCCGTTAATTCCTCTCCTCGTGAGAGATCGAACTCACGATTCCCGCAGGATAGAACAGAACCAGTTGCCCTTGCTGGAGGAAAAAACAAGAAGTTATAACCATCCCCCTCTGCTAGAGGTCATATAGGGAAAGGAAAACGTATTAAAGAGAAATGAGAGGGGCAGTCCCATTTGCTAATTAATGTCTTCAGCGAAGAGGGGAACAAAGGGAAGATTTGCTGAGAGAGAAGAAAGTAGTGGGGCATCCCCTTACCCCCTCACGATCTTCCCGTAGCTACTGGTGGGGATCCAGTGTGGCCCGTTGTGAATTTCGCCACCAGCGGTTACACGCCCAGACAGTGACCAAACCTATATTACTCCACTTGACATAATAAGAGACCCGCGCCTTAGGGCACACCCAAAATAAACATGCAAAATGCTTTTTTTTCGTCATTCTCGATAAAATACCAAGTTTAAATACACTAGAGTCTAGTGCCTATCTAGTTCACCTAGGAGTTATAGTCTAGTGATCAGACTATAACCTCCCAGGTGAAATAGACAGGCTCTACAACAAGCTAAGTTTTCCTAAAGAACTGTACTTTCAAAATGACAAATATATATTTCAAAAGCGAAGATAAAGAAAGAAAATAAATAAAGACCGGAGACAACCAAAGAATTCGACAGATATCATCAAAAATAACGGATTCAAACGAACACCGTATACCGCAATTGAATCATTTAATTTTATCAAAAGAAAAAATTGAAAACCTATTTAGCAAAGAGTACATTGATTTTGACTTCTAATTCTTTCTAACCAATAGTAATTGCAAATATTGTATGTATATTTAATTTTGTAAAATTCTGTAACACCCTACGTATTATGTAATGACTGATATTTCTCTAATAAAAGATTTAAAAAAATATGAACGCAGAAAATATTCTTCATTTAAAATCAAAACTCGTAAATTACCTTCTAAGGTAATTTCGAAAACTAAGGTAATTAATCAGCATACTTTTCCTTGTAGGCCTATATTAGCATAGGCCTATAGATCATACCTTGTCCTTGTAGGCCTATCATGAGCTAGCTTCAGTTAAATAGGCTTAATAGCCTGTTTACAGCTTCTGTGAAGATTAGTTATCTTACTTAAGCCTCAGGTTTAGGCGTATGTACTGTAATTATACCTAGTCTTATGATAATTCCTAATAAGTCTAGGTTAAATGTCGATTTCTGACTATTTGGAAGATAATAAATTCAGTAGTCTGTATGATTTGTAAACGTAATTCGTAAAGCTACTTAAGTCATGGGAAGCTTTCCATCGAGTTGATGACCTTGCAATTGCGACGCTAATACATGTATATTGATGTGACCGAGAATAAGAAACTCCTTTAATGAGATTTGTGTTTCACCTATGAATATATAGATCATCTTATTCTATATTTTTTTATAGAAACGACACGCTTGTTTGATTTGCATATGCCTAGTTTACCCCCATGTTTTATATATATATATATATATATCATATATATATATATATATATATATATATATATATATATATAAACGTGAATGTGTGCAGGTATGTATCGTTGAAAACTGATTATTATTTAGGAAAATATTCTTTGATATATAAAAGAATAATGTCACGTACAACGTCTTCCTAAGATACGTACCGTTAACGACATAACGCTACACTGTACGCACCCTCTGTAACAGAGTTGTAAGGGTAGGTGCTATCTTGGACACATAGCAAGGTACGTACCTTCTTAAACAGAGTCGCAAGATACATGACGTCTGGTTAAACTACTCAATAATAATAATAATAAATAATAATTACAATAACTTTCCATACAACTAATTTCAGTTGGTTCAGAATACTGTATATATCATCAACAAATAAACGCAAAATCTAAATTTATAATGACTGTATATGTGAAGTATTGTTTCGTGGGTACCAACCATTCCCAGTGACATCAGCTGTCTATATTTAAGCCTAAATAAAATATTAAATAAGTGAATAAATAAATGTCTCTAATGAACAGCCCACTATTCAAAACGCGAGGGTTCGACAAGACAAAAACCAGCCTTGCTTATCAAATCATATACTTTTATCATCTTCCAAGTGCTACGATAACCCAGCCATAAAATGGTCACGCGAATCATAGATTATAAAATTAGGGCCAGAGATAAGAGCATAAGAGTAAACGTGACTATTCTCAGTCCTTCTGCTTTGTGTGCGCATGTGCAAAGGCTACTTAATTAACCACGAGGTGGAGCTCCCTCCCTTGGGAACGCCGTGATGACTGTGCGAATTTTACGTAAAAGGTCTACTCGGAGGAGAAAGGGTATTTCTCGAGTTGAAACTTTAAAGCAAAGGTCGTCCTTGACAGAGTTTGAAACTTTGTAAGAGATTTACTTTAAAGCAAAAGGTCATCCTTGACAGAGTTTGAAACTTTGAAAGAGATTTACTCTGAGCCAAAATGTCGTCCTTGACAGAGTTTGAAACTTTGTAAGAGATTTACTCTGAGCCAAAAGGTCGTTCTTGACAGAGTTTGAAACTTCGTAGGAGATTTACTCTGAGCCAAAAGGTCGTTCTTGACAGAGTTTGAAACTTTGTAAGAGATTTTCTGAGCCAAAAGGTCGTTCTTGACAGAGTTTGAAACTTCGTAGGAGATTTACTCTGAGCCAAAAGGTCGTTCTTGACAGAGTTTGAAACTTCGTAGGAGATTTACTCTGAGCCAAAAGGTCGTTCTTGACAGAGTTTGAAACTTCGTAGGAGATTTGCTCCGAAGCAAAAGGCCGCCCTTACCAGAGTTGAAACTTTGTCAGAGATTTACTCGGACGCAAAAGGTCGTCCTTGACATAGATAAAACTTTGTAAGATATGTGCTCTTGGAGAATTACTCTTAGAGTCGAAACTTTAAAAGAGATTAACTAGAGGCAAAAGGTTCTAGAGTTCAAACTCCAACCTCAAGAAGTCTACTACTTCTTGGTAGTGAGTAGTGACTAGGCTTGGAGGATGACTCATTGCTAGCACCGCTACTTGATGTCTTGAGTTGTTACTTGTTGGGAACTTGGGAGTCAGGGCAGTTATCCCTTTGTTGGTGGTATTGCGCTGTTGCCATGCGCAGAGGGGGCATATCGCCTGTCATTGGGTATGCATATCCTCTCTCTCTCTCTCTCTCTCTCTCTCTCTCTCTCTCTCCCTCTCTCTCCTCTCGCCCTCTCTCTCCTCTCGCCCTCTCTCTCTCGTGTTATCGCAGTCAAGGGTCAGTGACTTCGTACTCTAATCGGGATTTCTTTTTTCTCTTTTTTTTCAGTAGATGCTGCCAATTGTATGACTGGTTATAAGTGGGGAGGAAAGGTAAACTGTTTATACGACGAACATAAACACCTCGGTCTATTTAGGGTAGAGAATTATATCGCTAGTCTTTTTTTGTATGTGTGTATTTCCATCAGAAGAACCCGAATGTGGTGTTATGGTGAATTGGCATAATTTTGCAATTGACACCATTTTGTTGCATAATTCAAGGCGAATAGGCGCTCATATCTTAATATTTAAGGCTAAAATAAGTCATGATCGCGCGTCTGGCAACGCTATAGGATAGGCCACCACGGGGCCATGGCTGAAAGTTCCATAAGTCGCTGCTCATACAGCATTATACGCTGTACAGAAAACTCGATTGCGCTGAGAGAGTTCGGCGTATTTATTTGATTTGATTGTCACAAGTATGTACAAACCTCTAAAGATGTCTTATGGTTCTGAACAAAATCTTAATTAAACGAAATTGCCAAAATTCAAATGGTTGTTTGATGTATAATTAAGCATCCACGTGACATCAAAGGATTCCTACGTAACACAAACTTTAAAAAATGCATTGTTCATAATTCATTTTTTTTTTTTTTTTTTTTTTTTTTTAGTGCTTCAGTCACACTGGTGTTTACGTACAGTGCCACGTGTCTGTAAATCAATGCACGAACTGTATTATTACAGATTCTTTTCCCTGTGCTACCAAGCTTTGGAATTCAGTCCTTTGGTAAGAATAAATATATGTCTATCTGTATTTACATATATACATACACACAGTGTATATATATATGTGTGTGTGTGTGTGTGTGTGTCTGTGTCTGTGTGTGTGTGTGTGTAGCATGTATATATATAAATATATACGTATATATGCGTAGGTGTACACACACACAAATATATATATACAAAGAGAGAGACCACCTTTCGGATAAGAAACATGACTTAACAACACTGAACGAACAACTCCTTAATTTAAAAGAAAAAAAAGAAAAACATTGGCTTAAAAACCACAAAGTCATTGAGAGAAAGGTTCAAGGTCAAAGTCGGAGTTAAAAAAAAACACACACACTCACACACATACACATACACACACAAAACCTTCAGGGATTAACTGTGGTAGTGAAGCAGCGTTTTCACAAAGAACGTTACGCACGCAATATGACAGGAAGTCGAAAAAAAAAAGAAGCATACAACATACAGACCATCTAATTAATGTTTTACAACCTATTTCTGTACTCTTTGGGTCTATTCCTTAGGGGTGATTGCTTAATAATAAAAATAATACTGAGTTTTAAATAATAATAATAACAGTGATCTTTCAAAGTATGTGACAGTTCACTCGTTACTTTCCATAACAAGATATTGTCTGCCGGTTTCTTGATACCTATTAGGGTAGATATTTATCTAGCTTCCTGTCGATCTTACTATCTATATAAACAAGTTTGTACATAAATACATATACATATTTATATATATATATATATGTATATGTGTGTGTGACAGTTCCTCCTCCATTCTAAAAGCAGAACATTTCTTGGCAATTTCTTAGTATTTTTTTTTTTTTTATTAAAGAGCGCACCGTGATATCATCTCCGTAAGAGCTCGTGACCACGGTCTAGGTATATTATACCCAGAACTGGGTATATTATACCTAGACCTAAGTATACTATACCTATACTCGGTTTTCTTCCATCTGTCCATCCGCCTGTGTGTTTGCGTATGGTAACACTGCGTCCCTGGCTTTAGATGGTTACATTCAGCTTACATTCAACAGCAATAATAATATCCTATTTCGAACATTAACGGTGTAATTCGCATACAGTAAATTATTAAAACACTTTTCAGTTGCAAATGTACCCAGATATTCTTTTATTTACCTAAAACTTACACATAGCGTAACTATTTAAAGCCGGGGCGCAGTGTTACCATGCGAAAACACCACAGGCGGATGGACAGATGGAAAAAAACAAACAGAGTATAGACCTGGGTATATTATACCTAGACCTAGGCATATTATACCTAGACCTAAGTATACTATACCTAGACCTAAGTATACTATACCTAGCCCTAAGTATATTATACCTAGACCTTTAGTATACTATACCTAGACCCTAGGCATGTTTATACCTATAACGCTAATATAAACTATACTAGACTACTATACTATACCTAGACCTAGGTATATCATACCTAGACCTAGGTATATCATACCTAGACTAATGTCGTATTATACCTAGACCCCCCCTAAGTAATATTAATACCTACCTAAGTATACTATACCTAGACCTAGGCATACTATACCTAGACCTAAGTATACTATACCTAGACCTACGTATACTATACCTAGACCTAGGTATATCATACCTAGACCTAGGTATATCATACCTAGACCTAGGTATATTATACCTAGAACGTGCTCGTGACTACCTGGGTTTCTTCGCCTTCATTACTATATCTATGAAATCTTGCCCCTTCGAGCACTCCCTAAAATTGCCAAATTTTGTGTTATGCAACGTGATGCTTATCTTTTTTTGTAACGTTCTTTTCGTTATGAGATGAATATCTAATTCAGTTTCCATTTTATTTTTATCATTATAGTTCATTGCTCTACGAACAGAGAAACCTGGACCACCCGCCCTATAAAAAGCACTGCCTTGAAGTCTCCTTTGAGTCAACACCGCACAGAATAATTCTGCCTTTGGTCACGCAACGAATGTACTAGAACAGTGATTTTGCATGAGTGAATCACCTCCCCACAGCCTTTCTAGGACAGCAATTACGTAAGTTGGACTTCCTGCGTCGCAGTTATTGCTGTTCCGCTGATAATTCTCGCTGCTGCACCATCCCCCCTCTCCCAAACCCCCTGTTTTGCTGGAGGACTACCAATGAGTGTCGCTATGGCACCTGTGAATCTGCACGCCACCTCACCTGGATGTAATCGCTGATCGATTTTCTTTGGGTTAGGGACAGGTGGGTGTTGTGGGGTAGGGGAGAGGGTTATGGGGTTGAGGAAGAGGGTGTTTAATATATATATATATATATATATATAGTATATATATATATATATATATATATATATATATATAGATATATCTATCTATCTTATCTATCTCATCTATCTTATCTATCTATCTACTCTATCTATCATATCTATCTATCTATCTATATATATAATATATATATATATATATATATAATATAATATCTATATATATATATATATATATATAATATATATATATAGATATATACATATATGGGGGAAGACAGTTACTAATAAGTGAGTCTATTTGGGAAGCAGCAGTTGTGCATATGCTCGTTCGTGCATAAAACTATAAAGGCATCCATGGACGAAGGTTTTGCTCGTATAGAATGTTATATGAAATATAGGCTTGAAGCCAAGCACTGGAATCCATATTTTGCTCGTAAAACTACAGCAATTACAACAACAGTTACAACGAAAGCAGACAGAACTGTCTCCAGTCACAGAGAATGACTAAGCAACCGATGACGTCACGGCGGACATCAAGAATTCCCTCCTTCGCTCAAGTTCCAATGCAAATATACTCGAGAGAAACTAACGAGTTTCTTGTAAAGCCCTCCTGACCACTCGTCTGGGGTGAGGTCACCTGTCCATTAACCTCAGCCCAGAGGTCAAGAAACGGAAGAACATTTTTTCTAGAGGTTAGCCCGTTTATATATATATATATATATATATATATATATATATATTGAATAACTTGATATGTTTTTCCTTCGTGGCAAAAACCTTTATATATATTATATATATATATATATATATATATATATATATATGAGGTTCTAGATGTTAGCCCGTTTATATATAGTATATATATATATATATATATATATATATATATATATATATATATATATATACGGCTAACATCTAGAACCTCATATATATTATATATATATATATATATATATATATATATATATATATATATATATATATATATATATAAAGGTTTTTGACACGAAGGAAAAAACATATCAAGTTATTCATATATATATATATTATATATATATATATATATATATATATATATATATATATATATATATATAAACGGGCTAACATCTAGAACCTCATCGGTTGCACGAACGAAAGCGTTGTGAAATCTGTCACACTGCTGTATGGGTATATGTATGTACGTATACACAGTAAATTCAAGTATGTTGAGCTATAAAAAAATACAACTATATTTATTGATCTGTACATAAATTACATATATTGTATATGTATTGCATTAAAAAAAAAAACTTACAGTAACTGTCTTCCTCCCATAAAAGCGGATTGGTTTCTTGCCCAAATTTCTTTAAATCGATGAATTGAATATAGAATTAAGGCCAAAAGCCAAGCACTGCGACGTATGAGGCCATTCAGCGCTAAAACGGAAATTAGACAGTTCAAGGTTTGAAAGGTGTAACAGGAGGAAAAACTCAAATCAGTTGCACTACGATTCAACTGTTAGGAGAGGGTTGAAAGTAAGATGGAAGAAAGTGAATATGAAAGGAGGTTCAATAAAATGAACGAAAGGGGTCGCACCTAAAGGCACACTGCAAAGAACCGAAAGCAAAGCCTACAGTGCACCGCATGAGGTGCACTGATTCCACTACCCCACTACGGACTTTTAAATACAAGAAGGCCTGCTAAATAGCAAACAGAGCTATTGCAGCAAAAAACAGTTAGGATATTAGGACAATGAAATTCATTTTCCTCAGGTGAAATGCATCCTTTATAATATATAAAAACTACTGTAGGATTTCCCTGTTGACTTGTGATATCCTTGTGGTCGGTATTATCAAGTGAAAGCTCATCCTTAACGCACACTGATTGTTTGTTTGTATGGTGTTTTTCCGTTCCACCATTGTTGTTGTTGCCACATCAAGTCGTAAAAGCAACAGGGATGACATGATGACTTGTAGGAAAACCTGTCGAAAACTGATAATGATTTGCGTTTTTTTTTTTTTTTTTTTTTTTTTTTTTTCACGAGGTGTCAGGAAGAGGTTGCCGGCGAGGTTGAAAGAAAGGTTGTTGTCTCTACCCCGACCGCTTTGCAACCCCAGAAGTGCAGTCAACCAAAGCAGCACTTAGTAACTGTTAGTCTCAGTAGCCGTTGTTTTGCTATCTCTGTAGACGTCAGAGACTTTGTTATTCCCTTTGTTGGAATATATAAATCACTCCAGTGTTGACAGCATACGAAACATCATTCATTCATTGGCATAATTCATCACAAACGCCATAAAATTACGCTCTAGTCTAATGAATGAACTAGGTATACAGAATTATTCTTGAGCCTTTACGTAAGAATCCAATACATTACAGAACCTCTGCACGATTAGGCAACAATGCATGCACGCGCGCACATTTTTCCAGAATATACTATCAAAAATGTATTTTAACAGTGAGAGAGAGAGAGAGAGAGACTCCCCAAAGAACTTTCTCTCTGAACAGGTAAAAATACGGGAGAAACAGACAAACCGGCACCTCGCGTTCCTGACCATCGAAAGATCACGTGACAACAAGAGACCAGCAGATCCCTGTCAGGAGGTGCATGATAGCTTCACCGTCTATAAATAACCCCTGTATAGTCCTATAACCCGCGCGTCCTTCCTGTTTGAAGGAGCATCACACAGAGGGAGAGAGAGAGAGAGAGTCTGGGATTAATAATTTATCCAACCGTCCTCCTCTTGTCCTTCGAACCTGTCTGGCTCAAACCACCATTGTGGATGTGATTTGGTTTAAAGAAATATTACGAAGGATGCAATATCATATTGTAACAGGTATATTTAACATTTTACTTTATTTTATTTTATTCTTCTGTATTCATGATAAGTACTAAGTAAATAATGTAGAGCATTTTATGTTATATTTTCATAATAAAAATAAAAGGAGGACGCCTAACAGGTTGCCAGACCGTACTGTAGCCAGATATCGTACATGAGCTTCGAAATTATTGCTTTTTCACGTTGTTGTCATGCACGCATCTACAGGACAGTTTGGAAGATGTTCTAGTCTTCAAACTAGCTTTAAAGCATCAGAATCAATAGATACAATCATGCAAAAGTTTTTTATCTCGTTTAGAGCAAGCTCGTTTTACGTATACTCCTTTGGGACGAGCGTTCTACGAAAGGCTTTTAAATAGTTCTCATTTTGAAGCTTTGCCCTAATGATCAACTCAAATTTGACTGCTTTGACGCGGAGATGAGATGGCATATTCTTGAAAACTGTCATACTTTAGGGGGGAAAATCAAACCATCTAAAATTATAGCTTTCTGATGTAGGGTAAATCATCTCCAGGAATAATAATAGTTTTTTGAAGTAGTATAAGTCATCTACGGTAAAATATCCCCAACGTATTCTTAATTTTATTTAATATACTACTCCACGAACAGTTAATAACCGAGTCAATTACTTCCATTCATCGTGAAAACAAAATAGTAATTTTTTTCGGGAACAGGGTATACCACTACGTCACTTCAACTCGAAAGTAGCATTGATAATCACCCACTCGCATTTTCCATTTAGGCCTCTTTTAACCTATTAAACGAAAGGCTCAAAGTCTATAGGCAGGGTAGGTAGGTAGGTAGGTGGGAGCAGATGTAAAACTTAGCCAAATACACCATTTACGTTAGTAACCATTAAAAACTCTATTTATCTCTTGAATTTCAAGCAAAGCGATGTATTCATTAAAATTCTCTCTGTCTCTGTCTCTCATAATGTTTGTCATTAATATTTTCTCTCTCATAATGTGTATGTATATACATATAGTACTTGTGCATATATACATATATAGGTGTATAAATACACAAATAACGTATGTATATGTATGAATACACTGCTGACGCTGCATCAATTCGATATCTTATCTTTATTCCCTCGTGTGTTCGAAGAGGAAGAGTACTGATTTGAATCGAAAGAGTTCTCGAACTTTTTTCTAGGAAGTTGTGTTAAGAGGTTATGTCTGTCAGTAAATGACGTAATAAACATTGCACAATGCCATTACGACTTCCTCCGAGCAGTAGGAAAAACAGACGCGAGAATTGAGTTTGAAAAATTGCAGCCCACGTATCGCCAAAAGTCCTTCGTATTATTCTCAGGGCGGGAAACCAGAGTCAGACTGAACTGGAATTTCGAAGACGAAGAAGAATAAGAAGAAGGAGACTCGGATTGAACCGGAACTCTGAAGGAGATAACAGCACTCGATAGCAGTTATATGATAATGAAAATAACTCGGTATGAGAAATTTCACAATGAAAAACAAGGGACGACAAAGCGCAGGGTGATATCATCAACTATAAAAGAGGAGGCCATTTCTTTGTTCCTTTATCTGTGATTCACCTCGATGTTTGTGCGGGAATACATGACGAAGAATGCTTCGGAATAGTACCTGGGTAAACAATGGAGAGAGAGAGAGAGAGAGAGAGAGAGAGAGAGAGAGAGAGAGAGAGAGAGGACGCAGCTAGCAAGCATGCTTTACATAAAAAATAGATTTAAAACTTTTTTTCATTAAAAATAGGCTAAACATTCAAAATACACGCGTTCAATAATAATAATAAATCCTACAGCATACTCATTATAGTTCCTTATTTTTTTATCCGATTATTAGATATATCGACAAATTAAGCTTCAGTTAGGGGGGGCCGTCACTATGACCAAGGTGTTAGACCTAGACCTATCCTGTGAGACTATGACATTATACCATCCACGCTTCTATGAAATGACTCATAAAGAAGAAGGTTGTATGCAATCGAAGGTCATCGTCTACTACCACTCAAGGAGCAGCAACCTCTCAACCCCACCGGAGACACTCTTCCCTCTCCCTCCCTCCTTCAGAAAGTTAACCTACCAGTCCACAACTTCAATATAGGGGGTTGCAGTAAGCTCCAGAACAAGAGGTCCGTCGGCTTCTGTTATAACCAGTCTAACGCCCCACTACCAGCACACGTGATCTCTCTCTCTCTCTCTCTCTCTCTCTCTCTCGTGGAGAATATTCAGCACTTCCACACGTGTATACATACACAATTTTCATTCTAAAACAAATAGATGCTTAACATTCAAACTTAACCTAAACATGTCTTTAGTCTTATGCCCCACGGTTCTTATGAAAATCTAACAAAATTCTATACATTATTTACATAGTACTTATCTTATCATAAATACAGAAGAATAAAAATTAAATTACTATGTTAAATATATCTTTCTTACGAAATGATAATGCGTGTAATCTATATTTTATAGAAAATTCTCAGTAGTTCAAATTTCCTTTTAAAAAAAGGTTCTTGTTAGGGAAATCCAGTTTTGAAATATACATATAAATATGAGAACTGACATACATTTATCATTAAATATATTAGAAAACGTACTCCAGCAAAACTGGCTTTCCTTTGTAAAGTTCTTTCAAACATATACGGTCAATCACAGAAAGAATTACAATAACATTACGTACATCTACTTACTACTTACTATTTCCTCAAAATGTCCCTTATTGAAGACTGACTCCTGTTAGTAGGGCAACAAAACAATTAACTATCTCTTGGTGATTATTATCGTTAGAAAATGACAAATAACAACGAGAGTTATGTACCTAAAGAAAACCATTACAATTCTTTAACAGATTTCGGAATAAACTGAATAAGCAACTGACGAACATCCATTGAAACAGACCGGTAACGGTGGCAGTTATAATAACTGGACACAAGCTAGAATAGAGTTCAACTCTCTTTTGGCCTTTCGAGACCATTCCAAAGTCACACATATAGGCCTATGGCAGCTATATCTTAATAATAATTTTTATCTGTGTCTTTATTCAGCTTTCTGGATACACATATGCTTTTGAGGCTGCTGCTTTGCCTTTTGTATTTTATTCTAACCTCGTTGTTCGTCTCCTCTTACCTTTCAGGGGACTTCCCGAAGTGTCTGGATTTTATTCCAGAAATCTGCTGCAGACACCGACTGGACTTCCAAATTGCATGCAAGACGTTTTATATTTGTGATTCCGCAAGTGTCTATACGCGTATAAAAAGAAAGAAAGAAAGAAAAAAAAAAACATTCGCATGGTACAAGGCCAGCTATGTCAGACATTAACAAATAGAACACTAGACTCGGTGTCTACAATTTCTTCGTAACTGCGCAGCACCGATTGCATCGCATCCGAAGAATTTCTCATTTGCTAAAAACATTCTCTTTTATCTGAAACTGGGATTGTTTGGTCGTTTTTTTTTTTTCCAGATATGCTATTTGAGGGAATCGAAAAGCACCATTAAGTGATCTGATAAAAACTGTCTGTAAAACTGATAATATTGACAAGAGAGTGCTAGCAAGCTAAACTGATGCATAACAATAGACAGACTTGACCTAACCTAACCCCACTAAACCTAGGACTAGCTCTGCCCATCTCCTTGTTAATGAATGATATTGCTCTGGAAGTAAAAGATATTTGGATAAAACTAATAAAGATACTCGATAACTGACAATATTTTCACCTACGATTCAGCATCACTGTCCTGATATAATAGCCTTACCAAGGTCTATAGATCTCTATTCATACAGCACGCACTCAGTCCCCGGCGATAGAAAGCGCAGGCAATAAAAGACACTTTTTGCAGCCAAGTGTCATAAAAAAAAACGTGTGAAATATATACGTAATAAAAAGCCTTGGGGGTGAGATGTGCAATAAAACTGAAGCAAAATGCTCTGCAACGTTGGTTTTCTTATATTTCAGAGGCGATAGCTGCTGAGCGGGTTAAGATAGTCTCACTTTGTATGAGACTAGTATCCCGAGATGCCACGTGCATTCGAATCAACGAGTATTACATATAAGGACTTGTTCTCTGGGTAAAGCGACGCTATAGCCGGTTGCTTGAACTCTATCAATATGCTTAAGGATCGATATTATTATCATTTAACAATAATCTCTGTCTTGAAGCAGGTATATTTCTCTATACCAGTGTCACATACGCGGGTGATAACCATTTCTGGAAAGTAGATATTCTTTATTTTAAAAATTACATTTTAAAGGTTATTTTACAATACAATACATATACAATATATGTAATTTATGTACAGAATCAACAAATATAGTTATATTTTTATAGCTCAACATACTTGAATTTACTATGAATATACATACATATACCAATACGGAAAGTAGAAAGGAAGGTTCATAGCAAGGAAACTTTGAAGAAAGCTCCACTCAATGGAAAACTGATATGAAGGGAAACATTTCTAGAAAACTCAGGACAAAGAACCATTTACAGGAGACAAATGCCAAAGAATCATTACTGGAGAAGTTGAGAAGAATTACGAGTTTTCCCGTCTGGTATAAAATATGCAAACGCAGACGAGATCTTGAATAAGATTGACAGTGGCGTGATCTCGCTGGGCATTAAAATATTTGAATAAAACGGCCACTTGAGCTCTCAAAGTGGAAAGGGTGAATTTGGTTATTCAAGGTCAACATTGTCAAGGCGTTGATTTGTTAAGAATACAGTTAGTTACTCAGTCAGTTTCAGCTTAAATATTAAGACACGATTGCTAACATTCTCTCTCTTTCTCTCATTATCATCTAAGAACACCGGTCCTTAATGTCTCCCTCTCTCCTCCTCAACAGACCTCTCTCTCTCTCTCTCTCACACACACACACACACTAACATCCGAGTCCTAAGCCAACGCCATCTTGAATTCAAGATGGCGATGCCTAAGCACTGACGCTGCCCTTACTCCTTCGAAACGAACCCCCCCCCCCCCACCCCCCACCCCCCACCCCCGCTCTCTTCTTCTCTCTCTCTTTATGAAGAGGTGTAGGAACCCACCAAAAGGGTGATATTTTTCTTTCTTGTCAATCTACTGGATCCCAGGAAATTCCCTAGGGGGAGTATCCAGCAACATTCAAGTAGGCCATCGCCAAGAAGTGCGCTTATCCAGCCACAAATTTCAAGTTCTCGAAGAGAGAGAGAGAGAGAGAGAGAGAGAGAGCTCTTCTATACAAAACTGAATTGTTAGAAAAAGGCTAAATAAAATGCGCGGTTAATTTATTTATCTATAGTCTTCATCTCCGTCAGCAGGTGGCCTCTCTGTCTCTTTTGTACAGGTACTGTTTTGGTCATTGTTCCACGGGGGTCATAGAGGGCTTGGCCTCCGCCCAGATGGTATCACTTTGATCCTTCCCTCTTAAGTCTCTTTCTTTCTTCATGTGTTGGGTAAACATGGGTGGTGTTTATTCATTTCTTATTTCTGATTCCTTTAGTATATACAGATATATATATGTATGTGAAATGGATATGTATATACAGTGTATAGGTATATGTATGTATATACATAGTAAATTAAAGTATGTTGAGCTATAAAAAATATAAATAATTTTATTGATTCTGTACATAAATTACATATATTGTATATATATTGACTGTTAAAAGACCTTTAAAGTGCATTTTTTAAAATTAAAGAGAGAGAAAAAAATAGATACCCAGTAAAACAGTAGTTTCGTCAATCTTGTCATAATAGCCCACAATTTTAAACAGTTTTGGTGTTATTATTGTAACTGACACAATCTCGACATCAATATGCATTGCCATTTGACCATTACGGAATATTATAAACAAGAATACAGTTTTGACTTTTGTATCGTTGCTTTTAACATAAGGGCACATAATTTGACTACAGCGTAAGTTTTTGTTCGTGGAGACTAAGTAATTTTGATACTTTTTTGGGGATACTACTCTGAAGATATATTGGCAATAAAATCTTTCCCTATGGGTGCTGAGACATAATCATCTCTTAATCTTTGGACGATTTATTTTTCTTTTCGTTGAATTTCAGAGATAAGCAGCAGGACTTATTGATTTCTCATCCAACGACGAAGATTTTCCTTCATTCACTTAATAAATCATGACATACAACCTGTTTCCAGGTTTCGTTTCTGTGGCTTTTTTTGGGGTGGGGGTTGGGATTGGGGGAGGTGTCATCACGAAGGTCCATTGGAATCAATAATGATCCATAGGCCTATCCATTTCCAGTCGCCATAGACAAGTCCACTCTTTATGTACTGTTCACTGTCTGTTGCGTTCCAAGATCTTCACTTTATTTCAAAAGAGCCGTTGGAATTCATTAACGATCTCCCTATAGGCTTATCAAATACGGGCTGTTCTACGTCCAGGAAAAAAAAGTGAAAATAAAAACTGATATACTAGAAGTTCGTTAAGAAAATGCTAGGAGAATCCCAAGGAAAAACTCGTAGGACATTTCGCTAAGCCTATGACGCTGATACAGTCTTCATGTCATAAATATGCATGGCCACTCTGAAAGAACATATATAGTACTATTGTCATTCGAGTTTCTTATCTTTTTTTGTCATATCAATTACCTTAAACAAGCATTTTCCTATATAGTCTAATGTTCTGGGAGAACATCACGACATTAGCTGTTCAAATACTTATGTGAATAGCACAACAAGAGAGAGAGAATACAATGATTAAACTAACCAATGAAAACCTTGAATAACTAGGTAGAGAAATCCACGCATAGTCATATGGTGCTTTAGAGCACTACTAATGTAGTACCATACTACCCTTCGGCTCACTTTTCCTTATACAAAATGGCCCGTCGAGACTTACATTAAAAACAAAAATGGCAAAACAGATCGAGTTCTTTGCCTCAGAACTTAAAATAGAAGCGAAACTGTCCTTTCGAGTGAATTTTGGCCATGATCATATCGGACCCTTGAAATCAGGCAGAGTAGCAGATAACGCCATGGGGATTCTAAGATAAAATTTCTTTATATTTGATGATAATTTTTATCAACCACGCACTAGATTTAATGTGAAAATTATCGCAGCTTTGCTCTGAACTCTTCTAAACACGTTACTATAGTGCGTTTACTTTTCTAAGATCGCTCTGGTGGGGCCAGGTAGAAAAGGCAGTGTCATATCTACGGATATGCAAGTCCCATTAAATGCTTCCCGCAGATATATTCCTTCGTAGGAGGATTCGTTTTAGACCTTGGGAGTCGTGGAAAAGGGTTTGCTTCTTCCCTGTTAACTATTTTTAAAAATTTTATTTTCATTCCCGATTCTGTTTAGCTATTCCTTCTTTCTCTTTCTATACTTACAGATACGCTGAATGGCCTGTTGGCTCCGGTGTTTGGACTTGAGACATAAATTCAGAAGTCAATCGATCTGTTATGCCCTTAGAAAAGACAACCGCTCATTCCTTCTTTGCATAACATTTTCATCATAATGATCCAAGTCAGTCACAGGACTCACTTTCCCCTTTCTTTTTTCCCGCCTCTCTTGCTTCCTTGTTAAGCCTACGAATAGTCATTTCTGACACTTTTGTTGCTTCAGATGTTCTCTGGATAGCCTTCGTAACATCAGTTATAGGGCCTTCATGATGTTTTTATAAAATGAAGTGTTTCAGGAAATTATAGACTATTTCCTTGGCCTCAGGTGGTGGTGGGTGAAGACGTTTATGGGAGTCACTAGGGCTGGGCTGTCCCAGGATCCATACAGAGATCTGTATGGATCCTGGGCTGTCCATACTTTTCACAGTGGGTGATCGAGAGCGAGTATCCTTTAATGATATTGACCATGTCCTTTTAAATCCTCTTAAAACTCGTAGGTCCCCTAAACTCAGATCTGGCATCGCCGGGGAAAAAAATATGCCATATCTTCATTTTCATTAACGAAACTGGGGTTTTAACAAAGAATATACGAAATAAGATATATTCAAAATATCTGATGCAAACAAAGAACCACATTTCGAGAAATGAAAACTATTTCAATAGACTCCATGAAGCAAATATCATTACCATAACATGAAAATTGGCAAGGTATGATATCTGTACAAGCCACACCACAGCGATCTTGGAAAAATAAACGCACTATAGCTGACTGATTGCAAGTTATCTGGCGTCTCAATTTTAGATACACATACAGACTTTCTACAACAACAATGATTATATTATATTATTATTATTAGTATTATTATTATATATTGGATAGACAGGTAGATTTAGACTGTTGGCAGAGGGCTTAAAGATCATAGAATTGCCCAGCCCAGCACCGCTCTGAAATAAAATTTCTATAAAAAAAATAACATAAATTAGACATGAAAATCATTAAGTCTGTCATTCCCAGAGAGAATACGAAAATGTATCCTCTCTCTCTCTCTCTCAATAGCAATATGCTATCACAGTTTACCGAGCCAGTAATCTCCGCAGCATTCAAGGCTACGTTCGCTCAACGAGGGTGAGGGTGAAATGGAAGTGGCCACCGGTTTTTGCAACAGAAGAAATTGGTCACGTGGATTAGACTTTGCTCGGAGGGAGGGTGTGATGGAGGCGGGATAAGGAGGGGGTGGGGGGAGGTTTCCCACAGGGGGTCATGTTATGGGGGGTTAGGTTTAGGGTTGGTTGAATGAGAAGTTTGACAGTCACGTGTATTTTAACCTTGGCAGGAGGGATCAGGCCTACACACGGGTTGAAGGAGACGCTACAGACATTCACGGTTAAAATGTCGAAGGATTTGTTCTAAGCGTTGGTTAAGAAGCTTCAACAGTTACGTATATTTTGACCCTGTCATGAGGGATTAGGTCTAGGCGTTGGTGAAGGAGATAGCAAACAATCACGTGGCCCACAAGCCTCAAGGTCGAAAGAATTCTATGGGCACATTAATGGCCCGTCAAGCCCGGCCGGAATAATCAGGATGCAGTTTATCTCGGAGGCTGAACTGAAGGTCTCGAGTGTTGTTTATACTTCATATTCATATTTTTATGATTGTCTCACCACAGCGTGTCCACAAAGTCCCAGAACCATTCCATTCTGAGCAATAAATACTTGTAATGGTACTGGGAACTTTATGGACACCCTGTATTTTACACGTATACTTAATTTTCCTTATTATACTTTCGCCATCTGCAATCAACGGTCATTGTTGAAGAAGAGAGCAGGATCCAACACGTGGTTGACCTCAGTCGCGTAGGGATATACACCTACATGAACTATGCCAGGCAATAAGATGAAATTTTCCATTTTTAGGTTGAAAAGTCAAGAAGAAACTAAAACCACCTAACCTAATCTAGCTTTTAAAAGATCGTAGGCCTATATATTGTACTTGCACCAAATCTGTCCCACCAACGTGCGAGTGTACCAGATATGCATTTAATTCAACTTCATTTGTTCTTCTATTCTTTGTAATGAAAAGGACGATTTGTACATATCTATTTACTTATTCATTAATGCGAAGACCATCACTTTCATTGGCTTATGCCCAAGTCTTCTGCGTAGGCCTAGTCCATATCTAACACGACGAGATAGAATATTCAAGTAGGTCTTGCATTTCTCTTGGCATTAATTAGTGGTTCATTAGCATAATGTGGAGAGAGAGAGAGGTAAAAAAAGTGTTAACAGATGTAAGAGTTGATCAATAAGCAATTATATATATATATATATATATATATATATATATATATATATATATATATATATATATATATATCTAATAAAAGGAGCCCATAAAAACACCAAAATATAGAGAGAAAAGTACTATATTTCAGAGACTGCTGTCTCCCTCTTCAGGTAGATTCATCTACCTGAAGAGGGAGACAGCAGTCTCTGAAATATAGTACTTTTCTCTCTATATTTTGGTGTTTTTATGGGCTCCTTTTATTAGAAGGAATTCTGTTGTTACAGAACATTTTTACCAGTCACATATATATATATATATATAATATATATATATATATATATATTATATATATATATATCATATATCTATATATATAACACACACACACACACAAAAGGCGTCTCACAAACGAGCAACGAAAGATCTGTGCAATCTTGCACGTCTACTGAATCACCTGTTGCAAGAAACAGCGATGTCATTATTCTGTCGCATTGCAATTACTATACTTAATCATATTTTTGCAAACGCGCGTTCCAAGTCATGCAGGAGATCCCATTTCACATTCAATATTAATTTTATTTCTCAGATGTTTAAAGAAACACCTTTCTGTTACTCTCGTTTTTTAACTTTCGATTTTTTTTTTTTTTAAGTTCATCAAAAATGAGTTTTACACCAAACAAGGTTTGGAAGTAAAGATCCAGTGTAAAATAAACAAAGGGTAATTCAAAGTACTTGAAGGCTGTTTAAGATGGACTTTTGTATGTTTATACAGTGTTTAATGTCATTGCCTTCAATGATAAAACCACAGGCAAACTGACAATGAACGAAGAATTGTAATAATTTGACGTCTGTTGTGGGATACACCTGCACATGAGTCTAGGTGCTACTCAAGTTTCACGTGAACTAACTAGCTCACGACCAGGACTTTTGTAAAACCGGTTTTTTTTTTTTTTGGTATTCAATCATGTTCCAGTACCAGCTCAACTTGCACCGTACGTAGTATTATGGCAAATCAGTTCTTAGACGAGAGAGAGAGAGAGAGAGAGAGAGAGAGAGAGAGAGAGAGAGAGAGAGAGAGCTCTATAAGCACGAGATCAAATGGCATCTTTAGACGCAAACCACCGAAATTTTTGCACCAAAGGACAAATACAGTGGACGAAGTTATTATAGCCTTGAATATATACGTGTTCTGATTTATATGGGACTGGCTTACAGAACATAACGAATTCAGTTTTGCGCCAGAACAGAAAAAATATCCACCTAGACGTGCGTCACGTGCCCGAGTGACGCCGCGAGAGGAGAGTGACGTCACGGCCGTCTGGGAGTGGCCGACCTGTTTCTTCTCTATCACAGGCATCTCTCAACCTTTTCCCTGTCAAGTCTTCCCAAAGTTATAAACCCTACAATCTTACCCGCCTTGACCTGGAGCTAGATGTCTACGACTGGTTATAGACTACGGATAATAAAGAATAAGCTAAAGGTTAAAACAATTTTATTTGAGGTATAGCGTGGCTATTAGTCGCTACCGTTAGCTATAGCCATTCCCCAACATCCCAACCGCTTCCACTGTGTGTGTGTGTGTGTGTGTGTATGCTCTTTGTCTTGTTCCTCTAGGATATAATGCATAAATCTATGAACCTTGAGCCTGATTAGGCCAATGGGGATTAGGCCTAAAGAACAGCCCTGGAGTCGTAAGGAGCCCGGATCTTGAATTAATGTCTGAGCTAAATCCTCATACATCCCATTTGGAAATTGGGAAGGGTTAATTTTGAACTCGGGGAACCCTACCCAATCTGTGAGAGCATACCATGGGTAAGCAATGCACGCATATAGTCAGTTTAGTCCAGTTTCTTTCAGCATAAGCCCTCTCAGAAGGGTTTGGTCACGTAGTCACTGATGTAACAAGAAAAAAAAAATTTATTCGAAAGTTACGAAAATATTATTTACATATCCACTGGAATGACGGGCTACAAAATACATAGAAGCCAATATGCGTTTATATACACTGAATACATACATATAGCAATGTATACTTGGGAAAGTATTATATGCTACGAAATGGTCTTAACACAGACTTTGACTCGGAAGCAGTGATAAAGAACACTGGTTTGCATCAGCCTAGTAACAATGGTATGTTGAGAAGTGTCATGCAAAGACAATTTAAGGAATCACTACCGGCGACTCTTTGCTGTCCCCACAGTTTGGGAAACGCAAGTTAAGGAATGCTACGAATCACATAAGTCAGATGAAGCGAAAGACCTTGGGTAGACATTATGAAGGCTGCCCCTAAGAGTGGATTAGTATCAAAACGTCAACATCATCAAAAATCAAAACTTGTATTATTAATATTAGCGGTAGTTGCTGTTGTCCTTATTGCTGTTGTAGCAATAGTAGTATAAGAACAGATTTTCAGAAATCAAGTGTAAAATAAAAATAAAATTTTAAATAAAAAAATCAACGATGAAACAACGGGTCGAGAGAGAGAGAGAGAGAGAGAGAGAGAGAGAGAGAGATGCCCTTTCTTGGAACAGATGCGTACAACACTTATCTTTAGAGCTTGCAATCACAATCTGTACCTTGGTTCCATCTAACAAGACTTATTGATTACAGGTTTTTCATATTAACCACCACGAGAGTATCAAAACTTGACCCAAAATCCGCCCTCAGACCCCGCTGGGCGGAGAGCTTACCCCCAATAGGCTTAGCTTATCGCCCCATAACTCCTCAATTATTCTCCTCACCATATACTTTATATAAAAGTGCATTTTATAACGGTCAGATGACCGTGATACGATCCAGAGAAAAGGGATAACCGTAATCAATTACCTGTCAGCGCTTGATGCCTGTATTACTCTTAAATATTCCCCATCTATTTGGTATATATGTGGAACCTATCTTTTTATCATTATTTACTTATATGTTCTTATTTTCAATAATTTTAAGTAAGTAGGGCGGTGAAACAGGCTGTTTTTTTTCATATTCAATACACTAGTTACATTAATATACGATATTACTCTCTAATCGTGCACAAGGACTGGATTTTGTTAATATATTCTTAGAGTCATACAGAGTTTTGAAACGAGATTACGATATTACTTTATATATATGTATATAATATATAGTATATATATATATGTAGATATATAATATAGTATTCTTATTATATGAATAGATAATACAGCACACATATATACATATATATATATCATATATATATATATGTATATATATATATATATATATATATATATATATATATATATATATATATATATACATCTATATAAAATATAAGCGAATACCACGGGAAAATGATAGTCAGAAATCCAAGCGCTTTCGTCTTTATTCAGACATCGTCAAGGAGCTACTAAAGTACAATTGGAGAGGAAGGCCTCAGATACAAACAAGATCAGGAATACCAGATGGTTAATTATCAAAAGGGTAAAAATTAAAAGGGATAATCCAGGATTATCGGATATCACACGGTCACAAACTTAAACAGATTCTGACCCTAACCGAAATTACAAAGTATCTTTACAGTCCAAAACATGGAAAAACGAATATATTAATTTTGTTGCTTATATTTATCTACAACTTTTTTCATTATGAAAGCATCAAGTTTAAATAAACCAAGACTTAAATTTAGAACATTTCTATTATTTGATTTGATAAAACAAGATTCAATGATATTCCTTTTAACTGTGTCATTACATGGGACTAAGGCTCTGCTTGACTCCAGTTAATAGGATGGTCTAAATCTCTGATATGTACAAATAATGAATTCGATATTTGCCCAGTTCTCACAGAATATTGATGTTGCTTGAGACGCTGTGAAAGAGATTTGCCGGTCTGTCCGTAATAGACTTTATCACATTTTTTGCAAGGAATTTCATATATGCAGCCTGGAAGATCTTTAGGAGAATTTTTGATTACTAAACTCTTGACATTAATATTACTGAAAACAACATTTATGTTAACAAGCTTTAAAATTCTAGGAATATCTAAAAACCTTTCATCATAAGGTAATTTTAGAATGTTATGCCTACTAAATTCAAGTTTGTCATTAGTTGAATAAAATGTTTTTCTAGCTCTTTTCCATGCCACATCTACATAGTCCTTGGGTATTTAAGTTTCAATGCAATATCATAAATAGTTTTAATTTCAGCGTCAATAAACTGCGGGCTACAGACACGTAAAGCCCTTAGGAACATCCCAGAAAAAACAGAGAATTTAACATTTTGATGGTGATTGGAGTAGTAATGAACAAAAGAGGCAATATTAGTTGATTTTCGAAAGACTGAAAAGGTGAAATTTCTATATCATTTCTATGGACAGTTACATCAAGAAAATTCAAATTACAATTTCTTTCTTCCTCTACAGTAAATTTTATAGAAGGGACTAAATTATTGAGATTATTATGGAATTCCTGGAGGTTTTTGTGAACTGGCCAAATACAGAAGATATCATCCACGTACCTAAACCAAATATCTTTTTGGGGCAAAATTCTTGGTAAGAGTTTTGTCTCAAAAAATTCCATGTAAATATTGCTAAGGACAAGAGATAAGGGGATTACCCATAGCCATGCCAAACTTTTGTACAAAAAATTCCCCATTGAAACAAAATTTACTATCTTTGATACATAACCTTATGAGACTAATGAGATTTGCTACACTTAAGGGAATGTCATGACGCTCTAATTCCTCTTCCAAATATTCAAGTCAGTCATCTACAGGCACTTTTGTAAATAAAGAGACAACATCAAAACTAACCATATTAAAATCATAATTCAAATTTAAACTATTCAATTTGTTTATAAATCAACATTGTTTTTAACATTCGTGTTAGAAATATTTCCTACCAAAGGAGTAAGAATTTTTACAAGCCATTTAGATAAATTATACGTAACTGAGCCCACTGAACTAATGATTGGTCTGATAGGGTTATTGATTTTATGTGTCTTGACTAAACCATACATGTAAGGTAGGGAGGCGCATTGCGGTGTAAACTGTTTAATTAAATGGTCCAAGCCCTTCAAAATGGATTTAATTTAAATTAGAAAGTTAAACC
>NC_087205.1:94534442-94570967 GCF_015104395.2 Macrobrachium nipponense | reverse complement strand
TTTAAATTAGAAAGTTAAACCGGTCTCAATCATACTGTTTGCTGAAATTTACTTCAACTATCATTCTAGATTATATTTACGTGGAGATAAATAGTCATTTTGATTACGATATTGACGAGATTTACTCGCTGCTGGCCATAATGAAGATAAAAGCTACGGAAGACCTTCATGCAATTTCAGTATTCATGGTAAGAGACTCGTCCTTGGTATTCTAGAAGTCTGTAATGTGCTTGGCTACGTAGGGGGTAATAGTGCCAACAGTGCACCTGATGCTCATGAGTAAAGACTTATTAACGAATAATCAACATCATAGGGGCAAAAATTTGTTTAACGATACGACGAATGACGTCACCTTCAGGCGTGAGAGATGTGGTTCGCACAAATTGTCCGATACCGCATTCCCGAATCTCAAACTCTTGCTTTCTTCTACTTCGTCTCCTCCTTCGCCTTCTTCTTGCCGTTTTTCACTGAATTGGCCTTATGCTACCACTGGCTCTTGCCCTGGGGCAGCCTGTGCCGACGACCTCTCATCTAGTATGCCTACCTACACGGTTTCGCTCTTATTACTATCTTTCACAGGAACACGTCATGCATTCTTTATCTCACCCCCTCTTCCTCTCTCTCTCTCTCTCTCTCTATTTTCCTTTTACCTTCTTTTATGGATTTGTGTTTCTTTCGTGTCCATATTATGCTAATACTGCACAGTAGTCTACATATATAAGAGCAATAAGAATACATAACTATATTTCCATTTCTCTGAACAATGAGTCATTCTCGCCTCCCATCGCCTTCGTCAGTCAGACTCGAAGGCTGTTGTCACCAGCAACCACATTATTAGTTTCAATCAATAAGGAAACGACGTTATTTCGAACTTAAGAAGTGAAAAGCGTTAAAATAACAACGGCAACGTTTTACCCACGACCTTAATGAGGTCAAAGGTTATAACATGGCTTTAATTTTTCCTGTTCTCTTCAATCACCTCAAGAAAACGAGGAATCGAATATCTTTCAAGTGACGTTTGATATCTGTAACTAAATAGATAAATTACCAATTTTTTTTTTTTTTTTCAATTTAACCACTAAGTTTCACCATATTTATGACTTGAAATTTTGGTTCTAAATAAAGTTATTTTTTTACACGTGTAATTGATTTTATTGCATAGGTTATTATGAACTTTTCGTTTGGACTGATAAATAGTTATGGGTACACTCATTGGTCCTTCAACTGCGCGGGGAGTTTTAATCTTATGTAGTCCCTATTCGGTTACAGTATTTTTTTGGGTTGAAAAACAACCCCTGAAAACTGAAAGTATTACTTATTATTTAGCGAAAACTATATGTATACTGCAAAATGTGGAACTTGGGCAGATAATATAATACATAAGCATCTCGGCAAATTAGTATTAGAACTATTATTGGTACTTCGAGGAATTATCCAAAATATTTCTTTTGGAAGAGGATATTTATTTATTAAAATCTGTGGAGTTTTAAATTATAACGTAAAACCGATCTCAATATACTGTTTGCTGTAATTTACTTCGACTATCATTCTAGAATTATATTTGCGTCTAGATAATGGTCATTTTTTAAATACGAGACTGACGAGTTTCACTCGCTGCTGGTAATGATAAAATAAAAGTTACGAACACCTTCCTGCAATTTCAGTATTCCTGATAAAAGAGAATCATTGTAGGGCAGTGATTCTTAAACTTTATATTATCACGCCCCCTCTAAGAGTTGAACCTTCCCTCCACGCCCCCCTTGCAGCTATGAGTAAAATTCCCTCCTAGGTTTTAAACGAAAAAAAAGAAAAAACCCCCCCCCAAGAGAAAAAAAAAAGAGAGAAAGAAGGGTTATCGATGGATAGGGAAGGAGGTAAATAATTACAAAACATGATAAGCCTAGGAGAGTAACGTTATAAGGCGATACCTTGGATTTTTTTGTTTTCTTTTATAAACTTCTGGATATTCTGATGGCAGAAATGATTGCAGAAGTGATAGCATACTGTAGCAGTAGTGATGATTGTAGAAACTTAATTCTAACGAACATGAAGATCCTACGGTTAAAAATGATGAGAGAGAGATGATGCCAAACAACCTTTGACCCGCAGAGGGCCACATAATATCGGAGGATGTTGATAACTGTATACAAGTAACTATATATTCCTTGGTTCACTCCAGCGCATCTTAGGAGCCATCCTTATCTTACAGGTCAGTACTTTTCTCAAAGATTTATATATATATATATATATATCCTATATATATATATATATATATATATATATATATATAGTATATATATAAAATAGATATATAAATTATATATATAAATATATATATTATATATATATATATATATATATATATATATATATATATATATATATATAATTATAATTATATATAATATATATCTATAGATATATAATATATATATTACTGTTTTGTGCCACTGAATGTAATTTCCTTAGGTCTAACGAACGGTAGCTTATTTCGTTCCTTCAAACAGGTTTAAGATACCGATGCTACCTACGATGGAAATGCATTTATATGGGTATTGCTTTATTGTTGTTAGTCTTCTCAAGACACAAAACGTACGGACAACTTACACTGCACAGAAAGATCCAGTTTGTAACAGCGATGTCTTACAAAAAGGAAGCAACAGCCCACGCTAACTTGGATTGTTCCTTTCAATGAATCATGTCTCGTCTCGTGCTCTAACTCTGTCAGGCCCCATCCCGCCCCCTTCATGGTTCGTGTTCCCCGTCCCCCCCTCCATCAACCCCAACGCCCTTCCGTCCTATGTCACGCCCACCTTCAATTTCGACGGCGATCGCTCGCTTTAACTCGAAAAAAAGTTGAGTGTATCTTACTTCGACCGGAAAGCAGGAGCCTAGTGTGTGTGTGGTGAGTGAATGTGTGAGTATGTGCGGTGAGTGAATATGTCTATGTGGTGACTGTGTGTGTGCGTGTATGTAGTGAGTGAATGTGAGCGCGTGTGTGTGTGTTGTGAGTGAATGTGTAGTGAATGAATCATGTCTGTATGCGGTGAGTGTGTGTGTATGTGTGTGTGTATGTGTGCATATGTGGTGAGCGAATGTCTATGTATGTGAAGAGAATTGGGAGCGAGAATTAAAAAGTGAGGAGAATTGACAGAGGCATTTTGAAGTGTAACAAGTACACGGCTTAACAAACATGTTAATTTTTAAAGTAATTACATTTTATTAGAAGTCTCGTATGACGCATGATGGCTCGGTTAAGACCATTCGAGAAATTTGCTAACCGTTGGGAGTCTCCAAGCGCTTTGAGACGTCCTCTCTCTTTTCCCCTTTGAAATAATACTGTTAAGATAAAAAAAAACATCAACGATGAAACAACGGGTCGAAAGGGTGTTAGCTTCAGGTAAATTGGGAAGGTAATGAAACAAAATTCGCAAGTTGCAGCAGAGAGAGAGAGAGAGAGAGAGAGAGAGAGAGCGAGAGATTCTCTTTCTTGAAACGGATACTCACAACACACTATCTTAAGACTTTGCAATCTCAATCTGTAACTTGGTTCCATTTAACAAGACATCGATTACAGGTTTTTCATTTTAACCACCACGAAAGTACCCAAAATTGACCCAAAATCCGCCCCCGGACCCCCTATAGGCCTAGCTTATCTCCCCATAACTCCTCAATTATTCTCACCACATACTTTATATACATGAAAGTGCATTTTTTTTTTTAGTCAGATGACCGTGATACGATCCAGAAAAAAGGGATAACCGTCATCAATTACCTGTCAGCGGCAGATGCCTGTATTACTCTTAAATATTCCCCATTTATTTGGTATATATGTGGAACCTGTCTTTTTACCATTATTTACTTATATGTTCTTATTTTCAATCATTTTAATTAGTACGTAGGGCGTTAAAACAGGTTGTTTTTTTCATCCACCCAAATGATCAGAGCATTCATCTCCCATCTTCGTGAGTAGCCATGGATACATTAAACAATCTCCTGGAATATTTTTGGCCTCAATCGGAACATTCCTCTCCTAAACATGTTCTGCAAAACTTCAAAGGCATCATTGCATTGCAAGAAACGCTCCTCTGGCCACATGACCTTGCCATCTGCGATTCAATTCATGAAGACTTCAGAACCTTCTCGACTTCATCGATGCAAGTTCCAGATCAAATCATAGCCAGTCGCCCGACAGGGGGCCTTTCTTTCCTGTGGCACAATCGTTAGACAATATGATAAAGGTGATGACCTACAGGAGTGACAGCTTGCTGGGGCTTCAAGTGACAGTAGGGAACTCTAAAATTCTAATCATTAATGTTTATATGCCATGGGAAAATAGCTGCATGATCCTAGGGGAGTTACACAGTATTATTCATGATTCTCCTGATGACCATATTTGTATAATCGGGGACCTTAATTCTCACCCCACAAAACAATTTTATAATGAACTTACTCACTTTCTGTCAAAATTATGCTCTCCCAAATTAGCGATGTATGCTCCTCCCTCCCTCCTCCTATTCATATGTACATAATAGAGCGGACGCTATTACAACCTCCTGGCTGGACCACTGCATCACATCTCCACAACTTCATGATTCTATTATGACCTGCAATATTCGCTATGATCTTGCAACGGGATACGATCACATCCCATTACAGGTGTCATTCAGTACCCCATCCCTCCTACCGTGACCCCCTAACTGATCGCGCACCAGCAGTAAACTGGGATTTTAAAAGTCAGCAGAAAACCAGATACTTTAGGGCGACCACGGAAACCAGGTTGCGGTCAATAGTTCAACCGGCAGACGCCTTACTTTGTACTAACACAAATTGTAGAAATGACCACCAAGGAGGGATCTGAATGAATTCTATTTGAACATAATCTCCGCTATGCTTGCTTCGGGCAGGACTGCCTATAGATTTCGTCACGGTAATTCTCGTAATATACCTGGATGGAATGACTTGGTTAAAGATCTGTATACATACTCACGAGAAATGTTTTTACTGTGGAGGCAAAATGGTAGCCCCAGGGGAGGGCACACTGCATTACTAATGACACAGGCGAAAGCGCAGTTCAAATTTGCTCTTATGCACTGCAGGTTAAGGGGACCGTCCGCTATGATGTCTATTTTTTTTATTTATTACGCAAAATACATAATTTTCATATATGTTTTAGATATATATAATACCTTCATCATATAAAATTTCAAGTCATTTGATCAAAAACTTTTCGTTTTATTAGCAAAAATCATGATTTAAAAAAAAAAATTGGTAGAGTTTTTCTCCGCTAATATGACATCAGTTGTATTGAAAATCATACCATAAAAACTTCTTTATATACGGAACAATTCTGTGTGGCAGAATTTAGATTTTTTAATTTTTTTATTTTTTTATGAATTTTTTTTTTTTTTTTTAGTCTAGACACTCAAAAAATTCTAAAAAAAAAGAAAAAAAGATATCAAAATTCTGTCACACAAAATTATGGGATTTTTATTCCTCTTTCCAATGATATCTTTCTCTCTAAAATTGGATAATAAATAAACGAGTAATTTTTTATTGACATGCGCATAAGTATGTTTTTGAGTTATGAGCTCCCAAAGATTTGCTATGTAAATTTTTGCTTTTTTCTTATAAAAGTCAAAACAACATTATTATAATTACTTTATTTGTACTTTTATTGTTGATTTCTACATCAAGGATCGTGGTCCTACCCCTAAAAGTGGTGTTAGTACCCTCAGCCGGACACCAGATAATGATGTTGACGGCGAGACATGAGACAATGAGGGCAGCTGAAAACAATTAATTTTCGTGTTTTTCTTTCAGCTCCAACTGGCCTGGCCTTCGCTAATTTTGCTAAGCCATAGTTGTATGAGTAGCCTTGATTTGATCTTAGGTAACTTCCGGCAAGTTGCTAATAAGAGTTTCACTAAGAAGTTATAAAAACAACGTAGATAGCTAGTAACCAAACGCAAGTGCCTACGCGCATGTAACCGCTTTGACGTCTGTGGCGTAACTGAGTCATTCTCCCGAGTCTCGCCTATAAATAACCGCTCTGAGCAGCTCGCTTCTCGCCCAGTGTCACACTACCTTTCATTGCTACCAGATGTATTGAGGAATTTCGAAAAAAAAAATCTTAAAAAATCGCTGTATCTATGCAAAAATAAACACGCAAAAACGATTCTGTCAAACTCAAGTCATACAGACGACGCAGTTACGATGACGTCATCATTTAAAAACAAAAAAGCTATATCTTCATTATTTGTGAAAATAATTGGCTGAAACTTCTGAAAGCATGCACAAGCATGTTTCTGCATAGATACAAGTAATAACTCGATTTTTTATTTTTTCAAATTGACATGTCATCCGCCATAGCGGACGGTCCCCTTAAATGAAAAAACAACTAAGAGCCGATGCAATGTCTAGAAACTTAGAATCTGGTGATTATCCTCGTCTTTGGAAAGATATCCAGTCCTTAAATCCCAAAAACTAAGAAAATGCTATCACAGAGAGTATATGGGAAGCAGTCGGAGATGAAGCTATCGCAAGTATGTGGGCCGATCACTTCAACAATATCCTGAATTGCATAAATGATCAAGATTCCCGAACGGATCTAAATAACCTCCTTACGGACAAAATTCAATTTCATTTTGCAGACCGTATTACGCCAGGAAACATCAGCGATGCCATAAACAGCCTACCTAATAATAAATCGCCAGTTGTGATGGTCTAAACTACCTGAAACTCTTCCTGCAGCTGCATAAAAGGGGCACGCCCCTGTATTTAATTGGCATTTTTACAATGCTGGTTCTTTACACAGCAATTCTGTGTCAAATGGGGTAACGTATTATCGTACACCTTCGGCTCCCTAAACGGACTTCGGCAAGAGGGCATTCTCTCTCCATACCTGTTTAATACGTACGCAGATGCCTTGAATGTCAAACTGAACTCATTCCCAATCGGATGCAACCGTCAATGAAACAACTATAAACAAACCTCTGTTATGCCGACGATATGGTTCTGATTTCCCCATCAGTGCAAGGTCTCCAACGACTCATCGACACTCGCCACCAATATGCAGAGGAATTTGATATATTCTACAACAAAACCAAGACCCAGTGCATGTCGCTGCTCCCAAGATCGCTTAACCATATTGCAGAACCACAAATTTTCCTCGGAAACCATCGGCTGGAATTTGTGCACGAATTCCCGTATTTGGATCACATTATCACCGACGACCTAAAAGATACGTCAGACATTAATCAGAGGCGTCGTAAACTATGTGCAACTGGCAACATGATTGCAAGGAGGTTTGCCTTCTGTCACCGAGACGTGAAACTGCTGCTCTTCCGCTCGTACTGCTACAGTATCTATGGGTGTTCCCTCTGGACGAACTATACCCAAGAGACCACGAGACGCATCACTGTTGTTCACAATGACATTCTGAGACGCCTCACAAACACTCCCCACTACCACTCCGCCACAAAGATGTTCATAGAAAACCACTTGGACAATTTAAAAATCATTGTTAGGCGACCAATGTCCAGTCTGGTAACCCGAGTGAGAAACAGCAGCAACTCGCTCATACAAAGCATCCTAAAGAGTGAAGCAAGAAGACGATCTAAATTGTGGGAAAGATGGGAAAATAAGGCCTTTGTCCCCTAAAGGACTAAATCTCTGTATTGGCAAGATGTCATCTGCAGATTTTGTCATTAAAACATTTATTGCTGATATTTTAATTTTTCATTGTTACTGTGATTACTATCAAGTTAAAAGTTTTTTTACATTCAATTTTTGTATTTAGTCCTCTGGACCTGACTACTGTAACCGCCTAAGGTCTCTAGTTGAAATTTAAGTTATATAATATGTGCACTAACTGTTATTACTCTCAATGCATTTTTTTTTCTCACCAATATTATTACTGTTATTACCATTATTATGATTACTAGCTTTTATGCTACCTCAGCTATTTTGTGGATGTGGATAAGTGCCGATTATTCACATTTTCTTTTTTTTATCATGTTGTCTCATGTATCTAGATTGTGTATATAACGGTCTATATTTTGTTTATTCCATGTATATGGCCCATGAGCAGAAATAAAGCATATTATTATTATTATATTATAATACACTAGTCACGTTAATATACGATACTCTCTAATCGTGCACAAGAACTGGATCTTTTTTGTTAATTAATATATTCTTAGAGTGATAAGAGTATTGAAAGAGATTACAATATTACTTAACATATATATATATATATATATATATATATATATATATATATATATATATATATATATATATCTGGAATAAGATTATGGTATCTATGAATGGTAAATCTATTAAGTGAGAAGTCCACTGATTTTTACTTCTAATTCTTGTTCTAAGCCATAGCAATTTGTAAATAATTGTCTGTATATTTAATTTTGTAACATCCTACTTATTATGTATGTTTTTCTAATATAAGATAAAAATAAAAATGGCGGTATACTATGAACTTAAACATCGGTGGGACGAATAGCTGATATGCAAGGTCATGTAAATTGCAAATCATGATGTGCTGTCACTCTCCAATCCTCTCTAAGTTCCCCTATGCAATGCAAAAAACACAACACAAATGACTCATTTTTTTGTTTTGTTTGGTGCTTTTACGTGCATGGAACCAGTGGTTAATCAGCAACGGGACCAACGGCTTGACGTGACTTCCGAAAACCACGTCGAGAGTGAACTTCTATCATCAGAAATACATCTCTCACTCCTCAATGGAATCCACAAATTATTCAATTATTTCTAGAAGATTAAACGAAGATTATATTAAGCACGTGATCATTGTCCACTGGATCACAATGTAATCTGAACCGGAAACCTTCTTACCAGGTCTCATTTAGTGCTAAACTCTTTATGCAATTATGCTATATCTATCAAAATTACGATAATTGTATGCTTACTTTATATTATTTTGTATTCACAGTAAATATAACATTAATATATAACACAAAAAAATACCATCGATCATTAATAAACATTTGATACTGGTTATTAGAGGTTTCTGAAAGATAATAGATTTGGATATCAAGGTTTTTTTTTTTCAGAAAATGGGAAATTACAGGCAGTTGTAACAAACTTGATTTTCGCAATTAGTTGTATAAATCGTATCATTTACAATAATAGATCCCCTAATTTTCTTTTTAAATAGGGTAGAAATTTTGATAAGTTAACCAATCTAGAGATTTTGAGCAGAATAAGAGGCGACACCTTCAAGTTCGGTCAAGTCGTCCAATAGCTCGTTCTCGAGTATAACTCTTGCTTTCTTCTACTTCTCCTTCCCACTGTTTTTCATTGAACTGGCCTTATGGTCATCACTGGCTCTTGCCCTTGGGGCAGCCCGTGCCAACGACCTCTCATCTAGTATGCCTACCTAAAACGGTTTCTCTCTTATTATCTTTCACAGGAAGGCGTCATGCATCCTTTATCTCACCCTCTCCACCACCCCAACCCTCTCTCTCTATTTTCCATTTCCTTTTTTTGGATTTGTGTTTCTTTCGTGTCCATATTATGCTAATAATGCACAGTAGTCTACATATATAAGAGCAATAAGACATAACAATATTTCTATTTCTCTGAACAATGAGTCATTCTCGCCTCCCATCGCCTTCGTCAGTCAGACTCGAAGGCTGTTGTCACCAGCAACCACATTATTAGTTTCAATCAATAAGGAAAACGACGTTATTTCGAACTCGAGGAAACAAAGCTTAAAATAGCAAAACGTTAAAATACCCAACGGCACGTTTTTAGCCATGACCTTAATGAGGTCAAAGGTTATAACAATGGCTTCAATTTTTCCTGTTCTCTTCAATCACCAAAGAAAACGAGGAATCGAATATCTTTCAAGTGACGTTTGATATCTGTAATAAATAAGATAAATTACCAATTTTTTTTTTTTCACTTTTAACCACTAAGTTTCACCATATTTATGACTTGAAATTTTGGTTTTAAATATAAGTTATTTTTACGCGTGTAATTGATTTTATTGCATAGGTTATTATGAACTTTTCGTTTGACTGATAAATAGTTATGGGTACTCTCATTGGTCCTTCAACTCGCTAGTTGAGCCTTATGTAGTTGTTTTGGTTATAGTAATTTTTAGGGTTGAAAAACAACCCCTGAAACCTGAAACTATTACTTATTATTTAGCGAAAACTAATTATACAGTGTTACCAGATCTAGCATAATTTTATGCTTTTAGCGACTAGCATAATATTTAGCATACTCATAAATTTAGCATAATTCAGGGACATTTGGCATAAAAATAGCATAATTTGAGAAAATTAAGAGAAATACAATGGAAATGTTTCAGTAATAAAAATAAACAAAACAATATCGTTTACAAAATTTAAAATTATTATGTACAATAATAACGGTCGCTGTGGAGTCAAACTCCAGGAAAGCTGTTCTGACAGACCTCATCCTCGCCTCCCCGGACCTAGTAATTACTCATATAGACTGGGTTGTGGCTCGTGTTTGGACTGTGGATGGTACAGTGCAGCCGCCACTGGTTTGAAACTGTGAATCCTTAGACAGGACAGAGCCGACAATGTCGAAGAAAGGAAACCGAGGCTTGTGGTTATCAAGATAAGCCCCCTACCTCCTCGGACACGGATGATAGTAGTACTAGCACTGTGGTTACTGGTACTAAGAGAAAGATTGCTAAGAAATCATATCCACAGCAGTTCCGAGGTGAGTGGCTGGCTGATCCCGAGATGAAAAGTTGGCTCGCCAGGAATAAAAAAAATTATCCTTCAAACCAAATTGTGCATTCTGTAAGATGTGCAAACTGTACCCTGAAGCCCAAAGCTGTCTGCTACAGACCCACATGAATCAAAGAAACATCAATCACTTGCCGAGTCATTCCCAGGGAAGCAATAAGGTGGTTTTCATTGAAAATAATAATAATAATAATAAAAATGAAATCAATCAATAAATAAAGCACCAAAGTAAGGGATTACTGCAACTGAACTATCTTGAATTTTGAAGGTCAGGTTTAAAATATAAAAATAACCGTAGACCACCTATAAGACTGAGTCATTTCCCTGATTTTCCCTTAATTTGCAGGTGTCTAGAATGTTCGGAGAACCCACTAACATTAAGAATGCTACTTCTAAGGCAGAGATCCTGGCAGCTGCCATGGCCGTGGAGCACCATCTTGCGTATAAACTGATGGATCATATGTCTATGGTTTTTCCAAGGATGTTCCCAGATTCAGAAATTGCAAAAGCTTATGCAAGCAAGCGCACCAAATGTGCTGCTCTTGTTGACAATGTTCTTGCTGTACATTTCAGGAAAGACCTACTGAAAAATCTTAAAGAAACTCGGTATTTCTCACTCATAATTGACGAGTCTACTGACATTTCTACTGAGTCTGTAATGGCAATTGTAGTTAAGTATTTTGATTTATCTGTGCAGAAAATTGAAACCCATTTACTTGGTTTACCAGCATTGAAAGGAGAAACTGCTGAGCAACTTTTTGATGTTCTGTACGATGAACTGAAAGCTAATGATTTAGCTTTATCTAACTGTGTGGGATTTGCTGCTGACACAACTAATGTGATGTTTGGTAGCCACAATAGCATTGTTTCTAGGTTGAGAGATAAAAAACCCTAACTTGCATTTGATAAAATGTGTTTGTCATTCCATTCTTTAGCTGTCAGTCACTCAACCAAACTGACTACAAAGTCCACTGGAACAAGTGATCCGAGAATGTAATTCTTATTTTTCTCATTCAAGCAAGAGGTTACGGGACCTAAAAGATTTTCAGAATTTATGCATTGTCAACAGCAACGAATTCTGAAACTTCATGATACGCTGGCTTTCTTTAAGTGCGTGTGTGTCCAAGAATCTGGATCAGTGGAAAGCTTTGCATTTGTATTTTCAGTTAGCTCATACTGAGGATAGGTTACAGTCTTCTGATTTTTTGTACAGTGAATTTAGTAATCCCTACACACATTTATATTTTCAATTCTTGGAGTATATTCTGGCAATGACTGACAAACTGAATGTTATCTTCCAAAGCTCTCACGCAACAATTCATCGTGTTGTCAAGGATTGCAGTCAGCTGTATATTCAGGTTGTCAGCTGCTTCATCAAGCCATCAATTTTGAAAGCCCCATGCAGCAGCAGCTAATTACTATTGACCCTAGAGACCCTCATAACCATCTTCCTGCTTTGCAAATATATGGTGGTGTGAAATTTGCTAGGATGCTTCAGGATACTGCTAATGTGAGGGATGATCAGTACACAAGTCTGATGTTTGAACGCCTTCAGAAGCTTTTAGTAGAATTAGCAGTGCAGTTACAAAAGCGGCTTCCACTAAACGACTTAACTCTGTTAGAGGTGTGTTCTTTTCTCGATCCCAAAGATTTGGCAGGAAGTGAGAAAACATCAGTTTTTGAAATTTCCTCTAAATTTCCCAATATCATTACAGAGTGTGAACAACAAGAGTTAGATAATGAGTGGCGTTCATTGCTGAGAAATGGTGACATTGAAAGATTTTTGTCACAGGATACGAACATCGAGTCATTTTGGAGTAAGGTTCATGCTAGTGGAAATTATCATATCCTCTCCAAGTTTTCCAGAGCTTTGCTAAGTGTTCCGGTCTCAAATGCTGACTGTGAGTGCATCTTCTCATTAGTCAACTTGAAGAAGAATGAGAAGCGAAATAGGCTGTCCAATGCTTCATTGACAAATGAACTCTTATGTGGAGAAGGTGTAAGAAAAGCAGGTGAATGCATTAACTTTGAACCATCACGAGATATGATTAGATCAGTGAATAAAGACATCTATAATAAATAAACAGCCACTAGAAATAACCATTCATATTTACATATTTTTTTTTAGCTAAAGAGCAATTTTTTTTATTCATTATTATCTGTAATGAGTTGCTTTTATGGTATAAACCTTATTTATATGGGCCTGAAAGTTTCTTTGCTTTATTGTCAACAGTCAGGCGGTTGTGTAGAAACCATTTGTGCCTGGCATCGGAGTCTACATATTTATGTTTCTACCATTTTTGTAAGTTGTTTATAAAGTTTGACCTTAAAAATAATTTCATTTCTACATGCCCATACAAGTAAGGTTGTCCGCCTTTATTTTCCTTTGCATTGTTACGGTTAACTATTATGTTTATAAAAGGTTTTTGTGAAAATAAAGTAGCTCTGAAAGTCAGCATAAAGTTAGCATAATTTCACCATCCCGATAGCATAATTTTGCTGGGTCTAGCATAATCTTGAAAGGAGTCTAGCATAATTTGGCAAAAGAGATCTGGTAACACTATTACTGCAATATGTGGAACTTGGGCACATAATATAATACATAAGCATCTCGGCAAATTAGTATTAGAACTATTATTGGTACTTCGAGGAATTATCCAAAATATTTCTTTTGGAAGAGGATATTTATTTATTAAAACCTGTGGAGTTTTAAATTATAACGTAATACCGATCTCAATATACTGTTTGCTGTAATTTACTTCGACTATCATTCTAGAATTATATTTGCGTCTAGATAAATGGTCATTTTAAATACGAGACTGACGAGTTTCACTCGCTGCTGGTAATGATAAAAATAAAAGTTACGGAACACCTTCCTGCAATTTCAGTATTCATGATAAAAGAGAATCATTGTAGGGCAGTGATTCTTAAACTTTATATTATCACGCCCCCTCTAAGAGTTGAACCTTCCCTCACGCCCCCCTTGCAGCTATGAGTAAAATTCCCTCCATAGGTTTAAGAAAAAAGAAAAAAAAAAAGAGAGAAAGAAGGGTTATCGATGGATAGGGAAGGAGGTAAATAATTACAAAACATGATAAGCCCAACCAGTCTAAGAGAGTAACGTTATAAGGCGATACCTTTGATTTTTGTTTTCTTTTATAAACTTCTGGATATCTGATGGCGAAATGATAGCAGAAGTGATAGCAATACTGGTAGCAGTAGTGATGATAGTAGTAATTCTAACGAACAAGAAGATTCTACTTTAAAATAAAATGATGAGAGAGAGATGATGCCAAACAACCCTTTGACCCGCAGAGGGCCACATAATATCGGAGGATGTTGATAACTGTATACTAGTAACTATATATTCCTTGGTTCACTCCAGCGCATCTTAGAGCCATCCTTATCTTACAGGTCAGTACTTTTCTCAAAGATTTTATATATATATTAAATATATATATATATATATATATATATCTATATATATATATATATATATATATATATTATATATATATCATATATATATCATATATATTAGACTGTTTTTTGTGCCACTGAAAGTAAGCCATTTCTCTTTGCTTAGGTCTAACGAACGGTAGCCTATTTCTTTCTCCTTCAAGCTGGTTTAAGATACCGATGCTACCTACGAGGAAATGCATTTATATGGGTATTGCTTTATTGTTGTTAGTCTTCGTCAAGACACAAATTTTTTCCTGTTTCTCTTCAATCAGCAAAGAAAACGAGGAATCGAATATCTTTCAAGTGACGTTTGGTATTATGTACAAAATAGATCAATTATATTTTTTTTCAGCTTTAACCACTAATTTTGAGCATATTTATGAATTGAATTGAAATTTGGTTTAAAATATACGTTTATTTTTACACGTTTAATTCGTTAATTTTTTGATTTTATTGCATAAGTTATCATGAACTCTTCGTTTGACTGATAAATAGTTATGGGTACTCTCATTGGTCCTACAACTCCCAAGGTAAAGCTAGATGTATTCTGCTATTTGGCTTAGTTAATTTTGAGTAGAATAAATAAAAAACCATGTAAATTAAAAGCAACTTGTTTGTATTTGGTACTGATTTATATAACGTATATTGCAAGATTTGGGAATTTGGACAGATAATTATTAAGCATCGCATAAAATGAGTATTAGAACAATTGTTAGTACTTCAGGGAATTAACTATCCAACAAATTCCTTTTGGAAGAGGATATTTTTTATTAAAACCTGTAGAGTTTTAAATTAGAAAGTTAAACCGGTCTCAATTATACTGTTTGCTGAAATTTACTTTAACTATCATTCCAGAATTATATTTACGTGGAGATAAATAGTCATTTTGATTACGATATTGACAAGATTTACTCGCTGCTGGCCATAATAAAAATAAAAGCTACGGAAGACCTTCATGCAATTTCAGTATTCATGGTAAGAGACTCGTTCTTGGTATTCTAGAAGTCTGTAATGTGCTTGGCTACGTAGGGGGTAATAGTGCCAACAGTGCTGACGCTCATGAGTAAAGACTTATTAACGAATAATCAACATCATAGGGGCAAAAATTTGTTTAACAATACGACGAATGACGTCACCTTCAGGCGTGAGAGATGTGGTTCGCACAAATTGACCGATACGCAATTCCCGAATCTCAAACTCTTGCTTTCTTCTACTTCGTCTCCTCCTTCGCCTTCTTCTTGCTGTTTTTCACTGAATTGGCCTTATGCTACCACTGGCTCTTGCCCTGGGGCAGCCTGTGCCGACGACCTCTCATCTAGTATGCCTACCTAAACGGTTTCTCTCTTATTATCGTTCACAGGAAGGCGTCATGCATCCTTTATCTCACCCCCTCTTCCTCTCTCTCTCTCTCTCTCTCTCTCTCTCTCTCTCTCTCTCTCTCTCTCTATTTTCCTTTTACCTTCTTTTATGGATTTGTGTTTCTTTCGTGTCCATATTATGCTAATAATGCACAGTAGTCTACATATAAGAGCAATAAGAATACATAACTATATTTCTATTTCTCTGAAAACAATGGATCATTCTCGCCTCCCATCGCCTTCGTCAGTCAGACTCGAAGGCTGTTGTCACCAGCAACCACATTATTAGTTTCAATCAATAAGGAAACGACGTTATTTCGAACTTAAGAAGTGAAAAGCGTTAAAATAACAACGGCAACGTTTTAGCCACGACCTTAATGAGGTCAAAGGTTATAACAATGGCTTCAATTTTTCCTGTTCTCTTCAATCACCAAAGAAAACGAGGGAATATAATATCTTTCAAGTGACGTTGATATCTGTAACTAAATAAGATAAATACCTTATTTTTTTTTTTTTTTCAATTTTAACAACTAAGTTTCACCATATTTATGACTTGAAATTTTGGTTCTAAATAATAAGTTTATTTTTACACGTGTAATTGATTTTATTGCATAGGTTATTATGAACTTTTCGTTTGACTGATAAATAGTTATGGGTACACTCATTGGTCCTTCAACTCGCAGTTTTAATCTTATGTAGTCCTTATTCGGTTACAGTATTTTTTTGGGTTGAAAAACAACCCCTGAAAACTGAAAGTATTACTTATTATTTAGCGAAAACTATATGTATACTGCAAAATGTGGAACTTGGGCAGATAATATAATACATAAGCATCTCGGCAAATTAGTATTAGAACTATTATTGGTACTTCGAGGAATTATCCAAAATATTTCTTTTGGAAGAGGATATTTATTTATTAAAACCTGTGGAGTTTTAAATTATAACGTAAAACCGATCTCAATATACTGTTTGCTGTAATTTACTTCGACTATCATTCTAGAATTATATTTGCGTCTAGATAAATGGTCATTTTAAATACGAGACTGACGAGTTTCACTCGCTGCTGGTAATGATAAAAATAAAAGTTACGAACACCTTCCTGCAATTTCAGTATTCATGATAAAAGAGAATCATTGTAGGGCAGTGATTCTTAAACTTTATATTATCACGCCCCCTCTAAGAGTTGAACCTTCCCTCCACGCCACCCTTGCAGCCATGAGTAAAATTCCCTCCTAGGTTTAAAGAAAAAAGAAAAAAAAAGAGAGAAAGAAGGGTTATCGATGGATAGGCAAGGAGGTAAATAATTACAAAACATGATAAACCTAGGAGAGTAACGTTATAAGGCGATACATTTGATTTTTGTTTTCTTTTATAAACTTCTGGATATTCTGATGGCAGAAATGATAGCAGAAGTGATAGCAATACTGGTAGCAGTAGTGATGATAGTAGTAACTTAATTCTAACGAACATGAAGATCCTACGGTTAAAAATGATGAGAGAGAGATGATGCCAAACAACCTTTGACCCGCAGAGGGCCACATAATATCGGAGGATGTTGATAACTGTATACAAGTAACTATATATTCCTTGGTTCACTCCAGCGCATCTTAGGAGCCATCCTTATCTTACAGGTCAGTACTTTTCTCAAAGATTATATATATATATGGTGCTAGGAAAATTCGGTCCCAGAAGATTCGGTCCCAGAAAATTCGGTCCTGAAATCTCATTCTCAGAAAATTCGGTCCCAGAAAATTTCTAAAATCTAAATAACCAAGCCCAATATAACCTTTCTGAAAAAAGACATAAATATATGGAAAATATGATGTTAGAAGAAATGAAAATCTTTTATTTCTATCAATAACTTTAATGACTCGTTTGCTTTAGAGATCAATTTTACAAAGATGAACAAGAGCGTGAGAACTTTGTGATTCTGGGATTTGTTTACAAACTGTAAGCAAAAGGGTACGTGGTGGTAAATGATGTTTTTAGGTAGTTTTGTCATATAGGACTTTAAGCACTTGTAATGGTATTTGAGAAAGATAATTTGTGTACTTTCATTAATATTCATTGACACCGCCTATATATAAGAAACGGTGACATTTGTAACTCAGTTTTTAGTCACTCTTCGTCCAGGATAAGCACAATTTTCCTGTTTGAAGAACCCCATCATGGCTGCAAAATATCTTAAAAGTGAAAAAAACAAAGACAAATTGATTGATGAAGTTACTATGTTTATAACTTTCATAAGTTTAGTTCCGACAAGACAGAAATTGTGGAGCTGTGAGAACTGTAACACTTGTTGTGCTCTTGTTCATACAGAAAATAAACCAGGTGAGCCTATAATAATTTCAACAATCAACAGTCATGATCATGTCGTCTCGCCATTTCAACATTGAGGAAAAAGTTGCAGGAAGGAGGTGAAACAAGTACTCGGGTGCTCATTTCCGAAGCTACAAGTAATATTAGTGAGAATGCAAAATATGAATTGCCACGGTTGCAAACGGTTTCTAGAAGCATTACAAACTGGCGCAATAAGGCTTTTGGCGCTCCTCCATTGCCTCTTCTTCGAGCAGGATTTCAAGTACCAGATACTTTTAAATATTTACAAGGCGGTCATTTGTTCCTGCAATGCGACACAGGCAGTGATGATGAAAAGCGGGTTTTAATCTTCGCTTCCGACGAAGGTCTTCAGCAACTGGAAAATGCATCAATTTTAGGAATGGATGGCACATTTAAATCATCACCAAGTATATGGTATCAGCTGTTCACCATTCCTGCCTTCATAAAAGAGAGATTTTATCCAAGAGCTTTCATTTTATTGCCGGACAAAACTCAAGCAAACATATGACAGGGACTCTTCTTTACTAAGTAAATTGCGACCAAATATTAACCTATATCAGGGTATGATAAATTTGATAAAGTGGAATAATATGTATGACTTAAATAATCGATTATGTATTTATTGATAAGAAGGAACTTGTTACTTTTATTTTTTTATTTTTGTTTTTGCTTTTTAAACTTCTATGCATTTACAGTATTTTTTCTGATATGGGACCGAATTTTCCGGGACCGAATATTCTGGGACCCAATTTTCTTGATTTTGTGCACAATATGCTATATTTTATATTATACTGTATAGGTTTTTTTGTTGAAGAAACATACCTTTTTTTACACTATTAATAAAATTCTAATTCTTTACTTTGTTTAATTTTTTTTTTCATTAGTTAGATTACGATTTCATTGTTAGTATATAAATAATTACTGGGACCGAATTTTCTGAGACCGAACTTTCTGGGACCTGAACTTTCTGGGACCGAAATTTCTGGTCACCATATATATATATATATATATATATATATATATATATATATATATATATATATATATATATATATATATATATATATATATATATATATATATATATATATATATATATATATACTGTTTTGTGCCACTGAAAGTAAGCCATTTCTATTTGCTTAGGTCTAACGAACGGTAGCCTATTTCTTTCCTTCAAACTGGTTTAAGATACCGATGCTACCTACGAGGAAATGCATTTATATGGGTATTGCTTTATTGTTATTAAGTCTTCTCAAGACACAAAACGTACAGGACAACTTACACTGCACAGAAAGATCCAGTTTGTAACAGCGACGTCTCACAAAAGGGAAGCAACCTCCTACGCTAACTTGAATTGTTCCTTTCAATGAATCATGTCTCATCTCGTGCTCTAACTCTGTCAGTCCCCATCCCACCGCCCCCTTCATAGGTTCTGTGTTCCCCGTCCCCCCCCACCATCAACCCCAACGCCCTCCCGTCCTATGTCACGCCCACCTTCAATTTCGACAGCGATTGCTTGCTTAAACTCGAAAAAAAGTTGAGTGTATCTTACTTCGACCGGAAAGCAGGAGCCTAGTGTGTGTGTGTGTGGTGAGTGAATATGAGTATGTGCGGTGAGTGAAAATGTCTATGTGGTGACTGTGTGTGCGTGTATGTAGTGAGTGAATGTGAGCGCGTGTGTGTGTTGTTGAGTGAATGTGTAGTGAATGAATCATGTCTGTATGTGGTGAGTGTGTGTGTATGTGTGTGTGTATGTGGTGAGCGAATGTCTGTTTATGTGAAGAGAATTGGGGAGCGAGAATTAAAAAGTGAGGAGAATTGAAAGTGAGGAGAAAACAAGTACACGGCTTAACAAACATGTTATATTTTTGCAGTAATTACATTTTATTAGAAGTCTCGTATGACGCATGATGGCTCGGTTAAGACCATTCGAGAAATTTGCTAACCGTGGGGAGTCTCCAAGCGCTTTGAGACGTCCTCTCTCTCTTTTTTTCCCCTTTGAAATAATACTGTTAAGATAAAAAAAACATCAACGATGAAACAACGGGTCGAAAGGGTGTTAGCTTCAGGTAAATTGGGAAGGTAATGAAACAAAATTCGCAAGTTGCAGCAGAGAGAGAGAGAAGGAGAGAGAGAGAGAGTTCTCTTTCTTGAAACGGATACTCACAAACACACTATCTTAAGACTTTGCAATCTCAATCTGTCACTTGGTTCCATTTAACAAGACATCGATTACAAGTTTTTCATTTTAACCACCACGAAAGTACCCAAACATGACCCAAAATCCGCCCCCGGACCCCCTATAGGCCTAGCTTATCTCCCCATAACTCCTCAATTATTCTCACCACATACTTTATATACATGAAAGTGCATTTTTTTTTTACGGTCAGATGACCGTGATACGATCCAGAGAAAAGGGATAACCGTCATCAATTACCTGTCAGCGGCAGATGCCTGTATTACTCTTAAATATTCCCCATTTATTTGGTATATATGTGGAACCTGTCTTTTTACCATTATTTACTTATATGTTCTTATTTTCAATCATTTTAATTAGTACGTAGGGCGTTAAAACAGGTTGTTTTTTTCATCCACCCAAATGATCAGAGCATTCATCTCCCATCTTCGTGAGTAGCCCATGGATACATTAAACAATCTCCTGGAATATTTTTGGCCTCAATCGGAACATTCCTCTCCTAAACATGTTCTGCAAAACTTCAAAGGCATCATTGCATTGCAAGAAACGCTCCTCTGGCCACATGACCTTGCCATCTGCAATTCAATTCATGAAGACTTCAGAACCTTCTCGACTTCATCGATGCAAGTTCCAGATCAAATCATAGCCAGTCGCCCGACAGGGGGCCTTTTTTTCCTGTGGCAACAATCGTTAGACAATATGATAAAGGTGATACCCTACAGGAGTGACAGTTTGCTGGGGCTTCAAGTGACAGTAGGGAACTCTAAAATTCTAATCATTAATGTTTATATGCCATGGGAAAATAGCTGCATTGATCCTAGGGGAGTTACAACCAAAGTTATTAGTCATGATTTCTCCTGATAATCATATTTGTATAATCGGGGACCTTAATTCTCACCCCACAAAACAATTTTATAATGAACTTACTCACTTCTGTCAAAATTATGCTCTCCAAAAATTAGCGATGTAATGTCTCCTCCCTCCCTCCTCCTATTCATATGTACATAATAGAGCGGACGCTATTACAACCTCCTGGCTGGACACTGCATCACATCTCCACAACTTCATGATTCTATTATGACCTGCAATATTCGCTATGATCTTGCAACGGGATACGATCACATCCCATTACAGGTGTCATTCAGTACCCCAATCCCTCCCTACCGTGAACCCCTAACTGATCGCCCACCAGCGGTAAACTGGATTTTAAAAGCCAGCAGAAAACCAGATACTTTAGGGCGACCACGGAAACCAGGTTGCGGTCAATGGTTCAACCGGCAGACGCCTTACTTTGTACTAACACAAAATTGTAGAAATGACCACCAAGGAGGGATCTGAATGAATTCTATTCGAACATAATCTCCGCTATGCTTGCTTCGGGCAGGACTGCCTATAGATTTCGACACGGTAATTCTCGGTAATATACTTGGATGGAATGACTTGGTTAAAGATCTGTATACATACCTCACGAGAAATGTTTTTACTGTGGAGGCAAAATGGTAGCCCCAGGGAGGGCACACTGCATTACTAATGACACAGGCGAAAGCGCAGTTCAAATTTGCTCTTATGCACTGCAGGTTAAATGAAAAAACAACTAAGAGCCGATGCAATGTCTAAGAAACTTAGAATCTGGTGATTATCCTCGTCTTTGGAAAAGATATCCAGTCCTTAAATCCCAAAAACTAAAATGCTATCACAGAGAGTATGGGAAGCAGTCGGAGATGAAGCTATCGCAAGTATGTGGGCCGATCACTTCAACAATATCCTGAATTGCATAAATGATCAAGATTCCCGAACGGATCTAAATAACCCTAATGACAAAAATTCAAATTTCATTTGCAGATCCGTATTACGCCACCAGGAAACATCAGCGATGCCCATAAAACAGCCTACCTAATAATAAATCGCCAGGTTGTGATGGTCCTAAAAAACTACCTGAAGCTCTTCCTGCAGCTTGCATAAAAGGGGCACGCCCCTGTATCTAATTGGCATTTTACAATGCTGGTTCTCCACACAGCAATTCTGTGTCAAATGGGGTAACGTATTATCATATTATCGTACACCTTCGGCTCCCTAAACGGACTTCGGCAAGAGGGCATTCTTTCTCCATACCTGTTTAATACGTATGCAGATGCCTTGAATGTCAAACTGAACTCACTCCCAATCGGAGATCACCCGTCAATGAAACAACTATAAACAACCTACTGTTATGCCGACGATATGGTTCTGATTTCCCCATCAGTGCAAGGTCTCCAACGACTCATCGACACTCGCCACCAATATGCAGAGGAATTTGATATATTCTACAACAAAACCAAGACCCAGTGCATGTCGCTGCTCCCAAGATCGCTTAACCATATTGCAGAACCACAAATTTTCCTCAGAAACCATCGGCTGGAATTTGTGCACGAATTCTCGTATTTGGATCACATTATCACCGACGACCTAAAAGATACGGCAGACATTAATTAGAGGCGTCGTAAACTATGTGCAACTGGCAACATGATTGCAAGGAGGTTTGCCTTCTGTCACGAGACGTGAAACTGCTGCTCTTCCGCTCGTACTGCTACAGTATTTATGGGTGTTCCCTCTGGACGAACTATACCCAAGAGACCACGAGACGCATCACTGTTGTTCACAATGACATTCTGAGACGCCTCACAAACACTCCCCACTACCACTCCGCCACAAAGATGTTCATAGAAAACCACTTGGAATATCTAAAAATCATTGTTAGGCGAACAATGTCCAGTCTGGTAACCCGAGTGAGAAACAGCAGCAACTCGCTCATACAAAGCATCGTAAGGAGTGAAGCAAGAAGACGATCTAAATTGTGGGAAAGATGGGAAAATAAGGCTTTGTCCCCTTAAAGGACTTAATCTCTGTGTGGCAAGATGTCATCTGCAGATTTTGTCATTAAAACATTTATTGCTGATATTTTAATTTTTCATTATTACTGTGATTACTATAAAGTTAAAGTTTTTTTACATTCAATTTTTGTGTATTTAGTCCTCTGGACCGTGACTACTGTAACCGCCTAAGGTCTCTAGTTGAAATTTAAGTTATATAATATGTGCACTAACTGTTATTACTCTCAATGCATTTTTTTTCTCACCAATATTATTACTGTTATTACCATTATTATGATTACTAGCTTTTATGTTGCTACCTCAGCTATTTTGTGGATGTGGATAAGTGCCGATTATTCACATTTTCTTTTTTTTATCATGTTGTCTCATGTATCTAGATTGTGTATATTACTGTCTGTATTTTGTATATTCCATGTATATGGCCCTGAGCAGAAATAAAGCATATTATTATTATTATATTATAATACACTAGTTACGTTAATATACGATACTCTCTAATCGTGCACAAGAACTGGATTTTTTTGTTAATTAACATATTCTTAGAGTGATAAAGAGTATTGAAACGAGATTACAATATTACTTAACACACACACACACATATATATATATACATATATATATATATATATGATATATATATATATCTAGTATATATATATATATATATATTCTGGAATAAGATATGGATCTATGAATGGTATCTATATATTATATATATATATATATATATATATATATATATATATATATATATAAATATATATATCTGGAATAAGATTATGGTATCTATGAATTGGTCAAATCATATTAAGTGAGAAGTCACTGATTTTGACTTCTAATTCTTGTTCTAAGCCATAGCAATTTGTAAATAATTGTCTGTATATTTAATTTTGTAACATCCTACTTATTATGTAATGTTTTTCTAATATAAGATAAAAATAAAAAATGGCGGTATACTATGAACTTAAACATCGGTGGGACGAATAGCTGATATGCAAGGTCATGTAAATTGCAAATCATGATGTGCTGTCACTCTCCAATCCTCTCGGAAGTTCCCCTATGCAATGAAAAAAACACAACCACAAATGATTCATTTTTGTTTTGTTTGTATGGTGCTTGTACGTTGCATGGAACCAGTGGTTAATCAGCAACGGGACCAACGGCTTGACGTGACTTCCGAACCACGTCGAGAGTGAACTTCTATCCAGCGTTGCCGTTTCATGACGAAGGAAATCCATAAATGAGACCAGAAAATCCCACAGATTCCCACAAAGTATTCACAGGCTCCCACAAAATATCCCATGTTATATTTTTATAGATTTACCATAACTTCGATTTCCCTTGAATGCAATAATAGGAAATCTTAATGCTCTATATTTTCAAAATATGTAAAAATAAGATGCGTTTTGAAGTTTCCTGCTTTATTTGCAAAATAAACAGTAAGCCTACTGGCAAAAATAACTGAAGGCTGCTGAGTGACTTGAGTACCTAATAATGACAAAATTAGAATAATCCTTGGAAACAAAAATTAAAATAATCCTTGTAAACAATAACAATAATTAACTAAAATATAGTCCTTGGAGATTAAGACAATAAGAATTAACTTATGTATAAGCGAAGCATTAATTAATTAATAATAGAAAGCATAAAACTTAAGATATTCAAAACAAATTAACATTACTATTCCTCCTCTTCGTCCTCCTCATCTGCTAAAGCCAGCAAATCACTGTCACAATCCTCATATTCAAGGCCAATGCAGTATAACAAAGGTGTGGATTATAACCGGTGGGTTATACCCATTCGGTGAGGGCGAATGTTGTCGGCGTGGGGTGAATTGCGGTCCACTCTGGAATGTGAGTCACCAATAATCTCTTCTCCGTCTGACCTCCACTGTATTGGCCTTGAATACAATAAAATATAGGGGAAAGCGTTGTCCTTACAGTTGGCGAATTAGCAGTATAGTCACTATGACCACGTGAGCTTTCACCCACTTAAAAGAAAAATTCAATTAATTTAAGCCACTGGAATATATCCTTAATATTTTGCATTTGCAAATAATATTAGAAATAAATTTTATTAATTTATTATTAGTCCACAAAAAATCCCACAAAAAATTCTTACCCCCCAACTTCTCCCTAGAAGCCTCATTTCCGCCATAGATTTAGGGAGTAATCCCATGAAACGGCAACACTGCTTCTATCATCAGAATACATCCTCTCACTCCTAAATGGAATCCACAAATTATTCAATTATTTCTTGAAGATTAAACGAAGATTATATTAAGCACGTGATCAATGATCATTGTCCACTGGTATCAGCAACTGTCAATCTGAACCAGAAACCTTCCTTACCAGGTCTCATTTAGTGCTAAACTCTTTATGCAATTATGCTATATCTATCAAAATTACGATAATTGTATGCTTACTTTATATTATTTTATATTCACAGTAAATATAACATTAATATATACCACAAAAAAAATACCATCGATCATTAATAAACATTTGATACTGTTATTAGAGACGTTTCTGAAAGATAAAGATTTGGATATCAAGGTTTTTTTTTTTCAGAAAATGGAAATCTACAGGCAGTTGTACAAACTTGATTTTCGCAATTAGTTGTATAAATCGTATCATTTACAATAATAGATCCCCTAATTTTCTTTTTAAATAGGGTAGAAATTTTGATAAGTTAACCAATCTAGAGATTTTGAGCAGAATAAGAGGCGACACCTTCAAGTTCGGTCAAGTCGTCCAATACTCTCTCGAGTATAACTCTTGCTTTCTTCTACTTCTCCTTCCCACTGTTTTTCATTGAACTGGCCTTATGTCACCCCTGGCTCTTGCCCTGGGGCAGCCCGTGCCAACGACCTCTCATCTAGTATGCCTACCTAAACGGTTTTCTCTCTTATTATCTTTCACAGGAAGGCGTCATGCATCCTTTATCTCACCCTCTCCACCACCCCCACCCTCTCTCTCTATTTTCCATTTCCTTTTATTGGATTTGTGTTTAATTCGTGTCCATATTATGCTAACAATGCACAGTAGTCTACATATATAAGAGCAATAAGAATACATAACTATATTTCTATTTCTCTGAACAATGAGTCATTCTCGCCTCCCATCGCCTTCGTCAGTCAGGCTCGAAGGCTGTTGTCACCAGCAACCACATTATTAGTTTCAATCAATAAGGAAACGACGTTATTTCGAACTCGAGAAACGAAAAGCGTTAAAATACCAACGGTAACGTTTTAGCCATGACCTTAATGAGGTCAAAGGTTGTAAAAATGGCTTCAATTTTTTCTGTTCTCTTCAATCAGCAAAGAAAACGAGGAATCGAATATCTTTCAAGTGACGTTTGGTATTATATAACAAAATAGATCAATTATATTTTTTTCAGCTTTAACCACTAATTTTGAACATATTTATGATTTGAAATTTTGGTTTTAAATATACGTTATTTTTACACGTTTAATTGATTTTATTGCATAAGTTATCATGAACTCTTCGTTTGACTGATAAATAGTTATGGGTTCTCTCATTGGTCCTTCAACTCCCAAGTAAAGCTGGATGTATTCTGCTCTGGCTTAGTTAATTTTGGATTGAATAAAAAAAACCATGTAAATTGAAAAGCATCTTTTTTTTATTTACTGATATATTACACATATATTGCAAGATTTGGGAATTTGGACAGCTAATTAATATATAAGCATCGCATCAAATGAGTATTAGAACTATTGTTAGTACTTCAGGGAATTAACTATCCAACAAATTCCTTTTGGAAGAGGATATTTTTTTATTAAAACCTGTAGAGTTTTAAATTAGAAAGTTAAACCGGTCTCAATTATACTGTTTGCTGAAATTTACTTCAACTATCATTCTAGAATTATATTTACGTGGAGATAAATAGTCATTTTGATTACGATATTGACGAGATTTACTCGCTGCTGGCCATAATAAAAATAAAAGCTACGGAAGACCTTCATGCAATTTCAGTATTCATGGTAAGAGACTCGTTCTTGGTATTCTAGAAGTCTGTAATGTGCTTGGCTACGTAGGGGGTAATAGTGCCAACAGTGCACCTGATGCTCATGAGTAAAGACTTATTAACGAATAATCAACATCATAGGGGCGGGGGCAAAAATGTGTTTAACGATACGACGAATGACGTCACCTTCAGGCGTGAGAGATGTGGTTCGCACAAATTGTCCGATACCGCATTCCCGAATCTCAAACTCTTGCTTCTTCTACTTCGTCTCCTCCTTCGCCCTCTTCTTGCTGTTTTTCACTGAATTGGCCTTATGCTACCACTGGCTCTTGCCCTGGGGCAGCCTGTGCCGACGACCTCTCATCTAGTATGCCTACCTACACGGTTTCGCTCTTATTACTATCTTTCACAGAACCAAACGTCATGCATTCTTATCTCACCCCCTCTTCCTCTCTCTCTCTCTCTCTCTATTTTCCTTTTACCTTCTTTTATGGATTTGTGTTTCTTTCGTGTCCATATTATGCTAATACTGCACAGTAGTCTACATATATAAGAGCAATAAGAATAGATAACTATATTTCCATTTCTCTGAACAATGAGTCATTCTCGCCTCCCATCGCCTTCGTCAGTCAGACTCGAAGGCTGTTGTCACCAGCAACCACATTATTAGTTTCAATCAATAAGGAAACGACGTTATTTCGAACTTAAGAAGTGAAAAGCGTTAAAATAACAACGGCAACGTTTTAGCCACGACCTTAATGAGGTCAGGTTTATAACAATGGCTTCATTTTTCCTGTTCTCTTCAATCACCAAAGAAAACGAGGCCGGAATCGAATATCTTTCAAGTGACCGTTTGATATCTGTAACTAAATAAGATAAACATACGCCAATTTTTTTTTTTTCAATTTTAACCACTAAGTTTCACCATATTTATGACTTGAAATTTTGGTTCTAAATATAAGTTATTTTTACACGTGTAATTGATTTTATTGCATAGGTTATTATGAACTTTTCGTTTGACTGATAAATAGTTATGGGTACACTCATTGATCCTTCAACTCGCAGTTTTAATCTTATGTAGTCCTTATTTGGTTACAGTATTTTTTTGGGTTGAAAAACAACCCCTGAAAACTGAAAGTATTACTTATTATTTAGCGAAAACTATATGTATACTGCAAAATGTGGAACTTGGGCAGTAATACATAAGCATCTCGGCAAATTAGTATTAGAACTATTATTGGTACTTCGAGGAATTATCCAAAATATTTCTTTTGGAAGAGGATATTTATTTATTAAAACCTGTGGAGTTTTAAATTATAACGTAAAACCGATCTCAATATACTGTTTGCTGTAATTTACTTCGACTATCATTCTAGAATTATATTTGCGTCTAGATAAATGGTCATTTTAAATACGAGGCTGACGAGTTTCACTCGCTGCTGGTAATGATAAAAATAAAAGTTACGGAACACCTTCCTGCAATTTCAGTATTCATGATAAAAGAGAATCATTGTAGGGCAGTGATTCTTAAACTTTATATTATCACGCCCCCTCTAAGAGTTGAACCTTCCCTCCACGCCCCCCTTGCAGCTATGAGTAAAATTCCCTCCTAGGTTTAAAGAAAAAAAGAAAAAAAAAAAAAGAGAAAGAAGGGTTATCGATGGATAGGGAAGGAGGTAAATAATTACAAAACATGATAAGCCTAGGAGAGTAACGTTATAAAGGGCAGATACATTTGATTTTTTTTTTTTTTGTTCTTTTTGGATAAATTCTTATGGCATGGATGATCCGTAAAAGTGATAGGCAATACTGTAGCAAGTGATGATAGTAGTAACTTAATTCTAACGAACAAGAAGATTCTACGGTTAAAAATGATGAGAGAGAGATGATGCCAAACAAACCTTTTGACCCGCAGAGGGCCACATAATATCGGAGGATGATGATAACTGTATACTAGTAAACTATATATCCTTGGTTCACTCCAGCGCATCTTAGGAGCCATCCTTATCTTACAGATCAGTACTTTTCTCAAAGATTTATATATATATATATATATATATATATATATATATATATATATATATATATATATATATACATATACATATACATATACATATACATATACATATACATTATACGATATACATATACATATCCATATACATATACATATACATATACATATACATATACATATACATATATATATACATATACATATACATATACATATACATATTACATATACATATACATATACTATACATATACATATACATAACTGTTTTACTGTGTGCCACTGAATGTAAGCCATTTCTCTTTGCTTAAGTCTAACGAACGGTAGCCTATTTCTTTCCTTCAAAACTGGTTTAGGATACCGATGCTACCTACGAGGAAATGCATTTATATGGGTATTGCTTTATTGTTGTTAGTCTTCTCAAGACACAAAACGTACAGGACAACTTACACTGCACAGAAAGATCCAGTTTGTAACAGCGATGTCTTACAAAAAGGAAGCAACCGCCCACGCTAACTTGGATTGTTCCTTTCAATGAATCATGTCTCGTCTCGTGCTCTAACTCTGTCAGTCCCCATCCCGCCCCCTTCATGGTTCGTGTTCCCCGTCCCCCCCTCCATCAACCCCAACGCCCTCCCGTCCTATGTCACGCCCACCTTCAATTTCGACGGCGATCGCTCGCTTAAACTCGAAAAAAAGTCGAGTGTATCTTACTTCGACCGTAAAAGCAGGAGCCTAGTGTGTGTGTGTGTGTGGTGAGTGAATGTATGAGTATGTGCGGTGAGTGAATATGTCTATGTGGTGACTGTGTGTGTGCGTGTATGTAGTGAGTGAATGTGAGCGCGTGTGTGTGTGTTGTGAGTGAATGTGTAGTGAATGAATCATGTCTGTATGCGGTGAGTGTGTGTGTATGTGTGCGTATGTGGTGAGCGAATGTCTGTGTATGTGAAGAGAATTGGGAGCGAGAATTAAAAAGTGAGGAGAATTGAAAGTGAGGAGAAATGACAGAGGCATTTTGAAGCGTAACAAGTACACGGCTTAACAAACATGTTATATTTTTGCAGTAATTACATTTTATTAGAAGTCTCGTATGACGCATGATGGCTCGGTTAAGACCATTCGAGAAATTTGCTAACCGTGGGGAGTCTCCAAGCACTTTGAGACGTCCTCTCTCTTTTCCCCTTTGAAATAATACTGTTAAGATAAAAAAAACATCAACGATGAAACAACGGGTCGAAAGGGTGTTAGCTGCAGGTAAAATTGGGAAGGTAATGAAACAAAATTCGCAAGTTGCAGCAGAGAGAGAGAGAGAGAGAGAGAGAGAGAGAGAGATTCTCTTTCTTGAAACGGATACTCACAACACACTATCTTAAGACTTTGCAATCTCAATCTGTAACTTGGTTCCATTTAACAAGACATCGATTACAGGTTTTTCATTTTAACCACCACGAAAGTACCCAAACTTGACCCAAAATCCGCCCCCGGACCCCCTATAGGCCTAGCTTATCGCCCCATAACTCCTCAATTATTCTCACACATACTTTATATACATGAAAGTGCATTTTTTTTTTGTTTTTTTTAGTCAGATGACCGTGATACGATCCAGAGAAAAGGGATAACCGTCATCAATTACCTGTCAGCGGCAGATGCCTGTATTACTCTTAAATATTCCCCATTTATTTGGTATATATGTGGAACCTGTCTTTTTACCATTATTTACTTATATGTTCTTATTTTCAATCTTCAATCATTTTAATTAGTACGTAGGGCGTTAAAACAGGTTGTTTTTTTCATCCACCCAAATGATCAGAGCATTCATCTCCCATCTTCGTGAGTAGCCATGGATACATTAAACAAATCTCCTGGAATATTTTTGGCCTCAATCGGAAACTTCCATTCCTCTCCTAAACATGTTCTGCAAAACTTCAAAGGCATCATTGCATTGCAAGAAACGCTCCTCTGGCCACATGACCTTGCCATCTGCGATTCAATTCATGAAGACTTCAGAACCTTCTCGACTTCATCGATGCAAGTTCCAGATCAAATCATAGCCAGTCGCCCGACAGGGGGCCTTTCTTTCCTGTGGCACAATCGTTAGACAATATGATAAAGGTGATGACCTACAGGAGTGACAGCTTGCTGGGGCTTCAAGTAACAGTAGGGAACTCTAAAATTTCTAATCACTTTTATATAAAATTTTTGTTTAATGTTTATATGCCATGGGAAAATAGCTGCATGATCCTAGGGAGTTACACAGTATTATTCATGATTCTCCTGATGATCATATTTGTATAATCGGGGACCTTAATTCTCACCCCACAAAACAATTTTATAATGAACTTACTCGCTTCTGTCAAAATTATGCTCTCCAAATTAGCGATGTAATGCTCCTCCCTCCCTCCTCCTATTCATATGTACATAATAGAGCGGACGCTATTACAACCTCCTGGCTGGACCACTGCATCACATCTCCACAACTTCATGATTCTATTATGACCTGCAATATTCGCTATGATCTTGCAACGGGATACGATCACATCCCATTACAGGTGTCATTCAGTACCCCATCCCTCCCTACCGTGAACCCCCTAACTGATCGCCCACCAGCGGTAAACTGGGATTTTAAAAGCCAGCAGAAAACCAGATACTTTAGGGCGACCACGGAAACCAGGTTGCGGTCAATGGTTCAACCGGCAGACGCCTTACTTTGTACTAACACAAATTGTAGAAATGACCACCAAGGAGGGATCTGAATGAATTCTATTCGAACATAATCTCGCTATGCTTGCTTCGGGCAGGACTCCCTATAGATTTCGTCACGGTAATTCTCGTAATATACCTGGATGGAATGACTTGGTTAAAGATCTGTATACATACTCACGAGAAATGTTTTTACTGTGGAGGCAAAATGGTAGCCCCAGGGGAGGGCACACTGCATTACTAATGACACAGGCGAAAGCGCAGTTCAAATTTGCTCTTATGCACTGCAGGTTAAATGAAAAACAACTAAGAGCCGATGCAATGTCTAGAAACTTAGAATCTGGTGATTATCCTCGTCTTTGGAAAGATATCCAGTCCTTAAATCCCAAAAACTAAAATGCTATCACAGAGAGTATGGGAAGCAGTCGGAGATGAAGCTATCGCAAGTATGTGGGCCGATCACTTCAACAATATCCTGAATTGCATAAATGATCAAGATTCCCGAACGGATGTAAATAACCTCCTTACTGACAAAATTCAATTTCATTTTGCAGACCGTATTACGCCAGGAAACATCAGCGATGCCATAAACAGCCTACCTAATAATAAATCGCCAGGTTGTGATGGTCTAAACTACCTGAAGCTCTTCCTGCAGCTGCATAAAAGGGGCACGCCCCTGTATTTAATTGGCATTTTACAATGCTGGTTCTCCACACAGCAATTCTGTGTCAAATGGGGTAACGTATTATTGTATTATCGTACACCTTCGGCTCCCTAAACGGACTTCGGCAAGAGGGCATTCTTTCTCCATACCTGTTTAATACGTACGCAGATGCCTTGAATGTCAAACTGAAACTCACTCCAATCGGATGCACCGTCAATGAAACAACTATAAACAACCTCTGTTATGCCGACGATATGGTTCTGATTTCCCCATCAGTGCAAGGTCTCCAACGATCATCGACACTCGCCACCAATATGCAGAGGAATTTGATATATTCTACAACAAAACCAAGACCCAGTGCATGTCGCTGCTCCCAAGATCGCTTAACCATATTGCAGAACCACAAATTTTCCTCAGAAACCATCGGCTGGAATTTGTGCACGAATTCCCGTATTTGGATCACATTATCACTGACGACCTAAAAGATACGGCAGACATTAATCAGAGGCGTCGTAAACTATGTGCAACTGGCAACATTATTGCAAGGAGGTTTGCCTTCTGTCACCGAGACGTGAAAACTGCTGCTCTTCCGCTCGTACTGCTACAGTATTTATGGGTGTTCCCTCTGGACGAACTATACCCAAGAGACCACGAGACGCATCACTGTTGTTCACAATGACATTCTGAGACGCCTCACAAACACTCCCCACTACCACTCCGCCACAAAGATGTCATAGAAAACCACTGGAATATCTAAAATCATTGTTAGGCGAACAAGTCCAGTCTAGTAACCCGAGTGAGAAACAGCAGCACTCGCTCATACAAAGCATCCTAAGGAGTGAAGCAAGAAGACTATCTAAATTGTGGGAAAGATGGGAAAATAATAAGGCCTTTGTCCCCTAAAGGACTTAATCTCTGTGTTGGCAAGATGTCATCTGCAGGATTTTGGGTCATTAAAACATTTATTGCTGATATTTTAATTTTTCATTATTACTGTCATTACTATCAAGTTAAAGTTTTTTTACATTCAATTTTTTGTATTTAGTCCTCTGGACCTGACTACTGTAACCGCCTAAGGTCTCTAGTTGAAATTTAAGTTATATAATATGTGCACTAACTGTTATTACTCTCAATGCATTTTTTTTTCTCACCAATATTATTACTGTTTATTACCATTATTATGATTACTAGCTTTTATGCTACCTCAGCTATTTTGTGGATGTGGATAAGTGCCGATTATTCACATTTTCTTTTTTTTATCATGTTGTCTCATGTATCTAGATTGTGTATATTACGTCTGTATTTTGTATATTCCATGTATATGGCCCGAGCAGAAATAAAGCATATTATTATTATTATATATAATACACTAGTTACGTTAATATACGATACTCTCTAATCGTGCACAAGAACTGGATTTTTTTGTTAATTAATATATTCTTAGAGTGATAAAGAGTATTGAAACGAGATTACAATATTACTTAACATATATATATATATATATATGTATATATATATATATATATATATATATATATATATATATATATATATATATATATATATATATAATCTGGAATAAGATTATGGTATCTATGAATGGTAAATCTATTAAGTGAGAAGTCCACTGATTTTGACTTCTAATTCTTGTTCTAAGCCATAGCAATTTGTAAATAATTGTCTGTATATTTAATTTTGTAACATCCTACTTATTATGTAATGTTTTTCTAATATAGATAAAAATAAAAATGGCGGTATACTATGAACTTAAACATCGGTGGGGACAAATAGCTGTATGCAAGGTCATGTAAATTGCAAATCATGATGTGCTGTCACTCTCCAATCCTCTCTGAAGTTCCCCTATGCAATGCAAAAAACACAACCACAAATGATTCATTTTTTTTTTTTTTTTTTATGGTGCTTTTACGTTGCATGGAACCAGTGGTTAATCAGCAACGGGACCAACGGCTTGACGTGACTTCCGAACCACGTCGAGAGTGAACTTCTATCATCAGAAATACATCTCTCACTCCTCAATGGAATCCACAAATTATTCAATTATTTCTAGAAGATTAAACGAAGATTATATTAAGCACGTGATCATTGTCCACTGGATCACAATGTAATCTGAACCAGAAACCTTCTTACCAGGTCTCATTTAGTGCTAAACTCTTTATGCAATTATGCTATATCTATCAAAATTACGATAATTGTATGCTTACTTTATATTATTTTATATTCACAGTAAATATAACATTAATATATAACACAAAAAAACACCATCGATCATTAATAAACATTTGATACTGTTATTAGAGACGTTTCTGAAAGATAATAGATTTGGATATCAAGTTTTTTTTTTCAGAAAATGGGAAATCTACAGGCAGTTGTAACAAACTTGATTTTCGCAATAGTTGTATAAATCGTATCATTACAATAATAGATCCCCTAATTTTCTTTTAATTAGGGTAGAAATTTGATAATTTAACCAATCTAGAGATTTTGAGCAGAATAAGAGGGCGACACCTTCAAGTTCGGTCAAGTCGTCCAATAGCTCGTTCTCGAGTATAACTCTTGCTTTCTTCTACTTCTCCTTCCCACTGTTTTTCATTGAACTGGCCTTATGTCACCACTGGCTCTTGCCCTGGGGCAGCCCGTGCCAACGACCTCTCATCTAGTATGCCTACCTAAACGGTTTCTCTCTTATTATCTTTCACAGGAAGGCGTCATGCATCCTTTATCTCACCCTCTCCACCACCCCCACCCTCTCTCTCTATTTTCCATTTCCTTTTTTTGGATTTGTGTTTCTTTCGTGTCCATATTATGCTAATAATGCACAGTAGTCTACATATATAAGAGCAATAAGAATACATAACTATATTTCTATTTCTCTGAACAATGAGTCATTCTCGCCTCCCATCGCCTTCGTCAGTCAGACTCGAAGGCTGTTGTCACCAGCAACCACATTATTAGTTTCAATCAATAAGGAAACGACGTTATTTCGAACTCGAGAAACGAAAAGCGTTAAAATACCAACGGTAACGTTTTAGCCATGACCTTAATGAGGTCAAAGGTTGTAAAAATGGCTTCAATTTTTTCTGTTCTCTTCAATCAGCAAAGAAAACGAGGAATCGAATATCTTTCAAGTGACGTTTGGTATTATGTAACAAAATAAATCAATTATATTTTTTTGTTTTCAGCTTTAACCACTAATTTGGAACATATTTATGATTTGAAATTTTGGTTTTAAATATACGTTATTTTTACACGTTTAATTGATTTTATTGCATAAGTTATCATGAACTCTTCGTTTGACTGATAAATAGTTATGGGTTCTCTCATTGGTCCTTCAACTCCCAAGTAAAGCTGGATGTATTCTGCTCTGGCTTAGTTAATTTTGGGTTGAATAAAAAAAAACCATGTAAATTGAAAAGCATCTTTTTTTATTTACTGATATATATACATATATTGCAAGATTTGGAATTTGGACAGCTAATTAATATATAAGCATCGCATCAATGAGTATTAGAACTATTGTTAGTACTTCAGGGAATTAACTATCCAACAAATTCCTTTTGGAAGAGGATATTTTTTTATTAAAACCTGTAGAGTTTTAAATTAGAAAGTTAAACCGGTCTCAATTATACTGTTTGCTGAAATTTACTTCAACTATCATCTAGAATTATATTACGTGGAGATATATAGTCATTTGATTACGATATTGACAAGATTTACTCGCTGCTGGCCATAATAAAATAAAAGCTACGGAAGACCTTCATGCAATTCAGTATTCATGGTAAGAGACTTCGTTCTTGGTATTCTAGGAAGTCTGTAAGTGGCTTGGCTACGTAGGGGTAATAGTGCCAACAGTGCACCTGATGCTCATGAGTAAAGACTTATTAACGAATAATCAACATCATAGGGGCAAAAATTTGTTTAACGATACGACGAATGACGTCACCTTCGGGCGTGAGAGATGTGGTTCGCACAAATTGTCCGATACCGCATTCCCGAATCTCAAACTCTTGCTTTCTTCTACTTCGTCTCCTCCTTCGCCTTCTTCTTGCTGTTTTTTTCAACTGAATTGGCCTTATGCTCCACCCCTGGCTCTTCCCCTTCCCTGGGGGGGCCAAGGCCTGTGCCGACGACCTCTCATCT
>NC_087205.1:94500797-94531442 GCF_015104395.2 Macrobrachium nipponense | reverse complement strand
CATTTGATGCGATGCTTATATATTAATTAGCTTGTCCAAATTCCCAAATCTTGCAATATATGTATATATCAAGTAAATAAAAAAAGATGCTTTTCAATTTACATGGTTTTTTTTTAGTTTTTTTACAACCCAAAATTAACTAAGCCAGAGAAGAATACATCCAGCTTTACTTGGGAGGTGAAGGACCAATGAGAGAACCCATAACTATTTATCAGTCAAACGAAGAGATCATGATAACTTATGCAATAAAATCAATTAAACGTGTAAAAATAACGTATATTTAAAACCAAAATTTCAAATCATAAATATGTTCAAAATTAGTGGTTAAAGCTGAAAAAAATATAATTGATCTATTTTGTTACATAATACCAAACGTCACTTGAAAGATATTCGATTCCTCGTTTTCTTTGCTGATTGAAGAGAACAGAAAAAATTGAAGCCATTTTTACAACCTTTGACCTCATTAAGGTCATGGCTAAAACGTTACCGTTGGTATTTTAACGCTTTTCATTTCTCGAGTTCGAAATAACGTCGTTTCCTTATTGATTGAAACTAATAATGTGGTTGCTGGTGACAACAGCCTTCGAGTCTTGACTGACGAAGGCGATGGGAGGCGAGAATGACTCATTGTTCAGAGAAATAGAAATATAGTTATGTATTCTTATTGCTCTTATATATGTAGTCTACTGTGTATTATTAGCATAATATGGACACGAAAGAAACACAAATCCAAAAAAAGGAAATGGAAAATAGAGAGAGAGGGTGGGGGTGGTGGAGAGGGTGAGATAAAGGATGCATGACGCGTTCCTGTGAAAGATAATAAGAGAGAAACCGTTTAGGTAGGCATACTAGATGAGAGGTCGTTGGCACGGGCTGCCCTAGGGCAAGAGCCAGTGGTGACATAAGGCCAGTTCAATGAAAAACAGTGGGAAGGAGAAGTAGAAGAAAGCAAGAGTTATACTCGAGAACGAGCTATTGGATGACTTGACCGAACTTGAAGGTGTCGCCTCTTATTCTGCTCAGAATCTCTAGATTGGTTAACTTATGAAAATTTCTACCCTATTTAAAAAGAAAATTAGGGGATCTATTATTGTAAATGATACGATTTATACAATTATTGCGAAAATCAAGTTTGTAACAACTGCCTGTAGATTTCCCATTTTCTGAAAAAAAAACCTTGATATCCAAATCTATTATCTTTCAGAAACGTCTCTAATAACAGTATCAAATGTTTATTAATGATCGATGGTATTTTTTTTTTTGTGGTTATATTTAATGTTATATTTACTGTGAATATAAAATATATAAAGTAAGCATACAATTATCGTAATTTTGATAGATATAGCATAATTGCATAAAGAGTTTAGCACTAAATGAGACCTGGTAAGAAGGTTTCTGGTTCAGATTACATTGTGATCCAGTGGACAATGATCACGTGCTTAATATAATCTTCGTTTAATCTTCAAGAAATAATTGAATAATTTGTGGATTCCATTGAGGAGTGAGAGATGTATTTCTGATGATAGAAGTTCACTCTCGACGTGGTTCGGAAGTCACGTCAAGCCGTTGGTCCCGTTGCTGATTAACCACTGGTTCCATGCAACGTAAAAGCACCATACAAACAAAAGAAAAAATGAATCATTTGTGGTTGTGTTTTTTGCATTGCATAGGGGAACTTCAGAGAGGATTGGAGAGTGACAGCACATCATGATTTGCAATTTACATGACCTTGCATATCAGCTATTCGTCCCACCGATGTTTAAGTTCATAGTATACCGCCATTTTTATTTTTATCTTATATTAGAAAAACATTACATAATAAGTAGGATGTTACAAAATTAAATATACAGACAATTATTTACAAATTGCTATGGCTTAGAACAAGAATTAGAAGTCAAATCAGTGGACTTCTCACTTAATAGATTTTTACCATTCATAGATACCATAATCTTATTCCAGATATATATATATATATATATATATATATATATATATATATATATATATATATAGATATATATATATATATAGATATATATATATATATATATATATATAATGTATGTTAAGTAATATTGTAATCTCGTTTCAATACTCTTTATCACTCTAAGAATATATTAATTAACAAAAAAATCCAGTTCTTGTGCACGATTAGAGAGTATCGTATATTAACGTAACTAGTGCATTATAATATAATAATAATAATATGCTTTATTTCTGCTCAGGGCCATATACATGGAATATACAAAATACAGACAGTAATATACACAATCTAGATACATGAGACAACATGATAAAAAAAAGAAAATGTGACTAATCGGCACTTATCCACATCCACAAAATAGCTGAGGTAGCATAAAAGCTAGTAATCATAATAATGGTAATAACAGTAATAATATTGGTGAGAAAAAAAATGCATTGAGAGTAATAACAGTTAGTGCACATATTATATAACTTAAATTTCAACTAGAGACCTTAGGCGGTTACAGTAGTCAGGTCCAGAGGACAAAATACAAAAATTGAATGTAAAAAATCTTTAACTTGATAGTAATCACAGTAATAATGAAAAATTAAAATATCAGCAATAAATGTAATTATGACAAAATCTGCAGATGACATCTTGCCAATACAGAGATTAAGTCCTTTAGGGGAGAAAGGCCTCATTTTCCCATCTTTCCCACAATTTAGATCTTCTTGCTTCACTCCTTAGGATGCTTTGTATGAGCGAGTTGCTGCTGTTTCTCACTCGGGTTACCAGACCGGACATTGTTCGCCTAACAATGATTTTTAGATATTCCAAGTGGTTTTCTATGAACATCTGTGTGGCGGGGTGGTAGTGGGGAGTGTTTGTGAGGCGTCTCAGAATGTCATTGTGCACAACAGTGATGCGTCTCATTCGTCCAGAGGGAACACCCATAGATACTGTAGCAGTACGAGCGGAAGAGCAGCAGTTTCACGTCTCGGTGACAGAAGGCAAACCTCCTTGCAATCATGTTGCCAGTTGCACATAGTTTACGACGCCTCTGTTCAATGTCTGCCGTATCTTTTAGGTCGTCGGTGATATGTGACCCAAATACGGGAATTTGTGCACAAATTCCAGCCGATGGTTTCCGAGGAAAATTTGTGGTTCTGCAATATGCTTAAGCGATGTTGGGAGCAGCGACATGCACTGGGTCTTGGTTTCGTTGTAGATTATATCCAATTCCTCTGCATATTGGCGGCAAGAGTCGATGAGTCGTTGGAGACCTTGCACTGATGGGGAAATTAGAACCATATCGTTGGCGTAACAGAGGTTATTTATAGTTGTTCAATTGACAGTGCATCCGATTGGGAGTGAGTTCAGTTTGACATTCAAGGCATCTGCGTATGTATTAAACAGGTATGGAGAGAGAATGCCCCCTTGCCGAAGCCCGTTTAGGGAGCCGAAGGTGTACGATAATACGTTACCCCATTTGACACAGAATTGCTGTGTGGAGAACCAGCAATGTGAAATGCCAATTAGATACAGGGGTGTGCCCCTTTTATGCAGCTTCAGGTAGTTTACTCTGTCAAATGCTTTTCTCACATCTGCAAAACAAAGGAAAAGGGGAGAGGCTGATGATAGGTAGTAGTTCAGCAAGTCTTTGAGTATGTAGATCAGGTGTCGGTTGAGTGGTTTGCTTTAAACCCGAACTGGTTGTCAGTGGTGTGTAGAAAGGGGAGAAGTCTCACAAGAACTGACTCAAGTATCTTCGATGCGATCGTTGTGATTGCAGTCGGCCGGTAGTTGCCAGGGTCAGCTGCGTCCTTTAGCTTGTTTTTGATTAATGGTATCGAGTGAACTAAGAGTAGGGAGTCTGGAAGAAACCGGTGAATTATGCACGCATTGAATAGGGCAGCTAGCAAAATGTAAATTATCGGATGGCAGAATTTGAAGGCCTCTGCAGGAAGACCATCGCAGCCGGGCCATTTATTATTAGGTAGGCTGTTTATGGCATCGCTGATGTTTCCTAGCGTAATACGGTCTGCAAAATGAAATTGAATGTTGTCAGTAAGGAGGTTATCTACATCCCTTCGTGAATCTTGATCATTTATGCAATTCAGGATATTACGGAAGTGATCGGCCCACATACTTGCGATAGCTTCGTCTCCGATTGCTTCCTCTCTGTGATAGCATTTTAGTTTTGAGATTTAAGGACTGGATATCTTTCCAAAGACGAGGTTAATCACCAGATTCTAAGTTTCTAGACATTGCATCGGCCCTTAGTTGTTTTTGCTTTTACCTGCAGTGCTTAAGAGCAAGTTTGAACTGCACTCTCGCCTGTCTCATGAGTAATGCAGTGTGCCCTTCCCTCGGGCTACCATTTTGCCTCCACAGTAAAAAAAAATTTCTCGTGAGTATGTATACAGATATTGGTTTAACCAAGTCATTCCATTCAGGTATATTACGAGAATTACCGTGACGAAATCTATAGGCAGTCCTGTCCGAAGCAAGCATAGCGGAGATTATGTTCGAATAGAATTCATTCAGATCCCTCCTGTGGTGGTCAAATTTGTGTTAGTACAAAGTAAGGCGTCTGCCGGTTGAACTATTGACCGCAACCTGGTTTCCGTGGTCGCCCTAAAGTATCTGGTTTTCTATTGGTTTTTAAATTCCCAGTTTACCGCTGGTGGGCGATCAGTTAGGGGGTTCACGGTAGGGAGTGATGGGGCATGAATGACACCTGTAATGGGATGTGATCGTATCCCGTTGCAAGATCACAGCGAATATTGCAGGTCATAATAGAATCATGAAGTTGTGGAGATGTGATGCAGTGGTCCAGCCAGGAGGTTGTAATAGCGTCCGCTCTATTATGTACAAATGAATAGGAGGAGGGAGGGAGGAGCATTACATCGCTAATTTGGAGAGCATGATTTTGACAGAAGCGAGTAAGTTCATTATAAAATTGTTTTGTGGGGTGAGAATTAAGGTCCCCGATTATACAAATATGATCATCAGGAGAATCATGAATAATACTGTGTAACTTCCCTAGGATCATGCAGTCATGATCAAAATTATTGTTATTTTCCCATGGCATATAAACATTAATGATTAGAATTTTAGAGTTCCCTACTGTCACTTGAAGCCCGAGCAATCTGTCACTCCTGTAGGTCATCACCTTTATCAAAATGTCTAACGATTTGTGCCACAAGAAAGAAAGGCCCCCTTTCGGGCGCCCGGCTATGATTTGATCTGTAACTTGCATCGATGAAGTCAAGAAGGTTCTGAAGTTTTCTTGAATTGAATCGCAGATGGCAAGGTCATGTGGCCAGAGGAGCGTTTCTTGCAATGCAATGATGCCTTTGAAGTTTTGCAGAACATTTTTAGGAAAGGAATGTTCCACTTGAGGCCAAAAATATTCTAAGAGATTATGTTTAATGTATCCATGGCTGCTCACGAAGATGGGAGATGAATGCGCTGATCATTTGGGTGGATGAAAAAAACAGCCTGTTTTACCGCCCTACGTACTTATTAAAATGAATGAAAATAAGAACATATAAGTAAATAATGGTAAAAAGACAGGTTCCACATATATACCAAATAAATGGGGGAATATTTAAGAGTAATATAGGCATCTGCCGCTGACAGGTAATTGATGACGGTTATCCCTTTTCTCTGGATCGTATCACGGTCATCTGACTAAAAAAAAAAAATGCACTTTCATGTATATAAAGTATGTGGTGAGAATAATTGAGGAGTTATGGGGAGATAAGCTAGGCCTATAGGGGGTCCGGGGGCGGATTTTGGGTCAAGTTTGGGTACTTTCGTGGTGGTTAAAATGAAAAACCTGTAATCGATGTCTTGTTAAATGGAACCAAGTTACAGATTGAGATTGCAAAGTCTTAAGATAGTGTGTTGTGAGTATCCGTTTCAAGAAAGAGAATCTCTCTCTCTCTCTCTCTCTCTCTCTCTCTCTCTCTCTCTCTGCTGCAACTTGCGGTTGTTTCATCGTTGATGTTTTTTTTTATCTTAACAGTATTATTTCAAAGGGGAAAAGAGAGAGGACGTCTCAAAGCGCTTGGAGACTCCCCACGGTTAGCAAATTTCTCGAATGGTCTTAACCGAGCCATCATGCGTCATACGAGACTTCTAATAAAATGTAATTACTGCAAAAATATAACATGTTTGTTAAGCCGTGTACTTGTTACGCTTCAAAATGCCTCTGTCATTTCTCCTCACTTTCAAGTTCTCCCTCAACTTTGTTTTTAATTCTCGCTCCCAATTCTCTTCACATACACAGACATTCGCTCACCACATACGCACACATACACACACACTCACCGCATACAGACATGATTCATTCACTACACATTCACTCACAACACACACACGCGCTCACATTCACTCACTACATACACGCACACACACAGTCACCACATAGACATATTCACTCACCGCACATACTCATACATTCACTCACCACACACACACACACACTAGGCTCCTGCTTTCCGGTCGAAGTAAGATACACTCGACTTTTTTTCGAGTTTAAGCAAGCGATCGCCGGTTGGTCGAATTGAAGGTGGGCGTGACATAGGGACGGGAGGGCGTTGGGGTTGATGGAGGGGGGGACGGGGAACACGAACTATGAAGGGGGTGCGGGATGGGGACTGACAGAGTTAGAGCACGAGACGAGACATGATTCATTGAAAGGAACAATCCAAGTTAGCGTGGGCTGTTGCTTCCTTTTTGTAAGACATCGCTGTTACAAACTGGATCTTTCTGTGCAGTGTAAGTTGTCTGTACGTTTTGTGTCTTGAGAAGACTAACAACAATAAAGCAATACCCATATAAATGCATTTCCTCGTAGGTAGCATCGGTATCTTAAACCTGTTTGAAGGAACGAAATAGGCTACCGTTCGTTAGACCTAAGCAAAGAGAAATGGCTTACATTCAGTGGCACAGAACATAATATATATATATATATATATATATATATATAATATATATATATATATATATATATATATATATATATATATATTTATTTATTTATATATATTATATATTTATATATATATTTATTTATATAATAATATATATATATATATATATATATATATATATAATATATATATATATATGAATATTTATCACATCACCGTGATTCATATAAATCATTCGAGCTACAAATGTCCTTTAATATCTAATTCGCTCTACCTCGGAATTGATATATTTTCATATATGTACCGAGGGGGAATTTTTTAGTCGATAATAATTTCGTACCCCCATGGGATCGAACCACCGTCCAGTGGACGGGGAACGAAATCAGGATCGGACAGTGACGCTGCCGAAACGGCTATCAAGAGAGGCAAAGGTTTATATCGATTCTGCACCATTTCAAAATCAACGACCGATCTCGTTGTATTTGTAATTAGAATCGATATGGAACCCCCTCCACCCTATGCTAGCCGATTCGAGCGTTTGACCCACGCAGCCTTGTTATGAATATTTATCACATCACCGTGATTCATATAAATCATTCGAGCTACAAATGTCCTTTAATATCTAATTCGCTCTACCTCGGAATTGATATATTTTCATATATGTACCGAGGGGGAATTTTTTAGTCGATAATAATTTTCGTACCCCCATGGGATCGAACCACCGTCCAGTTGACGGGGAACGAAATCAGGATCGGACAGTGACGCTGCCGAAACGGCTATCAAGAGAGGCAAAGGTTTATATCGATTCTGACCATTTCAAATCAACGCCGATCTCGTTGTATTTGTAATTAGAATCGATATGGAACCCCCTCCCCCCACTATGCTAGCCGATTCGAGCGTTTGATGTGATAAATATTCATAACAAGGCTGCTGGGTCAAACGCTCGAATCGGCTAGCATAGTGGAGGGGGTTCCATATCGATTCTAATTACAAATACAACGAGATCGGCGTTGATTTGAAATGGTCAGAATCGATATAAACCTTTGCCTCTCTGATAGCCGTTTCGGCAGCGTCACTGTCCGATCCTGATTTCGTTCCCCGTCCAACTGGACGTTGGTTCGATCCCACGGGGGTACGAAATTATTATCGACTAAAAAATTCCCCCTCGGTACATATATGAAAATATATCAATTCCGAGGTAGAGCGAATTAGATATTAAAGGACATTTGTAGCTCGAATGATTATATGAATCACGGTGATGTGATAAAATATTCATAACAAGGCTGCGTGGGTCAAACGCTCGAATCGGCTAGCATAGTGGAGGGGGGGTTCCATATCGATTCTAATTACAAATACAACGAGATCGGCGTTGATTTGAAATGGTCAGAATCGATATAAACCTTTGCCTCTATTGATAGCCGTTTCGGCAGCGTCACTGTCCGATCCTGATTTCGTTCCCCGTCCAACTGGACGGTGGTTCGATCCCATGGGGGTACGAAATTATTATCGACTAAAAAATCCCCCCCTTCCCCCCGGTACATATATGAAAATAAATAATCAATTCCGAGGTAGAGCGAATGTTAGATATTAAAAAGGACATTTGTAGCTCGAATGATAATTATATATATATATATATAAATCTTTGAGAAAAGTACTGACCTGTAAGATAAGGATGGCTCCTAAGATGCGCTGGAGTGAACCAAGGAATATATAGTTACTTGTATACAGTTATCAACATCCTCCGATATTATGTGGTCCCTCTGCGGGTCAAAGGTTGTTTGGCATCATCTCTCTCTCATCATTTTTAACCGTAGGATCTTCATGTTCGTAGAATTAAGTTTCTACTATCATCACTACTGCTACCAGTATTGCTATCACTTCTGCAATCATTTCTGCCATCAGAATATCCAGAAGTTTATAAAAGAAAACAAAAATCAAAGGTATCGCCTTATAACGTTACTCTCCTAGGCTTATCATGTTTTGTAATTATTTACCTCCTTCCCTATCCATCGATAACCCTTCAACTCTCTTTTTTTTTTCTTTTTTCTTTTTTAAACTTTACCTAGGAGGGAATTTTACTCATAGCTGCAAGGGGGCGTGGAGGGAAGGTTCAAACTCTTAGAGGGGGCGTGATAATATAAAGTTTAAGAATCACTGCCCTACAATGATTCTCTTTATCATGATACTGAAATTGCAGGAAGGTGTTCCGTAACTTTTATTTTTATCATTACCAGCAGCGAGTGAAACTCGTCAGTCTCGTATTTAAAATGACCATTTATCTAGACGCAAATATAATTCTAGGAATGATAGTCGAAGTAAACTACAGCAAACAGTATATTGAGATCAGTTTTACGTTATAATTTAAAACTCCACAGATTTTATTTAATAAACCAAAAAATATCCTCTTCCAAAAGAAATATTTTGGATAATTCCTCGAAGTACCAATAATAGTTCTAATACTAATTTGCCGAGAGCTTATGTATTATAATTATCTGCCCAAGTTCCACATTTGCAGTATATACATAGTTTTCGCTAAATAATAAGTAATACTTTCAGTTTTCAGGGGTTGTTTTTCAACCCCAAAAAATACTGTAACCATAAGGACTACATAAGATTAAAACTGCGAGTTGAAGGACCAATGAGAGTTAACCCATAACGATTTATCAGTTCAAACGAAAAAGTTCATAATAACCTATGCAATAAAATCAATTACACGCGTAAAAATAACTTATATTTAGAACCAAAATTTCAAGTCATAAATATGGTGAAACTTAGTGGTTAAAATTGAAAAAAAAAATTGGTAATTTATCTTATTTAGTTACAGATATCAAACGTCACTTGAAAGATATTCGATTCCTCGTTTTCTTTGGTGATTGAAGAGAACAGGAAAAATTGAAGCCATTGTTATAACCTTTGACCTCATTAAGGTCGTGGGTAAAACGTTGCCGTTGTTATTTTAACGCTTTTCACTTCTTAAGTTCGAAATAACGTCGTTTCCTTATTGATTGATTGAAACTAATAATGTGGTTGCTGGTGACAACAGCCTTCGAGTCTGACTGACGAAGGCGATGGGAGGCGAGAATGACTCATTGTTCAGAGAAATGGAAATATAGTTATGTATTCTTATTGCTCTTATATATTGTAGGACTACTGTGCAGTATTAGCATAATATGGACACGAAAGAAACACAAATCCATAAAAGAAGGTAAAAGGAAAATAGAGAGAGAGAGAGAGGAAGAGGGGGTGAGATAAAGAATGCATGACGTGTTCCTGTGAAAGATAGTAATAAGAGCGAAACCGTGTAGGTAGGCATACTAGATGAGAGGTCGTCGGCACAGGCTGCCCCAGGGCAAGAGCCAGTGGTAGCATAAGGCCAATTCAGTGAAAAACAGCAAGAAGAAGGCGAAGGAGGAGACGAAGTAGAAGAAAGCAAGAGTTTGAGATTCGGGAATGCGGTATCGGACAATTTGTGCGAACCACATCTCTCACGCCTGAAGGTGACGTCATTCGTCGTATCGTTAAACAAATTTTTGCCCCTATGATGTTGATTATTCGTTAATAAGTCTTTACTCATGAGCATCAGGTGCACTGTTGGCACTATTACCCCCTACGTAGCCAAGCACATTACAGACTTCTAGAATACCAAGAACGAGTCTCTTACCATGAATACTGAAATTGCATGAAGGTCTTCCGTAGCTTTTATTTTTATTATGGCCAGCAGCGAGTAAATCTTGTCAATATCGTAATCAAAATGACTATTTATCTCCACGTAAATATAATTCTAGAATGATAGTTAAAGTAAATTTCAGCAAACAGTATAATTGAGACCGGTTTAACTTTCTAATTTAAAACTCTACAGGTTTTAATAAAAAAATATCCTCTTCCAAAAGGAATTTGTTGGATAATTAATTCCCTGAAGTACTAACAATAGTTCTAATACTCATTTGATGCGATGCTTATATATTAGCTGTCCAAATTCCCAAATCTTGCAATATACGTATATATATCAGTAAATAAAAAAAGATGCTTTTTAATTTACATGGTTTTTTTTTATTCAACCCAAAATTAACTAAGCCAAAGAGCAGAATACATCCAGCTTTACTTGGGAGGTGAAGGACCAATGAGAGTACCCATAACTATTTATCAGTCAAACGAAGAGTTCATGATAACTTATGCAATAAAATCAATTAAACGTATAAAAATAACGTATATTTAAAACCAAAATTTCAAATCATAAATATGCTCAAAATTAGTGGTTAAAGCTGAAAAAAAATATATTTGATCTATTTTGTTACATAATACCAAACGTCACTTGAAAGATATTCGATTCCTCGTTTTCTTTGCTGATTGAAGAGAACTGGAAAAATTTGAGTCTTGAGAAGACTAACAACAATAAAGCAATACCCATATAAATGCATTTCCTCGTAGGTAGCATCGGTATCTTAAACCAGTTTGAAGGAAAGAAATAGGCTACCGTTCGTTAGACCTAAGCAAAGAGAAATGGCTTACTTTCAGTGGCACAAAACAGTCTATATATATATGATATATATATATATATATATATATATATATATATATATATATATATATATATATATATATATATATATATATATACTATATATATATATATATATATATTATCTTTGAGAAAAGTACTGACCTGTAAGATAAGGATGGCTCCTAAGATGCGCTGGAGTGAACCAAGGAATATATAGTTACTAGTATACAGTTATCAACATCCTCCGATATTATGTGGCCCTCTGCGGGTCAAAGGTTGTTTGGCATCATCTCTCTCTCATCATTTTTAACGTAGAATCTTCTTGTTCGTTAGAATTACTACTATCATCACTACTGCTACCAGTATTGCTATCACTTCTGCTATCATTTCTGCCATCAGAATATCCAGAAGTTTATAAAAGAAAACAAAAATCAAAGGTATCGCCTTATAACGTTACTCTCTTAGACTGGTTGGGCTTATCATGTTTTGTAATTATTTACCTCTTTCCCTATCCATTGATAACCCTTCTTTCTCTCTCTCTCTCTCTCTCTCTCTCTCTCTCTCTCTCTCTCTCTCTCTCTCTCTCTCTCTTTTTTGTTTTTTTCTTTAAACCTGGAAGGGAATTTTACTCATAGCTGCAAGGGGGGCGTGGAGGGAAGGTTCAACTCTTAGAGGGGGCGTGATAATATAAAGTTTAAGAATCACTGCCCTACAATGATTCTCTTTTATCATGAATACTGAAATTGCAGGAAGGTGTTCCGTAACTTTTATTTTTATCATTACCAGCAGCGAGTGAAACCTCGTCAGTCTCGTATTTAAAATGACCATTATCTAGACGCAAATGAAAATTATAATTCTAGAATGATAGTCGAAGTAAATTACAGCAAACAGTATATTGAGATCGGTTTTACGTTATAATTTAAAACTCCACAGATTTTAATAAATAAATATCCTCTTCCAAAAGAAATATTTTGGATAATTCCTCGAAGTACCAATAATAGTTTTCTAATACTAATTTGCCGAGATGCTTATTGTATTATATTTATGCCTGCCCAAGTTCCACATTTTGCAGTATACACATAGTTTTCGCTAAATAATAAGTAATACTTTCAGTTTTCAGGGGTTGTTTTTCAACCCCAAAAAATACTGTAACCATAAGGACTACATAAGATTAAAACTGCGAGTTGAAGGACCAATGAGAGTACCCATAACTATTTATCAGTCAAACGAAAAGTTCATAATAACCTATGCAATAAAATCAATTACACGCGTAAAAATAACTTATATTTAGAACCAAAATTTCAAGTCATAAATATGGTGAAACTTAGTGGTTAAAATTGAAAAAAAAATTGGTAATTTATCTTATTTAGTTACAGATATCAAACGTCACTTGAAAGATATTCGATTCCTCGTTTTCTTTGGTGATTGAAGAGAACAGGAAAAATTGAAGCCATTGTTATAACCTTTGACCTCATTAAGGTCGTGGCTAAAACGTTGCCGTTGTTATTTTAACGCTTTTCACTTCTTAAGTTCGAAATAACGTCGTTTCCTTATTGATTGAAACTAATAATGTGGTTGCTGGTGACAACAGCCTTCGAGTCTGACTGACGAAGGCGATGGGAGGCGAGAATGACTCATTGTTCAGAGAAATGGAAATATAGTTATCTATTCTTATTGCTCTTATATATGTAGACTACTGTGCAGTATTAGCATAATATGGACACGAAAGAAACACAAATCCATAAAAGAAGGTAAAAGGAAAATAGAGAGAGAGAGAGGAAGAGGGGGTGAGATAAAGGATGCATGACGTGTTCCTGTGAAAGATAATAAGAGAGAAACCGTGTAGGTAGGCATACTAGATGAGAGGTCGTCGGCACAGGCTGCCCCAGGGCAAGAGCCAGTGGTAGCATAAGGCCAATTCAGTGAAAAACAGCAAGAAGAAGGCGAAGGAGGAGACGAAGTAGAAGAAAGCAAGAGTTTGAGATTCGGGAATGCGGTATTGGACAATTTGTGCGAACCACATCTCTCACGCCCGAAGGTGACGTCATTCGTCGTATCGTTAAACAAATTTTTGCCCCTATGATGTTGATTATTCGTTAATAAGTCTTTACTCATGAGCATCAGGTGCACTGTTGGCACTATTACCCCCTACGTAGCCAAGCACATTACAGACTTCTAGAATACCAAGAACGAGTCTCTTACCATGAATACTGAAATTGCATGAAGGTCTTCCGTAGCTTTTATTTTTATTATGGCCAGCAGCGAGTAAATCTTGTCAATATCGTAATCAAAATGACTATTTATCTCCACGTAAATATAATTCTAGAATGATAGTTAAAGTAAATTTCAGCAAACAGTATAATTGAGACCGGTTTAACTTTCTAATTTAAAACTCTACAGGTTTTAATAAAAAAATATCCTCTTCCAAAAGGAATTTGTTGGATAATTAATTCCCTGAAGTACTAACAATAGTTCTAATACTCATTTGATGCGATGCTTATATATTAGCTGTCCAAATTCCCAAATCTTGCAATATACGTATATATATCAGTAAATAAAACAAGATGCTTTTTAGTTTACATGGTTTTTTTTTTTATTCAACTCAAAATTAACTAAGCCAAAGAGCAGAATACATCCAGCTTTACTTGGGAGTTGAAGGACCAATGAGAGAACCCATAACTATTTATCAGTCAAACGAAGAGTTCATGATAACTTATGCAATAAAATCAATTAAACGTGTAAAATAACGTATATTTAAAACAATTTCAAATCAAATATAAATATTCTCAAAATTAGTGGTTAAAGCTGAAAAAAAATATAATTGATCTATTTTGTTACATAATACCAAACGTCACTTGAAAGATATTCGATTCCTCGTTTTCATTGTTGATTGAAGAGAACAGGAAAAATTTGTGTCTTGAGAAGACTAACAACAATTAAAGCAATACCCCATATAAATGCATTTCTCGTAGGTAGCATCGGTATCTTAAACAGTTTGAAGGAAAGAAATAGGCTACGTTCGTTTAGACTAAGCAAAGAGAAATGGCTTACTTTCAGTGGCACAAAAAGTCTATATATATATGATATATATATGATATATATATATATATATATATATATATATATATATATATATATATATATATAAATCTTTGAGAAAAGTACTGACCTGTAAAGATAAGGATGGCTTCTAAGATGCGCTGGAGTGAACCAAGGAATATATAGTTAATAGGTATACAGTTATCAACATCCTCCGATATTATGTGGCCCTCTGCGGGTCAAAGGTTGTTTGGCATCATCTCTCTCTCATCATTTTTAACGTAGAATCTTCTTGTTCGTTAGAATTACTACTATCATCACTACTGCTACCAGTATTGCTATCACTTCTGCTATCATTTCTGCCATCAGAATATCCAGAAGTTTATAAAAGAAAACAAAAATCAAAGGTATCGCCTTATAACGTTACTCTCTTAGACTGGTTGGGCTTATCATGTTTTGTAATTATTTACCTCCTTCCCTATACATTGAAATTTTAACCCTTCTTTCTCCCTCTCTCTCTCTCTCTCTCTCTCTCTTTTTCTTTAAACCTAGGAGGGAATTTTACTCATAGCTGCAAGGGGGGCGTGGAGGGAAGGTCCAGCTCTTAGAGGGGGCGTGATAATATAAAGTTTAAGAATCACTGCCCTACAATGATTCTCTTTTATCATGAATACTGAAATTGCAGGAAGGTGTTCCGTAACTTTTATTTTTTATCATTACCAGCAGCGAGTGGAACTCGTCAGTCTCGTATTTTAAAATGACATTTATCTAGACGCAAATATAATTCTAGAATGATAGTCGAAGTAAATTACAGCAAACAGTATATTGAGATCGGTATTACGTTATAATTAAAAAACTCCACAGGTTTTAATACAAATATCCTCTTCCAAAAGAAATATTTTGGATAATTCCTCGAAGTACCAATAATAGTTCTAATACTAATTTGCCGAGATGCTTATGTATTATATTATGTGCCCAAGTTCCACATATTGCAGTAATAGTGTTACCAGATCTCTTTTGCCAAAGTATGGTAGACTCCTTTCAAGATTATGCTAGACCCAGCAAAATTATGCTATCGGGATGGTGAAATTATGCTAACTTTATGCTGACTTTCAGAGCTACTTTATTTTCACAAAAACCTTTTATAAACATAATAGTTAACCGTAACAATGCAAAGGAAAATAAAGGCGGACAACCTTACTTGTATGGGCATGTAGAAATAAAATTATTTTTAAGGTCAAACTTCATAAACAACTTACAAAAATGGTAGAAACATAAATATGTAGACTCCGATGCCAGGCACAAATGGTTTCTACACAACCGCCTGACTGATGACAATAACAAAAGAAACTTTCAGGCCCATATAAATAAGGTTTACCATAAAAGCAACTCATTACAGACAATAATGAATAAAAAAAAATTGCTCTTTAGCTTAAAAAAAAAAAAAATTAAACATGAATGGTTATTTCTAGTGGCTGTTTATTTATTATAGATGTCTTTATTCACTGATCTAATCATATCTCGTGATGGTTCAAAGTTAATGCATTCACCTGCTTTTCTTACACCTTCTCCACATAAGAGTTCATTTGTCAATGAAGCATTGGACAGCCTATTTCGCTTCTCATTCTTCTTCAAGTTGACTAATGAGAAGATGCGCTCACAGTCAGCATTTGAGACCGGAACACTTAGCAAAGCTCTGGAAAACTTGGAGAGGATATGATAATTTCCACTAGCATGAACCTTACTCCAAAATGACTCGATGTTCGTATCCTGTGACAAAAATCTTTCAATGTCACCATTTCTCAGCAATGAACGCCACTCATTATCTAACTCTTGTTGTTCACACTCTGTAATGATATTGGGAAATTTAGAGGAAATTTCAAAAACTGATGTTTTCTCACTTCCTGCCAAATCTCTGGGATCGAGAAAAGAACACACCTCTAACAGAGTTAAGTCGTTTAGTGGAAGCCGCTTTTGTAACTGCACTGCTAATTCTACTAAAAACTTCTGAAGGCGTTCAAACATCAGACTTGTGTACTGATCATCTCTCACATTAGCAGTATCCTGAAGCATCCTAGCAAATTTCACACCACCATATATTTGCAAAGCAGGAAGATGGTTATGAGGGTCTCTAGGGTCAATAGTAATTAGCTGCTGCTGCATGGGGGCTTTCAAAATTGATGGCTTGATGAAGCAGCTGACAATCTGAATATACAGCTGACTGCAATCCTTGACAACACGATGAATTGTTGCGTGAGAGCTTTGGAAGATAACATTCAGTTTGTCAGTCATTGCCAGAATATACTCCAAGAATTGAAAATATAAAATGTGTGTAGGGGATTACTAAATTCACTGTACAAAAAATCAGAAGACTGTAACCTATCCTCAGTATGAGCTAACTGAAAATACAAATGCAAAGCTTTCCACTGATCCAGAATTCTTGACACACACGCACTTAAAGAAAGCCAGCGTATGTCAGGAAGTTTCAGAATTCGTTGCTGTTGACAATGCATAAATTCCTGAAAATCTTTTAGGTCCCGTAACCTCTTGCTTGAATGAGAAAAATAAGAATTACATTCTCGGATCACTTGTTCCAGTGACTTTGGTAGTAGTTTGGTTGAGTGACTGACAGCTAAAGAAATGGAATACAAACACATTTTATCAAAAGCAAGTTAGGGTTTTATCTCTCAACCTAGAAACAATGCTATTGTGGCTACCAAACATCACATTAGTTGTGTCAGCAGCAAATCCCACACAGTTAGATAAAGCTGAATCATTAGCTTTCAGTTCATCGTACAGAACATCAAAAAGTTGCTCAGCAGTTTCTCCTTTCAATGCTGGTAAACCAAGTAAATGGGTTTCAATTTTCTGCACAGATAAATCAAAATACTTAACTACAATTGCCATTACAGACTCAGTAGAAATGTCAGTAGACTCGTCAATTATGAGTGAGAAATACCGAGTTTCTTTAAGATTTTTCAGTAGGTCTTTCCTGAAATGTACTGCAAGAATATTGTCAACAAGAGCAGCACATTTGGTGCGCTTGCTTGCATAAGCTTTTGCAATTTCTGAATCTGGGAACATCCTTGGAAAAACCATAGATATATGATCCCTCAGTTTATATGCAAGATGGTGCTCCACGGCCATGGCAGCTGCCAGGATCTCTGCCTTAGAAGTAGCATTCTTAATGTTAGTGGGTTCTCCGAACATTCTAGACACCTGCAAATTAAGGGAAAATCAGGGAAATGACTCAGTCTTATAGGTGATCTACGGTATTTTTTTTATATTTTAAACCTGACCTTCAAAATTCAAGATAGTTCAGTTGCAGTAATCCCTTACTTTGGTGCTTTATTTTATTGATTGATTTATTATTATTATTATTATTATTTTAATGAAACCCACCTTATTGCTTCCCTGGGATGACTCGGCAAGTGATTGATGTTTCTTTGATTTCATGTGGGTCTGTAGCACAGACAGCTTTGGCTTCAGGGTACAGTTGCACATCTTACAAAATGCACTTTGGTTTGAAGGATAATTTTTATTCCTGGCGAGCCAACTTTTCATCTCGGGATCAGCCAGCCACTCACCTCGGAACTGCTGTGGATATGATTTCTTAGCAATCTTTCTCTTAGTACCAGTAACCACAGTGCTAGTACTACTATCATCCGTGTCGAGGAGGTAGAGGGCTATCTTTTTGATAACCCACAAGCCTCCCTGTTTTCCTTTCTTCGACATTATCGGCTCTGTCCTGTCTAAGGATTCACAGTTTCAAACCAGTGGCGGCTGCACTGTACCATCCACAGTCCAAACACGAGCCAACACCCATCTATATGAAGTAATTACTAGGTCCGGGGAGGCGAGGATGAGGTCTGTCAGAACAGCTTTCCTGGAGTTTGACTCACAGCGACCGTTATTATTGTACATAATAATTTTAAATTTTGTAAACGATATTGTTTTGTTTATTTTTATTACTGAAACATTTCCATTGTATTTCTCTTAATTTTCCTCAAATTATGCTAAATTTATGAGTATGCTAAATATTATGCTAGTCTAGGAAATTACGCTCAAATTATGCTAAAAGCATAAAATTATGCTAGATCTGGTAACACTGAAAAATTAAATATATATAGTTTTCGCTAAATAATAAGTAATAATTTCAGTTTTCAGGGGTTGTTTTTCAAACCTAAAAATTACTATAACCAAAACGATTACATAAGGCTCAACTTGCGAGTTGAAGGACTAATAAGAGTACCCATAACTATTTATCAGTCAAACGAAAAGTTCATAATAACCTATGCAATAAAATCAATTACACGCGTAAAAATAACTTATATTTAAACCAAAATTTCAAGTTCATAAATATGGATGAATGAAACTTAGTGGTTAAAATTGAAAAAAAAAATTGGTTAATTTATCTTATTATTATTACAGATTATCAACGTCACTTGAAAGATATTCGATTCCTCGTTTTCTTTGGTGATTGAAGAGAACAGGAAAAATTGAAGCCATTGCTATAACCTTTGACCTCATTAAGGTCATGGGTAAAACGTTGCCGTTGTTATTTTAACGCTTTTCATTTCTCGAGTTCGAAATAACGTCGTTTCCTTATTGATTAAAACTAATAATGTGGTTGCTGGTGACAACAGCCTTCGAGTCTGACTGACGAAGGCGATGGGAGGCGAGAATGACTCATTGTTCAGAGAAATAGAAATATTGTTATGTATTCTTATTGCTCTTATATATGTAGACTACTGTGCATTATTAGCATAATATGGACACGAAAGAAACACAAATCCAAAAAAAGGAAATGGAAAATAGAGAGAGAGGGTGGGGGTGGTGGAGAGGGTGAGATAAAGGATGCATGACGCGTTCCTGTGAAAGATAATAAGAGAGAAACCGTTTAGGTAGGCATACTAGATGAGAGGTCGTTGGCACGGGCTGCCCCAGGGCAAGAGCCAGGGGTGACATAAGGCCAGTTCAATGAAAAACAGTGGGAAGGAGAAGTAGAAGAAAGCAAGAGTTATACTCGAGAACGAGCTATTGGATGACTTGACCGAACTTGAAGGTGTCGCCTCTTATTCTGCTCAGAATCTCTAGATTGGTTAACTTATGAAAATTTCTACCCTATTTAAAAAGAAAATTAGGGGATCTATTATTGTAAATGATACGATTATACAACTTATTGCGAAAATCAAGTTTGTAACAACTGCCTGTAGATTTCCCATTTTCTGAAAAAAAACCTTGATATCCAAATCTATTATCTTTCAGAAACGTCTCTAATAACAGTATCAAATGTTTATTAATGATCGATGGTATTTTTTTGTGTTATATATTAATGTTATATTTACTGTGAATATAAAATAATATAAAGTAAGCATACAATTATCGTAATTTTGATAGATATAGCATAATTGCATAAAGAGTTTAGCACTAAATGAGACCTGGTAAGAAGGTTTCTGGTTCAGATTACATTGTGATCCAGTGGACAATGATCACGTGCGTAATATAAACTTCGTTTAATCTTCAAGAAATAATTTAATAATTTGTGGATTCCATTGAGGAGTGAGAGATGTATTTCTGATGATAGAAGTTCACTCTCGACGGGGTTCGGAAGTCACGTCAAGCCGTTGGTCCCGTTGCTGATTAACCACTGGTTCCACGCAACGTAAAAGCACCATACAAACAAAAGAAAAAATGAATCATTTGTGGTTGTGTTTTTTGCATTGCATAGGGGAACTTCAGAGAGGATTGGAGAGTGACAGCACATCATGATTTGCAATTTACATGACCTTGCATATCAGCTATTCGTCCCACCGATGTTTAAGTTCATAGTATACCGCCATTTTTATTTTTATCTTATATTAGAAAAACATTACATAATAAGTAGGATGTTAGAAATTAAATATACAGACAATTATTTACAAATTGCTATGGCTTAGAACAAGAATTAGAAGTCAAAATCAGTGGACTTCTCACTTAATAGATTTACCATTCATAGATACCATAATCTTATTCCAGATATATATATATATATATATATATATATATATATATATATATATATATATATATATATATATAATGTTAAGTAATATTGTAATCTCGTTTCAATACTCTTTATCACTCTAAGAATATATTAATTAACAAAAAAATCCAGTTCTTGTGCACAATTAGAGAGTATCGTATATTAACGTAACTAGTGTATTATAATATAATAATAATAATATGCTTTATTTCTGCTCAGGGCCATATACATGGAATATACAAAATACAGACAGTAATATACACAATCTAGATACATGAGACAACATGATAAAAAAAAGAAAATGTGAATAATCGGCACTTATCCACATCCACAAAATAGCTGAGGTAGCATAAAAGCTAGTAATCATAATAATGGTAATAACAGTATTAATATTGGTGAGAAAAAAAATGCGTTGAGAGTAATAACAGTTAGTGCACATATTATATAACTTAAATTTCAACTAGAGACCTTAGGCGGTTACAGTAGTCAGGTCCAGAGGACTAAATACAAAAATTGAAAGTATAGAAACTTTAACTTGATAGTAATCACAGTAATAATGAAAAATTAAAATATCAGCAATAAATGTTTTAATGACAAAATCTGCAGATGACATCTTGCCAACACAGAGATTAAGTCCTTTAGGGGACAAAGGCCTTATTTTCCCATCTTTCCCACAATTTAGATCGTCTTCTTGCTTTACTCCTTACGATGCTTTGTATGAGCGAGTTGCTGCTGTTTCTCACTCGGGTTACCAGACTGGACATTGGTCGCCTAACAATGAATTTTAAATTGTCCAAGTGGTTTTCTATGAACATCTTTGTGGCGGAGTGGTAGTGGGGAGTGTTTGTGAGGCGTCTCAGAATGTCATTGTGAACAACAGTGATGCGTCTCGTGGTCTCTTGGGTATAGTTCGTCCAGAGGGAACACCCATAAATACTGTAGCAGTACGAGCGGAAGAGCAGCAGTTTCACGTCTCGGTGACAGAAGGCAAACCTCCTTGCAATCATGTTGCCAGTTGCACATAGTTTACGACGCCTCTGATTAATGTCTGCCGTATCTTTTAGGTAGTCGGTGATAATGTGATCCAAATATGGGAATTCGTGCACAAATTCCAGCCGATGGTTTCCGAGGAAAATTTGTGGTTCTGCAATATGGTTAAGCGATCTTGGGAGCAGCGACATGCACTGGGTCTTGGTTTCGTTGTAGAATATATCAAATTCCTCTGCATATTGGTGGCGAGTGTCGATGAGTCGTTGGAGACCTTGCACTGATGGGGAAATCAGAACCATATCTTCGGCATAACAGAGGTTGTTTATAGTTGTTTCATTGACGGTGCATCCGATTGGGAGTGAGTTCAGTTTGACATTCAAGGCATCTGCATACGTATTAAACAGGTATGGAGAGAGAATGCCCTCTCGCCGAAGTCCGTTTAGGGAGCCGAAGGTGTACGATAATATGATAATACGTTACCCCATTTGACACAGAATTGCTGTGTGGAGAACCAGCATTGTAAAATGCCAATTAGATACAGGGGCGTGCCCCTTTTATGCAGCTGCAGGAAGAGCTTCAGGTAGTTTAGACCATCACAACCTGGCGATTTATTATTAGGTAGGCTGTTTATGGCATCGCTGATGTTTCCTGGCGTAATACGGTCTGCAAAATGAAATTGAATTTTGTCAGTAAGGAGGTTATTTACATCCGTTCGGGAATCTTGATCATTTATGCAATTCAGGATATTGTTGAAGTGATCGGCCCACATACTTGCGATAGCTTCATCTCCGACTGCTTCCCATACTCTCTGTGATAGCATTTTAGTTTTTGGGATTTAAGGACTGGATATCTTTCCAAAGACGAGGATAATCACCAGATTCTAAGTTTCTAGACATTGCATCGGCTCTTAGTTGTTTTTCATTTAACCTGCAGTGCATAAGAGCAAATTTGAACTGCGCTTTCGCCTATGTCATTAGTAATGCAGTGTGCCCTCCCCTGGGGCTACCATTTTGCCTCCACAGTAAAAACATTTCTCGTGAGTATGTATACAGATCTTTAACCAAGTCATTCCATCCAGGTATATTACGAGAATTACCGTGTCGAAATCTATAGGCAGTCCTGCCCGAAGCAAGCATAGCGGAGATTATGTTCGAATAGAATTCATTCAGATCCCTCCTTGGTGGTCATTTCTACAATTTGTGTTAGTACAAAGTAAGGCGTCTGCCGGTTGAACCATTGACCGCAACCTGGTTTCCGTGGTCGCCCTAAAGTATCTGGTTTTCTGCTGGCTTTTAAAATCCCAGTTTACCGCTGGTGGGCGATCAGTTAGGGGGTTCACGGTAGGGAGGGATGGGGTACTGAATGACACCTGTAATGGGATGTGATCGTATCCCGTTGCAAGATCATAGCGAATATTGCAGGTCATAATAGAATCATGAAGTTGTGGAGATGTGATGCAGTGTTCCAGCCTGGAGGTTGTAATAGCGTCCGCTCTATTATGTACATATGAATAGGAGGAGGGAGGGAGGAGCATTACATCGCTAATTTGGAGAGCATAATTTTGACAGAAGCGAGTAAGTTCATTATAAAATTGTTTTGTGGGGTGAGAATTAAGGTCCCCGATTATACAAATATGATTATCAGGAGAATCATGAATAATACTGTGTAACTCCCCTAGGATCATGCAGCTATTTTCCCATGGCATATAAACATTAATGATTAGAATTTTAGAGTTCCCTACTGTCACTTGAAGCCCCAGCAAGCTGTCACTCCTGTAGGGTATCACCTTTATCATATTGTCTAACGATTGTGCCACAGGAAAGAAAGGCCCCCTGTCGGGCGACTGGCTATGATTTGATCTGGAACTTGCATCGATGAAGTCGAGAAGGTTCTGAAGTCTTCATGAATTGAATTGCAGATGGCAAGGTCATGTGGCCAGAGGAGCGTTTCTTGCAATGCAATGATGCCTTTGAAGTTTTGCAGAACATGTTTAGGAGAGGAATGTTCCGATTGAGGCCAAAAATATTCCAGGAGATTGTTTAATGTATCCATGGCTACTCACGAAGATGGGAGATGAATGCTCTGATCATTTGGGTGGATGAAAAAAACAACCTGTTTTAACGCCCTACGTACTAATTAAAATGATTGAAAATAAGAACATATAAGTAAATAATGGTAAAAAGACAGGTTCCACATATATACCAAATAAATGGGGAATATTTAAGAGTAATAGAGGCATCTGCCGCTGACAGGTAATTGATGACGGTTATCCCTTTTCTCTGGATCGTATCACGGTCATCTGACCGTAAAAAAAAAAATGCACTTTCATGTATATAAAGTATGTGGTGAGAATAATTGAGGAGTTATGGGGAGATAAGCTAGGCCTATAGGGGGTCCGGGGGCGGATTTTGGGTCAAGTTTGGGTACTTTCGTGGTGGTTAAAAAGAAAAACCTGTAATCGATGTCTTGTTAAATGGAACCAAGTTACAGATTGAGATTGCAAAGTCTTAAGATAGTGTGTTGTGAGTATCCGTTTCAAGAAAGAGAATCTCTCTCTCTCTCTCTCTCTCTCTCTCTCTCTCTCTCTGCTGCAACTTGCGAATTTTGTTTCATTACCTTCCCAATTTACCTGAAGCTAACACCCTTTCGACCCGTTGTTTCATCGTTGATGTTTTTTTTATCTTAACAGTATTATTTCAAAGGGGAAAAGAGAGAGGACGTCTCAAAGCGCTTGGAGACTCCCCACGGTTAGCAAATTTCTCGAATGGTCTTAACCGAGCCATCATGCGTCATACGAGACTTCTAATAAAATGTAATTACTTTAAATATATAACATGTTTGTTAAGCCGTGTACTTGTTACGCTTCAAAATGCCTCTGTCATTTCTCCTCACTTTCAATTCTCCTCACTTTTTAATTCTCGCTCCCAATTCTCTTCACATAAACAGACATTCGCTCACCACATACACACACACATACACACACACTCACCACATACAGACATGATTCATTCACTACACATTCACTCACAACACACACACACGCGCTCACATTCACTCACTACATACACGCACACACACAGTCACCACATAGACATATTCACTCACCGCACATACTCATACATTCACTCACCACACACACACACACACTAGGCTCCTGCTTTCCGGTCGAAGTAAGATACACTCGACTTTTTTTCGAGTTTAAGCAAGCGATCGCCGTCGAAATTGAAGGTGGGCGTGACATAGGACGGGAGGGCGTTGGGGTTGATGGAGGGGGGGGGGGGGGGACGGGGAACACGAACCATGAAGGGGGCGGGATGGGGACTGACAGAGTTAGAGCACGAGACGAGACATGATTCATTGAAAGGAACAATCCAAGTTAGCTGGGCTGTTGCTTCCTTTTTGTAAGACATTGCTGTTTATAAACTGGATCTTTCTGTGCAGTGTAAGTTGTCCTGTACGTTTTGTGTCTTGAGAAGACTAACAACAATAAAGCAATACCCATATAAATGCATTTCCTCGTAGGTAGCATCGGTATCTTAAACCTGTTTGAAGGAACGAAATAGGCTACCGTTCGTTAGACCTAAGCAAAGAGAAATGGCTTACATTCAGTGGCACAAAACAGTATATATATATATATATATATATATATATATATATATATATATATATATATATATATATATATATATAAATCTTTGAGAAAAGTACTGACCTGTAAGATAAGGATGGCTCCTAAGATGCGCTGGAGTGAACCAAGGAATATATAGTTACTTGTATACAGTTATCAACATCCTCCGATATTATGTGGCCCTCTGCGGGTCAAAGGTTGTTTGGCATCATCTCTCTCATCATTTTTAACTGTAGGATCTTCATGTTCGTTAGAATTAAGTTTCTACTATCATCACTACTGCTACCAGTATTGCTATCACTTCTGCAATCATTTCTGCCATCAGAATATCCAGAAGTTTATAAAAGAAAACAAAAATCAAAGGTATCGCCTTATAACGTTACTCTCCTAGGCTTATCATGTTTTGTAATTATTTACCTCCTTCCCTATCCATCGATAACCCTTCTTTCTCTCTTTTTTTTATCTTTTTTCTTTAAACCTAGGAGGGAATTTTACTCATAGCTGCAAGGGGGCGTGGAGGGAAGGTTCAACTCTTAGAGGGGGCGTGATAATATAAAGTTTAAGAATCACTGCCCTACAATGATTCTCTTTTATCATGAATACTGAAATTACAGGAAGGTGTTCCGTAACTTTTATTTTTATCATTACCAGCAGCGAGTGAAACTCGTCAGCCTCGTATTTAAAATGACCATTTATCTAGACGCAAATATAATTCTAGAATGATAGTCGAAGTAAATTACAGCAAACAGTATATTGAGATCGGTTTTACGTTATATAATTTTAAAACTCCACAGGTTTTAATAAATAAATATCCTCTTCCAAAAGAAATATTTTGGATAATTCCTCGAAGTACCAATAATAGTTCTAATACTAATTTGCCGAGATGCTTATGTATTATATTATCTGCCCAAGTTCCACATTTTGCAGTATACACATAGTTTTCGCTAAATAATAAGTAATACTTTCAGTTTTCAGGGGTTGTTTTTCAACCCAAAAAAATACTGTAACCGAATAAGGACTACATAAGATTAAAACTGCGAGTTGATGGATCAATGAGTGTACCCATAACTATTTATCAGTCAAACGAAAAGTTCATAATAACCTATGCAATAAAATCAATTACACGTGTAAAAATAACTTATATTTAGAACCAAAAATTCAAAATTTAAGTCATAAATATGGTGAAAACTTAGTGGTTAAAATTGAAAAAAAAAAATTGGTAATTTATCTTATTTAGTTACAGATATCAAACGTCACTTGAAAGATATTCGAATCCTCGTTTTCTTTGGTGATTGAAGAGAACAGGAAAAATTGAAGCCATTGTTATAACCTTTGACCTCATTAAGGTCGTGGGTAAAACGTTGCCGTTGTTATTTTAACGCTTTCACTTCTTAAGTTCGAAATAACGTCGTTTCCTTATTGATTGAAACTAATAATGTGGTTGCTGGTGACAACAGCCTTCGAGTCTGACTGACGAAGGCGATGGGAGGCGAGAATGACTCATTGTTCAGAGAAATGGAAATATAGTTATGTATTCTTATTGCTCTTATATATGTAGACTACTGTGCAGTATTAGCATAATATGGACACGAAAGAAACACAAATCCATAAAAGAAGGTAAAAGGAAAATAGAGAGAGAAGAGAGAGAGGAAGAGGGGGTGAGATAAAGGATGCATCACGTGTTCCTGTGAAAGATAATAAGAGAGAAACCGTGTAGGTAGGCATACTAGATGAGAGGTCGTCCGCACAGGCTGCCCCAGGGCAAGAGCCAGTGGTAGCATAAGGCCAATTCAGTGAAAAACAGCAAAAAGAAGGCGAAGGAGGAGACGAAGTAGAAGAAAGCAAGAGTTTGAGATTCGGGAATGCGGTATCGGACAATTTGTGCGAACCACATCTCTCACGCCTGAAGGTGACGTCATTTGTCGTATCGTTAAACAAATTTTTGCCCCTATGATGTGGAATATTCGTTATTAAGTCTTTACTCATGAGCATCAGGTGCACTGTTGGCACTATTACCCCCTACGTAGCCAAGCACATTACAGACTTCTAGAATACCAAGAACGAGTCTCTTACCATGAATACTGAAATTGCATGAAGGTCTTCCGTAGCTTTTATTTTTATTATGGCCAGCAGCGAGTAAATCTTGTCAATATCGTAATCAAAATGACTATTTATCTCCACGTAAATATAATTCTAGAATGATAGTTGAAGTAAATTTCAGCAAACAGTATAATTGAGACTGGTTTAACTTTCTAATTTAAAACTCTACAGGTTTTAATAAAAAAATATCCTCTTCCAAAAGGAATTTGTTGGATAGTTAATTCCCTGAAGTACTAACAATAGTTCTAATACTCATTTGATGCGATGCTTATATATTAATTAGCTGTCCAAATTCCCAAATCTTGCAATATATGTATATATATCAGTAAATAAAAAAAGATGCTTTTCAATTTACATGGTTTTTTTTTATTCAACCCAAAATTAACTAAGCCAGAGCAGAATACATCCAGCTTTACTTGGGAGTTGAAGGACCAATGAGAGAACCCATAACTATTCATCAGTCAAACGAAGAGTTCATGATAACTTATGCAATAAAATCAATTAAACGTGTAAAATAACGTATATTTAAAACCAAAATTTCAAATCATAAATATGTTCAAAATTAGTGGTTAAAGCTGAAAAAAATATAATTGATCTATTTTGTTACATAATACCAAACGTCACTTGAAAGATATTCGATTCCTCGTTTTCTTTGCTGATTGAAGAGAACAGAAAAAATTGAAGCCATTTTTACAACCTTTGACCTCATTAAGGTCATGGCTAAAACGTTACCGTTGGTATTTTAACGCTTTTCGTTTCTCGAGTTCGAAATAACGTCGTGTTTCCATTATTGATTGAAACTAATAATGTGGTTGCTGGTGACAACAGCCTTCGAGTCTGACTGACGAAGGCGATGGGAGGCGAGAATGACTCATTGTTCAGAGAAATAGAAATATAGTTATGTATTCTTATTGCTCTTATATATGTAGACTACTGTGCATTATTAGCATAATATGGACACGAAAGAAACACAAATCCAAAAAAAGGAAATGGAAAATAGAGAGAGAGGGTGGGGGTGGTGGAGAGGGTGAGATAAAGGAGGCATGACACGTTCCTGTGAAAGATAATAAGAGAGAAACCGTTTAGGTAGGCATACTAGATGAGAGGTCGTTGGCACGGGCTGCCTCAGGGCAAGAGCCAGTGGTGACATAAGGCCAGTTCAAAAAAAAAAAGTGGGAAGGAGAAGTAGAAGAAAGCAAGAGTTATACTCGAGAACGAGCTATTGGACGACTTGACCGAACTTGATGGTGTTGCCTCTTATTCTGCTCAAAATCTCTAGATTGGTTAACTTATCAAAATTTTTACCTATTTTAAAAAGAAATTAGGGATCTATTATTGTAAATGATACGATTTATACAACTTATGCGAAAATCAAGTTTGTAAACAACTGCCTGTAGATTTCCCATTTTCTGAAAAAAAAACCTTGATATCCAAATCTATTATCTTTCAGAAACGTCTCTAATAACAGTATCAAATGTTTATTAATGATCGATGGTATTTTTTTGTGTCATATATTAATGTTATATTTACTGTGAATATAAAATGATATAAAGTAAGCATACAATTATCGTAATTTTGATAGATATAGCATAATTGCATAAAGAGTTTAGCACTAAATGAGACCTGGTAGAAGGTTTTCTGGTTCAGATTACATTGTGATCCAGTGGACAACGATCACGTGCTTAATATAATCTTCGTTTAATCTTCAAAAAAATAATTCAATAATTTGTGGATTCCATTGAGGAGTGAGAGATGTATTTCTGATGATAGAAGTTCACTCTCGACGTGGTTCGGAATTCACGTCAAGCCGTTGGTCCCGTTGCTGATTAACCACTGGTTCCATGCAACGTAAAAGCACCATACAAACAAAAGAAAAAATAAATCATTTGTGGTTGTGTTTTTTGCATTGCATAGGGGAACTTCAGAGAGGATTGGAGAGTGACAGCACATCATGATTTGCAATTTACATGACCTTGCATATCAGCTATTCGTCCCACCGATGTTTAAGTTCATAGTATACCGCCATTTTTATTTTTATCTTATATTAGAAAAACATTACATAATAAGTAGGATGTTACAAAATTAAATATACAGACAATTATTTACAAATTGCTATGGCTTAGAACAAGAATTAGAAGTCAAAATCAGTGGACTTCTCACTTAATAGATTTACCATTCATAGATACCATAATCTTATTCCAGATATATATATATATATATATATATATATATATATATATATATATATATATATATATATATATATACACACACACATATATATATATATATATATATATATATATATATATATATATATATATATATATATGTTAAGTAATATTGTAATCTAGTTTCAATACTCTTTATCACTCTAAGAATATATTAATTAACAAAAAAATCCAGTTCTTGTGCACGATTAGAGAGTATCGTATATTAACGGGTAAACTAGTATATTATAACTATAATAATAATAATATGCTTTATTTCTGCTCAGGGCCATATACATGGAATATACAAAATACAGACAGTAATATACACAATCTAGATACATGAGACAACATGATAAAAAAAGAAAATGTGGAATAATCGGCACTTATCCACATCCACAAAATAGCTGAGGTAGCATAAAAGCTAGTAATCATAATAATGGTAATAATAGTAATAATATTGGTGAGAAACAAAATGCATTGAGAGTAATAACAGTTAGTGCACATATCATATAACTTAAATTTCAACTAGAGACCTTAGGCGGTTACAGTAGTCAGGTCCAGAGGACTAAATACAAAAATTGAATGTAAAAAAACTTTAACTTGATAGTAATCACAGTAATAATGAAAAATTAAAATATCAGCAATAAATGTTTTAATGATAAAATCTGCAGATGACATCTTGCCAACACAGAGATTAAGTCCTTTAGGGGACAAAGGCCTTATTTTCCCATCTTTCCCACAATTTAGATAGTCTTCTTGCTTTACTCCTTACGATGCTTTGTATGAGCGAGTTGCTGCTGTTTCTCACTCGGGTTACTAGACTGGACATTGTTCGCCTAACAATGATTTTTAGATATTCCAAGTGGTTTTCTATGAACATCTTTGTGGCGGAGTGGTAGTGGGGAGTGTTTGTGAGGCGTCTCAGAATGTCATTGTGAACAACAGTGATGCGTCTCGTGGTCTCTTGGGTATAGTTCGTCCAGAGGGAACACCATAAATACTGTAGCAGTACGAGCGGAAGAGCAGCAGTTTCACGTCTCGGTGACAGAAGGCAAACCTCCTTGCAATCATGTTGCCAGTTGCACATAGTTTACGACGTCTCTGATTAATGTCTGCCGTATCTTTTAGGTCGTCGGTGATAATGTGATCCAAATACGGGAATTCGTGCACAAATTCCAGCCGATGGTTACTGAGGAAAATTTGTGGTTCTGCAATATGGTTAAGCGATCTTGGGAGCAGCGAC